>NC_138309.1:39175000-39177500 GCF_965601325.2 Salmo salar | reverse complement strand
AGACAGCAGATTGACAGACAGACAGCAGATTGACATACAGACAGCAGATTGACAGACAAACATCAGACAGACAGACAGACAGACAGACAGACAGACAGACAGACAGACAGACAGACAGACAGACAGACAGCAGATTAATAGACAGACAGCAGATTGACAGACAGACAGCAGATTGACAGACAGACAGCAGATTGACAGACAGACAGCAGATTGACAGATAGACATCAGACTGACAGACATACAGCAGATTGACAGACAGACAGCAGATTGACAGACAGACAGACAGACAGACAGACAGACAGACAGACAGACAGACAGACAGACAGACAGACAGACAGACAGACAGACAGACAGACAGACAGACAGACAGACAGACAGACAGACAGCAGATTGACAGACAGACAGCAGATTGACAGACAGACCGCAGATTGACAGACAGACAGCAGATTGACAGACAGACAGCAGATTGACAGACAGACAGCAGATTGACAGACAGACAGCAGATTGACAGACAAACATCAGATTGACAGACAAACATCAGACAGACAGACAGACAGACAGACAGACAGACAGACAGACAGACAGACAGACAGACAGCAGATTAATAGACAGACAGCAGATTGACAGACAGACAGCAGATTGACAGACAGACAGCAGATTGACAGACAGACAGCAGATTGACAGACAAACATCAGACAGACAGACAGACAGACAGACAGACAGACAGACAGACAGACAGACAGACAGACAGACAGACAGACAGACAGACAGACAGACAGCAGATTAATAGACAGACAGCAGATTGACAGACAGACAGCAGATTGACAGACAGACTGCAGATTGACAGACAGACATCAGACTGACAGACATACAGCAGATTGACAGACAGACAGTAGATTGACAGACAGACAGACAGACAGACAGACAGACAGACAGACAGACAGACAGACAGACAGACAGACAGACAGACAGACAGACAGACAGACAGACAGCAGATTAATAGACAGACAGCAGATTGACAGACATACCGCAGATTGACAGACAGACAGCAGATTGACAGACAGACTGCAGATTGACAGACAGACATCAGACTGACAGACATACAGCAGATTGACAGACATACAGCAGATTGACAGACAGACAGACAGACAGACAGACAGACAGACAGACAGACAGACAGACAGACAGCAGATTGGCAGATAGAAATCAGACTGCCAGTTAGACATCAGTCTGACAGACAGACAGCAGATTGACAGACAGACAGCAGATTGACAGATAGACATCAGACTGACAGACAGCAGATTGACAGACAGACAGCAGATTGACAGACAGACAGCAGATTGACAGACAAACATCAGACAGACAGACAGACAGACAGACAGACAGACAGACAGACAGACAGACAGACAGACAGACAGACAGACAGACAGACAGATCAGACTGGCAGATAGAAATCAGACTGCCAGTTAGACATCAGTCTGACAGACAGACAGCAGACTGACAGACAGACAGACAGACAGACAGACAGACAGACAGACAGACAGACAGACAGACAGACAGACAGACAGACAGACAGACAGACAGACAGACAGACAGCAGATTGACAGACAGACATCAGACTGACAGACATACAGCAAATTGACAGACAGACAGTAGATTGACAGACAGACAGACAGACAGACAGACAGACAGACAGACAGACAGACAGACAGACAGACAGACAGACAGACAGACAGCAGATTGACAGACAGACAGCAGATTGACAGACAAACATCAGACAGACAGACAGACAGACAGACAGACAGACAGACAGACAGACAGACAGACAGACAGACAGACAGACAGACAGACAGACAGCAGATTGGCAGATAGAAATCAGACTGCCAGTTAGACATCAGTCTGACAGACAGACAGCAGATTGACAGACAGACAGCAGATTGACAGATAGACATCAGACTGACAGACAGCAGATTGACAGACAGACAGCAGATTGACAGACAGACAGCAGATTGACAGACAGACAGTAGATTGACATACAGACAGCAGATTTACAGACAGACAGCAGATTGACAGACAGACAGCAGATTGACAGACAAACATCAGATTGACAGACAAACATCAGACAGACAGACAGACAGACAGACAGACAGACAGACAGACAGACAGACAGACAGACAGACAGCAGATTAATAGACAGACAGCAGATTGACAGACAGACAGTAGATTGACAGACAGACAGCAGATTGACAGACAGACAGCAGATTGACAGACAGACATCAGACAGACAGACAGACAGACAGACAGACAGACAGACAGACAGACAGACAGACAGACAGACAGACAGACAGACAGACAGACAGCAGATTAATAGACAGACAGCAGATTGACAGACAGACAGCAGATTGACAGACAGACAGCAGATTGACAGACAGACTGCAGATTGACAGATAGACATCAGACTGACAGACATACAGCAGATTGACAGACAGACAGCAGATTG
>NC_138309.1:39167500-39172500 GCF_965601325.2 Salmo salar | reverse complement strand
AGACAGACAGACAGACAGACAGCAGATTGGCAGATAGAAATCAGACTGCCAGTTAGACATCAGTCTGACAGACAGACAGCAGACTGACAGACAGCAGATTAATAGACAGACAGCAGATTGACAGACAGACAGTAGATTGACATACAGACAGCAGATTTACAGACAGACAGCAGATTGACAGACAGACAGCAGATTGACAGACAAACATCAGATTGAAAGACAAACATCAGACAGACAGACAGACAGACAGACAGACAGACAGACAGACAGACAGACAGACAGACAGACAGACAGACAGACAGACAGACAGACAGACAGACAGACAGACAGACAGACAGACAGCAGATTAATAGACAGACAGCAGATTGACAGACAGACAGCAGATTGACAGACAGACAGCAGATTGACATACAGACAGCAGATTGACAGACAAACATCAGACAGACAGACAGACAGACAGACAGACAGACAGACAGACAGACAGACAGACAGACAGACAGACAGCAGATTAATAGACAGACAGCAGATTGACAGACAGACAGCAGATTGACAGACAGACAGCAGATTGACAGACAGACTGCAGATTGACAGATAGACATCAGACTGACAGACATACAGCAGATTGACAGACAGACAGTAGATTGACAGACAGACAGACAGACAGACAGACAGACAGACAGACAGACAGACAGACAGACAGACAGACAGACAGACAGCAGATTAATAGACAGACAGCAGATTGACAGACATACCGCAGATTGACAGACAGACAGCAGATTGACAGACAGACTGCAGATTGACAGACAGACATCAGACTGACAGACATACAGCAGATTGACAGACATACAGCAGATTGACAGACAGACAGACAGACAGACAGACAGACAGACAGACAGACAGACAGACAGACAGCAGATTGGCAGATAGAAATCAGACTGCCAGTTAGACATCAGTCTGACAGACAGACAGCAGATTGACAGACAGACAGCAGATTGACAGATAGACATCAGACTGACAGACAGCAGATTGACAGACAGACAGCAGATTGACAGACAGACAGCAGATTGACAGACAAACATCAGACAGACAGACAGACAGACAGACAGACAGACAGACAGACAGACAGACAGACAGACAGACAGACAGACAGACAGACAGACAGACAGACAGACAGACAGCAGATTGGCAGATAGAAATCAGACTGCCAGTTAGACATCAGTCTGACAGACAGACAGCAGACTGACAGACAGACAGACAGACAGACAGACAGACAGACAGACAGACAGACAGACAGACAGACAGACAGACAGACAGACAGACAGACAGACAGACAGACAGACAGACAGCAGATTGACAGACAGACATCAGACTGACAGACATACAGCAAATTGACAGACAGACAGTAGATTGACAGACAGACAGACAGACAGACAGACAGACAGACAGACAGACAGACAGACAGACAGCAGATTGACAGACAGACAGCAGATTGACAGACAAACATCAGACAGACAGACAGACAGACAGACAGACAGACAGACAGACAGACAGACAGACAGACAGACAGACAGACAGACAGCAGATTGGCAGATAGAAATCAGACTGCCAGTTAGACATCAGTCTGACAGACAGACAGCAGATTGACAGACAGACAGCAGATTGACAGATAGACATCAGACTGACAGACAGCAGATTGACAGACAGACAGCAGATTGACAGACAGACAGCAGATTGACAGACAAACATCAGACAGACAGACAGACAGACAGACAGACAGACAGACAGACAGACAGACAGACAGACAGACAGACAGACAGACAGACAGACAGCAGATTGGCAGATAGAAATCAGACTGCCAGTTAGACATCAGTCTGACAGACAGACAGCAGACTGACAGACAGACAGCAGATTGACAGACAGACAGTAGATTGACATACAGACAGCAGATTGACAGACAGACAGCAGATTGACAGACAGACAGCAGATTGACAGACAAACATCAGATTGACAGACAAACATCAGACAGACAGACAGACAGACAGACAGACAGACAGACAGACAGACAGACAGACAGACAGACAGACAGACAGACAGACAGACAGCAGATTAATAGACAGACAGCAGATTGACAGACAGACAGTAGATTGACATACAGACAGCAGATTGACATACAGACAGCAGATTGACAGACAAACATCAGACAGACAGACAGACAGACAGACAGACAGACAGACAGACAGACAGACAGACAGCAGATTGGCAGATAGAAATCAGACTGCCAGTTAGACATCAGTCTGACAGACAGACAGCAGATTGACAGACAGACAGCAGATTGACAGACAGACAGTAGATTGACATACAGACAGCAGATTGACAGACAGACAGCAGATTGACAGACAGACAGCAGATTGACAGACAAACATCAGATTGAAAGACAAACATCAGACAGACAGACAGACAGACAGACAGACAGACAGACAGACAGACAGACAGACAGACAGACAGACAGACAGACAGACAGACAGACAGACAGCAGATTAATAGACAGACAGCAGATTGACAGACAGACAGTAGATTGACAGACAGACAGCAGATTGACAGACAGACAGCAGATTGACAGACAAACATCAGACAGACAGACAGACAGACAGACAGACAGACAGACAGACAGACAGACAGACAGACAGACAGACAGACAGACAGACAGACAGACAGACAGACAGCAGATTAATAGACAGACAGCAGATTGACAGACAGACAGCAGATTGACAGACAGACAGCAGATTGACAGACAGACTGCAGATTGACAGATAGACATCAGACTGACAGACATACAGCAGATTGACAGACAGACAGTAGATTGACAGACAGACAGACAGACAGACAGACAGACAGACAGACAGACAGACAGACAGACAGACAGACAGACAGCAGATTGACAGACAGCAGATTGACAGACAAACATCAGACAGACAGACAGACAGACAGACAGACAGACAGACAGACAGACAGACAGACAGACAGACAGACAGACAGACAGACAGACAGACAGACAGACAGCAGATTAATAGACAGACAGCAGATTGACAGACAGACAGCAGATTGACAGACAGACAGCAGATTGACAGACAGACTGCAGATTGACAGATAGACATCAGACTGACAGACATACAGCAGATTGACAGACAGACAGTAGATTGACAGACAGACAGACAGACAGACAGACAGACAGACAGACAGACAGACAGACAGACAGATTAACAGACAGACAGCAGATTGACAGACAGACAGCAGATTGACAGACAGACAGCAGATTGACAGACAGACTGCAGATTGACAGACAGACATCAGACTGACAGACATACAGCAGATTGACAGACATACAGCAGATTGACAGACAGACAGACAGACAGACAGACAGACAGACAGACAGACAGACAGACAGACAGACAGACAGCAGATTGGCAGATAGAAATCAGACTGCCAGTTAGACATCAGTCTGACAGACAGACAGCAGATTGACAGACAGACAGCAGATTGACAGATAGACATCAGACTGACAGACAGCAGATTGACAGACAGACAGCAGATTGACAGACAGACAGCAGATTGACAGACAAACATCAGACAGACAGACAGACAGACAGACAGACAGACAGACAGACAGACAGACAGACAGACAGACAGACAGACAGACAGACAGACAGACAGCAGATTGGCAGATAGAAATCAGACTGCCAGTTAGACATCAGTCTGACAGACAGACAGCAGACTGACAGACAGACAGACAGACAGACAGACAGACAGACAGACAGACAGACAGACAGACAGACAGACAGACAGACAGACAGCAGATTGACAGACAGACATCAGACTGACAGACATACAGCAATTTGACAGACAGACAGCAGATTGACAGACAGACAGACAGACAGACAGACAGACAGACAGACAGACAGACAGACAGCAGATTGACAGACAGACAGCAGATTGACAGACAAACATCAGACAGACAGACAGACAGACAGACAGACAGACAGACAGACAGACAGACAGACAGACAGACAGACAGACAGACAGACAGCAGATTGGCAGATAGAAATCAGACTGCCAGTTAGACATCAGTCTGACAGACAGACAGCAGATTGACAGACAGACAGCAGATTGACAGACAGACAGTCAGATTGACATACAGACAGCAGATTGACAGACAGACAGCAGATTGACAGACAGACAGCAGATTGACAGACAAACATCAGACAGACAGACAGACAGACAGACAGACAGACAGACAGACAGACAGACAGACAGACAGACAGACAGACAGACAGACAGACAGACAGCAGATTAATAGACAGACAGCAGATTGACAGACAGACAGCAGATTGACAGACAGACAGCAGATTGACAGACAGACTGCAGATTGACAGATAGACATCAGACTCACAGACATACAGCAGATTGACAGACAGACAGCAGATTGACAGACAGACAGACAGACAGACAGACAGACAGACAGACAGACAGACAGACAGACAGACAGACAGACAGACAGACAGACAGACAGACAGACAGACAGACAGCAGATTGACAGTTAGACATCAGACTGACAGACAGACAGCAGATTGACAGACAGACAGCAGATTGACAGACAGACAGTAGATTGACATACAGACAGCAGATTGACAGACAGACAGCAGATTGACAGACAGACAGCAGATTGACAGACAAACATCAGACAGACAGACAGACAGACAGACAGACAGACAGACAGACAGACAAACAGACAGACAGCAGATTGGCAGATAGAAATCAGACTGCCAGTTAGACATCAGTCTGACAGACAGACAGCAGATTGACAGACAGACAGCAGATTGACAGACAGACAGTAGATTGACATACAGACAGCAGATTGACAGACAGACAGCAGATTGACAGACAAACATCAGACAGACAGACAGACAGACAGACAGACAGACAGACAGACAGACAGACAGACA
>NC_138309.1:38965000-39157500 GCF_965601325.2 Salmo salar | reverse complement strand
ACAGACAGACAGACAGACAGACAGACAGACAGACAGACAGACAGACAGACAGACAGACTGACAGACAGCAGATTAATAGACAGACAGCAGATTGACAGACAGACAGTAGATTGACATACAGACAGCAGATTTACAGACAGACAGCAGATTGACAGACAGACAGCAGATTGACAGACAAACATCAGATTGAAAGACAAAAATCAGACAGACAGACAGACAGACAGACAGACAGACAGACAGACAGACAGACAGACAGACAGACAGACAGACAGACAGCAGATTAATAGACAGACAGCAGATTGACAGACAGACAGTAGATTGACATACAGACAGCAGATTGACATACAGACAGCAGATTGACAGACAAACATCAGACAGACAGACAGACAGACAGACAGACAGACAGACAGACAGACAGACAGACAGACAGACAGACAGACAGACAGCAGATTAATAGACAGACAGCAGATTGACAGACAGACAGCAGATTGACAGACAGACAGCAGATTGACAGACAGACTGCAGATTGACAGATAGACATCAGACTGACAGACATACAGCAGATTGACAGACAGACAGCAGATTGACAGACAGACAGACAGACAGACAGACAGCAGATTGAGAGATAGACATCAGACTAACAGACAGACAGCAGATTGACAGATAGACATCAGACTGACAGACAGACAGCAGATTGACAGACAGACAGCAGATTGACATATAGACATCAGACTGACAGACAGCAGATTGACAGACAGACAGCAGATTGACAGACAAACATCAGACAGACAGACAGACAGACAGACAGACAGACAGACAGACAGACAGACAGACAGACAGACAGACAGACAGAAAGACAGACAGCAGATTGACAGACAGACAGACAGACAGACAGACAGACAGACAGACAGACAGACAGACAGACAGACAGACAGACAGACAGACAGACAGACAGACAGACAGACTGACAGACAGCAGATTAATAGACAGACAGCAGATTGACAGACAGACAGTAGATTGACATACAGACAGCAGATTTACAGACAGACAGCAGATTGACAGACAGACAGCAGATTGACAGACAAACATCAGATTGAAAGACAAACATCAGACAGACAGACAGACAGACAGACAGACAGACAGACAGACAGACAGACAGACAGACAGACAGACAGACAGACAGACAGCAGATTAATAGACAGACAGCAGATTGACAGACAGACAGTAGATTGACATACAGACAGCAGATTGACATACAGACAGCAGATTGACAGACAAACATCAGACAGACAGACAGACAGACAGACAGACAGACAGACAGACAGACAGACAGACAGACAGCAGATTAATAGACAGACAGCAGATTGACAGACAGACAGCAGATTGACAGACAGACAGCAGATTGACAGACAGACTGCAGATTGACAGATAGACATCAGACTGACAGACATACAGCAGATTGACAGACAGACAGTAGATTGACAGACAGACAGACAGACAGACAGACAGACAGACAGACAGACAGACAGACAGACAGACAGACAGACAGACAGACAGACAGCGCAGATTAATACACAGACAGCAGATTGACAGACATACCGCAGATTGACAGACAGACAGCAGATTGACAGACAGACTGCAGATTGACAGACAGACATCAGACTGACAGACATACAGCAGATTGACAGACATACAGCAGATTGACAGACAGACAGACAGACAGACAGACAGACAGACAGACAGACAGACAGACAGACAGACAGACAGACAGACAGCAGATTGACAGATAGACATCAGACTGACAGACATACAGCAGATTGACAGACAGACAGCAGATTGACAGACAGACAGACAGACAGACAGCAGATTGAGAGATAGACATCAGACTAACAGACAGACAGCAGATTGACAGATAGACATCAGACTGACAGACAGACAGCAGATTGACAGACAGACAGCAGATTGACAGATAGACATCAGACTGACAGACAGCAGATTGACAGACAGACAGCAGATTGACAGACAATCATCAGACAGACAGACAGACAGACAGACAGACAGACAGACAGACAGACAGACAGAAAGACAGACAGAAAGACAGACAGCAGATTGACAGACAGACAGACAGACAGACAGACAGACAGACAGACAGACAGACAGACAGACAGACAGACAGACAGACAGACAGACAGCAGATTAATAGACAGACAGCAGATTGACAGACAGACAGCAGATTGACAGACAAACATCAGATTGAAAGACAAACATCAGACAGACAGACAGACAGACAGACAGACAGACAGACAGACAGACAGACAGACAGACAGACAGACAGACAGCAGATTAATAGACAGACAGCAGATTGACAGACAGACAGTAGATTGACATACAGACAGCAGATTGACATACAGACAGCAGATTGACAGACAAACATCAGACAGACAGACAGACAGACAGACAGACAGACAGACAGACAGACAGACAGACAGACAGCAGATTAATAGACAGACAGCAGATTGACAGACAGACAGCAGATTGACAGACAGACAGCAGATTGACAGACAGACTGCAGATTGACAGATAGACATCAGACTGACAGACATACAGCAGATTGACAGACAGACAGTAGATTGACAGACAGACAGACAGACAGACAGACAGACAGACAGACAGACAGACAGACAGACAGACAGACAGACAGACAGACAGACAGACAGACAGACAGATTAATAGACAGACAGCAGATTGACAGACATACCGCAGATTGACAGACAGACAGCAGATTGACAGACAGACTGCAGATTGACAGACAGACATCAGACTGACAGACATACAGCAGATTGACAGACATACAGCAGATTGACAGACAGACAGACAGACAGACAGACAGACAGACAGACAGACAGACAGACAGACAGACAGACAGACAGCAGATTGACAGATAGACATCAGACTGACAGACATACAGCAGATTGACAGACAGACAGCAGATTGACAGACAGACAGACAGACAGACAGCAGATTGAGAGATAGACATCAGACTAACAGACAGACAGCAGATTGACAGATAGACATCAGACTGACAGACAGACAGCAGATTGACAGACAGACAGCAGATTGACAGATAGACATCAGACTGACAGACAGCAGATTGACAGACAGACAGCAGATTGACAGACAAACATCAGACAGACAGACAGACAGACAGACAGACAGACAGACAGAAAGACAGACAGAAAGACAGACAGCAGATTGACAGACAGACAGACAGACAGACAGACAGACAGACAGACAGACAGACAGACAGACAGACAGACAGACAGACAGACAGACAGACAGACAGACAGACAGCAGATTAATAGACAGACAGCAGATTGACAGACAGACAGCAGATTGACAGACAGACAGCAGATTGACAGACAGACTGCAGATTGACAGATAGACATCAGACTGACAGACATACAGCAGATTGACAGACAGACAGAAGATTGACAGACAGACAGTAGATTGACAGACAGACAGACAGACAGACAGACAGACAGACAGACAGACAGACAGACAGACAGACAGACAGACAGACAGACAGACAGACAGACAGACAGACAGCAGATTAATAGACAGACAGCAGATTGACAGAAAGACAGCAGATTGACAGACAGACAGCAGATTGACAGACAGACTGCAGATTGACAGCAGACATCAGACTGACAGACATACAGCAGATTGTCAGACAGACAGCAGATTGACAGACAGACAGACAGACAGACAGACAGACAGACAGACAGACAGACAGACAGACAGACAGACAGACAGACAGCAGATTGACAGATAGACATCAGACTGAAAGACATACAGCAGATTGACAGACAGACAGCAGATTGACAGACAGACAGACAGACAGACAGACAGACAGACAGCAGATTGACAGATAGACATCAGACTAACAGACAGACAACAGATTGACAGATAGACATCAGACTGACAGACAGACAGACAGACAGACAGACAGACAGACAGACAGACAGACAGACAGACAGACAGACAGACATACAGACAGACAGACAGACAGACAGACAGACAGACATCAGACTGACAGACAGACTGCAGATTGACAGACAGGCAGCAGATTGACAGATAGACATCAGACTGACAGACAGACTGCAGATTGACAGACAGACAGCAGATTGACAGATAGACATCAGACTGACAGACAGACCGTAGATTGACAGACAGACAGCAGATTGACAGACAGACAGTAGATTGACAGACAGACAACAGATTGACAGACAGACAGCAGACAGACAGACAGACAGACAGACAGACAGACAGACAGACAGACAGACAGACAGACAGACAGACAGACAGACAGACAGACAGACAGACAGACAGACAGACAGCAGATTGACAGATAGACATCAGACTGACAGACAGACAGACAGACAGACAGACAGACAGACAGACAGACAGACAGACAGACAGACAGACAGACAGACAGACAGACAGACAGACAGACAGACAGACAGACAGACAGACAGACAGACAGCAGTTGACAGACAGACAGCGGATTGACAGACAGACAGCAGATTGACAGACAGACAACAGATTGACAGACAGACATCAGACTGACAGATAGACATCAGACTGACAAACAGACAGCAGACTGACAGACAGACAGACAGACAGACAGCAGATTGAAGGCTATTCATCTATCACTCTTTGGTGGGTAATGTAAGTCAGTCTTCATCTCTAGGCTGTTGTGGACTGAGAAAACATCTGAGCGTGGTCTGATTGATGAATACCCTGGGAGCGTTGAGGATTCTTATCATGGCTGACATTTAGTTTGGCATCACTCAGAAACCCTTTATTTTCTCTTTCTTTCCCACATCCTGCCATCCCACGAGCCAGTTGAGCCAGGGAAGCTATGTCGACAATGTCTGGGCTAATTTTGGCCCCGCGGAGCCTGGGCTGTGAAAGCTCTGTGAGGGCTGACAGAGCTGTATGAGGCAGTGTCCCAAATTAAACCCTATTCCCTATGTAGTGCACTACTTTAGACCAGGGCTGGCCCCCTTTTCCCTATGTAGTGCACTACTTTAGACCAGGGTCCCATAGACTTCCATTTTGGACACAGACAGTTAGTGCTGTGAGAGTGTTTCAGCATGGCATGGATAAATATGGAACACATTCACTGAATCTGGGAAATGGTCCTGACTTGTCTGTCAACATCTCTGGCTGTTTGGCTGCTTAGCCATTCAGAGTTTGGCTATTTGGCTGCTTAGCCATTCAGAGTTTGGCTGGTTGGCTGCTTAGCCATTCAGAGTTTGGCTGGTTGGCTGCTTAGCCATTCAGAGTGTGGTTGTTTGGCTGCTTAGCCATTCAGAGTGTGGCTGTTTGGCTGCTTAGCCATTCAGAGTTTGGCTGTTAGGCTGCTTAGCCATTCAGAGTTTGGCTGTTTGGCTGCTTAGCCATTCAGAGTTTGGCTGTTTGGCTGCTTAGCAATTTAGAGTTTGGCTGTTTGGCTGCTTAGCCATTCAGAGTTTGGCAGTTTGGCTGCTTAGTCATTCAGAGTTTGGCTGTTAGGGTGCTTAGCCATTCAGAGTTTGGTTGTTTGGCTGCTTAACCATTCATAGTTTGGCTCCTTAGCCATTCAGAGTATGGTTGTTTGGCTGCTTAGCCATTCAGAGTTTGGCTGTTTGTCTGCTTAGCCATTCAGAATGTGGCTGTTTGGCTGCAGATGTAATACTGGTAACTAAACAGGTGTTTAAGGATCTAATAAAAGAACAAATCAGTTTTTGTTACAACAACAAGAAAAGAGCTTCAAGTGTTCTGTCCAAATAAAATAAATAAATACTGGTGGATAAAATAATGGATGACCTGACCAGAGAGGTCCAGGACCTGAAGAACAGTTTGCAGTTCTCCCAGGGTCAGCTCAATGAGTTAAAACAGGAGAATGGCGAGATGACAGCAATCTGGAAGTCATTGAGAGAGGACATCAGTTCAGTTCGTGAATCCATGAAAACAATGACGGATAAATCAGACCGGGGACAATCAAGGCAGAACAACAACGGTTTTGGATGGAGTCTGAGGACAAAAAGTGAGAGAAAGGATCTCAGAGAAAATGAATATGGACCACAGGACTGGAAAAACCCACCACCGGCCCAGGTGACAGGCCCAGGTGACAGGCCCAGGTAGGCCCAGGTGACGAGCCCAGGTGACGGGCCCAGGTGACGGGCCCAGGCGACGGGCCCAGGCGTCAGGCCCAGGCGACGGGCCCAGGCGTCAGGCCCAGGCATCAGGCCCAGGCGACAGGCCCAGGCGACAGGCCCAGGCGACAGGCCCAGGCGACAGGCCCAGGCCGATAGTGGTCAAGTTCCTGAGGTTCAAGCACAAGGTAGCTGAACTTGAGAGGAACGTACATCTTCCTCAATGAGGACTATCCTGAAGCTGTGTGCCAGAGGAGGAAAGAACTTATCCCAGCCATGAAAGCTGCCAGACCGCGTGGGGACATTGCTTACATCCGCTATGACAGGCTCATTGTCCACCCTCCCTTCCCAGAAGCCTGGAAGAGATGAGAGAGCCAAGCCAATTGGTTCGTAGCTTCAACCCCGCAGCACACACACACACACACACACACACACACACACACACACACACACACACACACACACACACACACACACACACACACACACACACACACACACACCAATTGATTAATGGACTGCTGAATGTATATTTCTTTCTCTTTCTTTGTTTGCTCTTTTCCATATTATGTCTATCTCTGATCAGCTACCCAGGAAAGGGCTGAACATAGCCCACATAGCCCATATTAACATATGTAGCCTTAGAAATAAGGTTCATGAAATCAATAACTTGCTAACATCAGATAACATTCATATATTAGCCATTTCTGAGACTCACTCAGATAATTCATTTGATGATAGTAGCAATACAAGGATATAACATCTATAGATGAGACATAAATTCTCATGGGGGGTCGGGGGGGGGGGGGGGGGGGGGGGGGTGTTGCTGTATATATATTCAGAGCCATATCCATGTAATGCTTAGAGAAGATCTTGCGAAACCAGGACCAGGTTTGAACAACCCTCACTAAACTGTTTTTGATCATACATCGACAGAAAAGGAATCACACACACAAGCTGAAGGAAATGTGGTTGTAATGATGATGATCAGTTTGGGCTTTAGATTCATTTTATATGAATTTATGGTCAGCATTGAAAAACCTAAACGAAACCACAGCATTGATCTTAATTTGTAAGTCGCTCTGGATAAGAGCGTCTGCTAAATGACTTAAATGTAAATGTAAATGTTAATAGTAGAGATTCATTATAAACCATAGTAAGTTGTTATTTTCTATGGTAGAGTAGGTCAGGGCGTGACAGGGGTTGTTTATCTGTTTTTGTATTTCTATGTTTAGTTTCTAGTTTTTGTATTTCTAGATTAGCTTTTGTTTGGCATGACCTCCAATTAGAGGCAGCCGGTTGTCGTTGTGTCTAATTGGAGGCCATATTTAAGTTGATGTTTGTCCCACTTGGTTTTTGTGGGTGATTATATTTTGTGAGTGTGTTTGTTCCTCCTGCGTCACGGTTTGTTGTTTTGTTCCTCCAGTTTATTTTGTATCGCATTAAGTTTCACTGTCCAATAAATATGTGGAACGAAACCGACGCTGCATTTTGGTCCAATCATTCTGACAGCCGTGACATGATGGGTTATGTTATAGAGGGGGGAAATGAGAGTTGACCACAGTATTAGAGATACATTATAAATGATGGGTCCTGTTATGGTTTAGGAAATGAGAGTTGACCACAATATTAGAGAATCATTATAAATGATTTAAAAAAAATGTAACCTTTATTTAACTGGCAAGTCAGTTAAGAACACGTTCTTATTTTCAATGACAGCCTAGGAACAGTGGGTTAACTGCCTTGTTCAGGGGCAGAACAACAGATTTTTACCTTGTCAGCTTGGAGATTCGATCTCAGCAACCTTTGGGTTACTGGCCCAACGCTCTAACCACTAGGCTACCTGCCACCCTACACCCCATGGTAACAGGAGAGAGTTAATTCAATGAGTCTAGAAATCATCAGATATCCAGCAACATGCAGAGAATGTCTTCTGAATCCAGGAAAGATTATATCTAATGTAGAGTATTAGCGTATAGCCTCAATGTATATAGCAGATGGCTGAGCTGAGCTCCTTGGTTATGTCCCAAACGGCACCCTAGTCCCTATATGCCCTGGTTAAAAGTAGTGCACTACATAGGGAATAGGGTGCTATTTGGAACGCATGTCTGTGATTTACTGTATGTTCGTTCCTGCTGACAGTCTGTGACCGTTGGCTTGATTTAAAACCTTTTAATTACACTTTCAAGGGAACTGAGGAAACTTTATTGACAGACTTGAGTTGGAAGGTGACAATGTGAGTGAAATTTCACAGACCCTTCTGTATGCCCCCCATGTACGCAGTCATAAGGCCTTTATAACAGCTACATAAGACGTTACAACATAGAGCTCTCTCTCCCCCAGTCTCTCCCTCAGTCTCTCCCCCAGTCTCTCCTGCAGTCTCTCCCCCAGTCTCTCCCCCCGTCTCTCCCCCAGTCTCTCCCGCAGTCTCTCCCCCAGTCTCTCCCCCAGTCTCTCCCCCAGTCTCTCCCTCAGTCTCTCCCCCAGTCTCTCCTGCAGTCTCTCCCCCAGTCTCTCCCCCCGTCTCTCCCACAGTCTCTCCCGCAGTCTCTCCCCCAGTCTCTCCCCAAGTCTCTCCCGCAGTCTCTCCCCCAGTCTCTCCCGCAGTCTCTCCCCCAGTCTCTCCCCCAGTCTCTCCCCCAGTCTCTCCCGCAGTCTCTCCTGCAGTCTCTCCTGCAGTCTCTCAAAAAGTCTCTCCCCCAGTCTCTCCTGCAGTCTCTCAAAAAGTCTCACAAAAAGTCTCTCCCTCAGTCTCTCTAAAAGTTACTCCCTCAGTCTCTCCCTCAAAAACTCCTCCAGCCTCTCCCCTAGACTCCCCCAGTCTCTCTTCCATTCTCTCCTCCAGTCTCTCCAAAAGTCTCTCCCCCAGTATTTCCCCTAAAGTCCCTCAGACTCTCCTCCAGTCTCTCCCCCAGTCTCTCCCCTAGACTGCTCCAGTCTCTCCCCTATACTCATCCAGTCTCTCTGCCAGACTCCCCCAGTCTCTCCCCTAGACTCCCCCAGTCTCTCCTCCAGTCTTTCTCCTAGACTCCCCCAGTATTTAAACCAGATTCCCCTGGTGCTAACCAAGTGGTTGGATGTTCAGTCAGACACAATACTGACATGTGCTCTCTCTCTCTCTCACACTCTCTCATGCAGTGGCTCCCATTGTGTGGTCTCTTGTTCAGACTCCCCAGTCTCTCAGACTCCCATGGTGCTAAGCTGGTGGTTCTCTCTCTGATCAGACACAATACCGTCACTCCCTCTCTCCCTCCTGTTGTGTGTGGGCTCTCTCTCCTCGACTCCCCCAGTCTCTCAGACTCCCTAGTCATTCTATTCTCTGGTTGGCTGTTCAGTCAGACACAACGCTAACACTCTCTCTAACACACTAAGAACAGGAGCTCTGTGTTCTACTTTGGTGGCTCTCTCACCACCACACATCTCCACCCCACACGCACTAACTCTAACCCACCCAAACACAACATGTTCCCCCACATGTTAGGCAGATGAGCGGAGGCTCAGGAGGCTGAAAAGATTTGGCATGGGCCCTAAGATCCTCAAAAAGCTCTACAGCTGCACCATTGAGAGCATTTTCACTGGCTGCATTACCGCTTGGTATGGCAACTGATTGGCGTCCGACTGCAAGGCGCCACAAAGCGTAGTCATTGCATTCGGAAAGCATTCAGACCCCTTGACTTTTTCTACATTTTGTTACGTTACAGCCTTATTCTAAAATGTATTAAATAGTTTTTTCCTTCATCAATCTACACATAATCCCCCACAATGACGAAGCAAAAACGAATTATAATATTTTGGCTAATTTATAAATAATCAAAAATAGAAATACCTTATTTACATAAGTATTCAGACCCTTTGCTATGAGACTCGAAATTGAGCTCAGGTGCATCCTGTTTCCATTGATCGTCCTTGAGATGTTTCTACAACTTGATTGTAGTCCACATGTGGTAAATTCAACTGATTGGACATGATTTGGAAAGGCACACACCTGTCTATATAAGGTCCCACAGTTGACAGCGCATGTCAGAGCAAAAACCAAGCCATTAAGTCGAAGGAATTATCTGTAGAGCTCCGAGACAGGATTTAAAGAAGTTTGGGACCACCAGGACTCTTCATAGAGCTCGCCGCCTGGCCAAACTGGTCAATCGGGGGAGAAAGGCCTTGGTCAGGAAGGTGGCCAAAAACCCGATGGTCACTCTGACAGAGCTCCAGAGTTCCTCTGTGGAGATTGGAGAAACTTCCAGAAGAACAACCTTCCCTGCAGCACTCCTCCAATCAGGCCTATATGTTTAGAGTGGCCAGACGGATGCCACTCCTCTGTAAAAGGCACATGACAGCCCACTTGGAGCCAAAAGTCACCTAAATGACTCTCAGACCATGAGAAACAAGATTCTCTGGTCTGAAGAAACCAAGATTGAACTCTTTGGGCTGAATGCCAAGCGTCAACTCTGGAGGAAACCTGACACCATCCCTACGTTGAAGCATGGTGGTGGCAGCATCATGCTGTGAGGATGTCTTTCAGCGGCAGGGACTGGGAGACTAGTCAGGATCGAGGGAAAGATGAATGTAGCAAAGTACAGAGAGATCCTTGATGAAAACCTGCTCAGGAGCACTCAGGACCTCAGACTGGGGTGAAGGTTTACCTTCCAACAGGAAAATGACCCTAAGCACACAGCCAAGACAACACAGGAGTCGCTTCGGGACAAGTCTCTGAATGTCCTTGAGAGGCCCAGCCAGAGCCCGGACTTGAACACGATCGAACATCTCTGGATAGACCTGAAAATAGCTGTGCAGCTAAGCTCCCCATCCAACCTGACAGAGCTTGAGATGTTTTGCAGAGAAGAACAGGAGAAACTCCCCAAATACAGGTGTTCCAAGCTTGTAGCATCATGCCCAAGAGGACTCAAGGCTGTAATTGCTGCCAAACGTGCTTCAACAAAGTTTTGAATACTCATGTACATGTGATGTGTCAGTATGTTTCAAATGTGGAAAAAGTCCAGGGGTCTGAATACTTTCCGAGCTCCCTTCCATCCAGGAACTCTGTACCAGACAGTATCAAAGGAAGGCCCTAAAAACTGTCAAATACTCCAGCCACTCTTGAAGACTGCTGCTACTGTTTATTATTTATCCTGTTGCCTGCCTAGTTACTTTAACTCTACCTACAGTGCCTTCAGAAAGTATTCACACCCTTTCAAATCAAATCAAATTGTATTCGTCACATGCACCAAATACAACAGGTGTAGACCTTACATTGAAACACTCTTGGAGTGTTTGGACCATGTTCGTTTGTTGGTGAAGTGGACGCAGTACGCAATCATCTCCTTTGCTTGATCACTTTGAGGGAGAGTTTGTTGTCCTTGCACCACATGGTCAGGTCTCTGACATCCTCCCTATAGGCTGTCTCATCATTGTCGGTGATCAGGCCTACCGCTGTTGTGTCATCAGCAAACTTAATTATGGTGTTGGAGTCGTGCCTGGCCATGCAGTCATAAGTGAACAGGGAGTACAGGAGGGGACTGAGCACGCACCCCTGAGGGGCCCCTGTGTTGTTACCTACTCTCACCACCTGGGGGCGGCCCGTCAGGATGTCCAGGATCCAGTTGCAGAGGGAGGAGTTTAGTCCCAGGGTCCTTAGCTTAGTGATGAGCTTTGAGGGTACTATGGTGTTGAATGCTGAGTTGTAGTCAATGAATAGCATTCTCACATAGGTGTTCCTTTTGTCCAGGTGTGAAAGGGCAGTGTGGAGGGCAATAGAGATTGCATCATCTGTGGATCTGTTGTGCAGATTACAAATTGTAGTGGGTCTAAGGTGTCTGGGATAATGGTGTTGATGTGAGCCATGACCAGCCTTTCAAAGCATTTCATGGCTACAGACGTGAGTGCTACGGGTCGGTAATAATTTAGGCAGATTACCTTATTGTTCTTGAGCACAGGGACTGTGGTCTGCTTGAAACATGTTGGTATTACAGACTTGGACAGGGAGAGGTTGAAAATGTCAGTGAAGACACTTGCCAGTTGGTCAGCGCATGCTCAGAGTACACATCCTGGTTATCCATCTGGTCCTGTGGCCTTGTGAATGTTGACCTGTTTAAAAGTCTTACTCACATCGGCTGCGGAGAACGTGATCTCACAGTCGTCCGGAACAGCTGATGCTCTCATGCATGTTTCAGAGTTACTTGCCTCGAAGCGAGCATAGAAGTTATTTATTTCGTCTGGTAGGCTTATGTCACTAGGCAGCTCTCGGCTGTGCTTCCCTTTGTAGTCTGTAATAGTTTGCAAGCCCTGCCACATCCGAAAAGCATCGGAGCCGCTGTAGTACGATTCGATCTTAGTCCTGTATTGATGATTAGCCTGTTTGATGGTTCGTCGGAGGGTTAGGGTTTACTTTTTACAAATGTTGTTGTGTTACACCCAGAATTTAAAATTGATTAAATTGAGATGTTTTGCCACTGGCCTACACACAACACCCATAATGTGCTCACATTGCCCTACCCTATGCTTTGACTTCTTTCTCCCCTCTCTCTCCAGATGAAATCTTGCGACTTGTGACGGCCGGCCGCCCAACAACCTGCCCGCTTGACCCTATCCCTCCTCTCTCCTCCAGACCATTTCCGGAGACCTTCTCCCTTCTCTCACCTCGTTCATCAACTCATCCTTGACCACTGGATACGTCCCTTCCGTCCTCAAGAGAGCGAGAGTTGCACCCCTTCTCAAAAAACCTACACTCGATCCCTCCGATGTCAACAACTACAGACCAGTTTCCCTTCTATCTTTTCTCTCCAAAACTCTTGAGCGTGCCGTCCTTGGCCAGCTCTCTTGCTATCTCTCTCAGAATGACCTTCTTGATCCAAATCAGTCAGGTTTCAAGACTGGTCATTCAATTGAGACTGCTATTCTCTGTGTCACGGAGGCTCTCCGCACTGCTAAAGCTAACTCTCTCTCCTCTGCTCTCATCCTTTTAGATCTGCTGCCTTTGATACTGTGAACCACCAGATCCTCCTCTCCACCATCTCCGAGTTGGGCATCTCCGGCGCGGCCCACGCTTGGATTGTGTCCTACCTGACAGGTCGCTCCTACCAGGTGGCGTGGCGAGAATCTGTCTCCGCACCACGTGCTCTCACTACTGGTGTCTCCCAGGGCTCTGTTCTAGGCCCTCTCCTATTCTCGCTATACACCAAGTCACTTGGCTCTGTCATATCCTCACATGGTCTCTCCTATCATTGCTATGCAGACGACACACAATTAATCTTCTCCTTTCCCCCTTCTGATAACCAGGTGGCGAATCGCATCTCTGCATGTCTGGCAGACATATCAGTGTGGATGACGGATCACCACCTCAAGCTGAACCTCGGCAAGACGGAGCTGCTTTTCCTCCCGGGGAAGGACTGCCCGTTCCATGATCTCGCCATCACGGTTGACAACTCCATTGTGTTCTCCTCCCAGAGTGCTAAGAACCTTGGCGTGACCCTGGACAACACCCTGTCGTTCTCCACTAACATCAAGGCGGTGACCCGATCCTGTAGGTTCATGCTCTACAACATTCGCAGAGTACGTCCCTGCCTCACACAGGAAGCGGCGCAGGTCCTAATCCAGGCACTTGTCATCTCCCGTCTGGATTACTGCAACTCGCTGTTGGCTGGGCTCCCTACCTGTGCCATTAAACCCCTACAACTCATCCAGAACGCCACAGCCCACCTAGTGTTCAACCTTTACAAGTTCTCTCACGTCAGCCCCCTCCTCCGCTCTCTCCACTGGCTTCCAGTTGAAGCTCGCATCCGCTACAAGACCATGGTGCTTGCCTACGGAGCCGTGAGGGGAACGGCACCTCCGTACCTTCTGGCTCTGATCAGTCCCTACACCCAAACGAGGGCACTGCGCTCATCCACCTCTGGCCTGCTGGCCCCCCTACCTCTGCGGAAGCACAGTTCCTGCTCAGCCCAGTCAAAACTGTTCGCTGCTCTGGCACCCCTATGGTGGAACAAGCTCCCTCACGACGCCAGGACAGCGGAGTCAATCACCACCTTCCGGAGACACCTGAAACCCCACCTCTTTAAGGAATACCTAGGATAGGATAAAGTAATCCTTCTACCCCCCCCCCCCTAAAAGATTTAGATGCACTATTGTAAAGTGGTTGTTCCACTGGATATCATGAGGTGAATGCACCAATTTGTAAGTCGCTCTGGATAAGAGCGTCTGCTAAATGACTTAAATGTAAATGTGGAATAATGTTTTTAATAAATAATAATACATATTCAACCCATTTGTTATGGCACCCCAAAATAAGTTCAGGAACAAAAATGTGCTTAACAAGTCACATAATAAGTCGCATGGACTCACTCTGTGGGCAATAATAGTGTTCAACATGATTCTGTACCCCATACACTCGTCTGTAAGGTCCCTCAGTCAGGCACTGAATTTCAAAAACAGATTCAACTACAAGGACGGGATAAAGAAGGGCACCTTTTGGTAGATGGGTATAAAATAAAATAAAAAGCAGGCACTGAATATCCCTTTGAGCAATTAATGGCTGTCATAGGAGAAAACTGACGATGGATCAATAACACTGTAAACTCAGCAAAAAAATTATGACCTTTCACTGTCAACTGCGTTTATTTTCAGCAAACTTGACATGTGTAAAAATGTGTATGAACATAACAAGATTCAGCAAATGAGACATAAACTGAACAAGTTCCACAGACATGTGACTAACAGAAATTGAATAATGTGTGTCCCTGAACAAAGGGGGGGGGGTCAAAATCAAAAGTAACAGTCAGAAGTAACAGTCAGTATTTGGTGTGGCCACCAGCTGCATTATGTACTGCAGAGCATCTCCTCCTCATGGACTTCACCAGATTTGCCAGTTCTTGCTGTGAGATGTTACCCCACTCTTCCACCAAGGCACCTGCACGTTCCCAGACATTTCTGGGGGAAATGGCCCTAGCCCTCACCCTCCGTTCCAACAGGTCCCAGACGTGCTCAATGGAATTGAGATCTGGGCTCTTCGCTGGCCATGGCAGAACACTGACATTCTTGTCTTGCAGGAAATCACGCACAGAACAAGTAGTATGGCTGGTGGCATTGTCATGCTGGAGGGTTATATCAGGATGAGCCTGCAGGAAGGGTACCACATGAGGGAGGAGATTGTCTTCCCTGTAACGCACAGCGTTGAGATTGCCTGCAATGACAACAAGCTCAGTCCGATGATGCTGTGACACACCACCCCAGACGATGACGGACACTCCACCTCCAAATCGATCCCGCTCCAGAGTACAGGCCTTGGAGTAACGCTCATTCCTTCGACGATAAACGCGAATCCGACAATCACCCCTGGTGAGACAAAACCTCGACTCGTCAGTGAAGAGCACTTTTTGCCAGTCCTGTCTGGTCCAGCGAAGGTGGGTTTGTGCCCATAGGTGACCTTGTTGCTGGTGATGTCTAGTGAGGACCTGCCTTACATAGGGCCTACAAGCCCTCAGTCCAGCCTCTCTCATCCTATTGCGGACAGTCTGAGCACTGATGGAGGGATTGTGCTTTCCTGGTGTAACTCGGGCAGTTGTTGTTGCCATCCTGTACCTGTCCCGCAGGTGTGATGTTCGGATGTACTGATCCTGTGCAGGTGTTTTTACAAGTGGTCCAGGCGTTGTTACAGCTGTCCATCCTGTCTCCCTGTAGCGCTGTCTTAGGTGTCTCACATTACGGACATTGCAATTTATTGCCCTGGCCACATCTGCAGTCCTCATGCCTCTTTGCAGCATGCCTAAGGAACGTTCACACAGATGAGCAGGGACCCTGGGCATCTTTCTTTTGGTGTTATTCAGAGTCAGTAGAAAGGCCTCTTTAGTGTCCTAAGTTTTCATAACTGTGACCTTAATTGCCTACCGTATGTAAGCTGTTAGTGTCTTAACGACCGTTCCACAGGTGCATGTTCATTAATTGTTTATGGTTCATTGAACAAGCATGGGAAACAGTGTTTAAACCTTTAACAATGGAGATCTGTGAAGTTATTTGGATTTTTACAAATTATCTTTGAAAGATAGTGTCCTGAAAAAGGGGTGTTCATTTTTTTGCTGAGTTTAGTTACTCCACAGTATTAACCTAAATGACAGAGTGAAAAGGAAGACTGTACACTGTGATTATTATTTGACCCTGCTGGTTATCAATGTACGTTTAAACATCTTGAAGAACAATCTGGCCTAATGGCCATGTACTCTTATAATCTCCAGCAGGCACAGCCAGAAGATGACTGGCCACCCCTCAGAGACTGGCTCTTCTCAAGGTTTCTTCCTAGGTTCCTGCCTTTCTAGGGAGTTTTTCCTAGCCACCATGCTTCTACATCCTTATTGCTTGCTGTTTGGGGTTTTAGGCAGGGTTTTTGTATAGCACTTTTTGTATAGCTGATGTAAAAAGGGCTTTATAAATACATTTGATTGATTGATTGTACAGAATATATGTCTCGGCTGTCTGAAGAATGGGACCAAGGCGCAGCGTGTGTATCGTTCCACATTTTATTATAACTGAAACTATGCAAGACATACAAATAAACTGCTAAACATAATAACAAACCATGGCAAAGAGGTGAAACATGCACTACCTCAAAATAATCTCCCACAAAACCTAGTGGGAAAAACAACAACTTAAATATGATCCCCAATTAGAGACAACGATGACCAGCTGCCTCTAATTGGAGATCATCCCAAAAAACAACAACATAGAAATCCAGAAACTAGAACCCCACATAGAAATACAGAAACTAGACAGAACCCCCAACATAGAAAAAAGAAACTAGAACCAACAGGGACATAAATAAACTAGACAAAACCCCCTGTCATGCCCTGACCTACTCTACTATAGAAAATGAAAGCTTTCTATGGTCAGGATGTGACAATATATTCCAAAACATGCATCCTGTTTGCAACAAGGCACTAAAGTAATACTGCAAAAAAATGTTGCAAAGCAATTCACTTTTTGTCCTGAATACAAAGTGTTACGTTTGGGGCAAATCCAATACAACACATTACTGAATACCTCTCTCCATATTTTAAAGTATAGTGGTGGCTGCATCATGTTATGGGTATGCTTGTAATAGTTAACGACTGGGGAGTTTTTCAGGATTAAAAAGAAACTGAATGGAGCTAAGCACAGAAGAAAACCTGCTTCAGTCTGCCTTCCACCAGACACTGGGAGATGAATTCACCTTTCAGCAAAACAATAACCCTAAGCACAAGGGCAAATGTACACTGGAGTTGCTTACCAAGAAGACAGTGAATGTTCCTGAGTGGCCTAGTTACATTTTTTACTTAATTAAATCTACTTGAAAATCTATTGCAATGATCAACAACCAACTTGACAAACTTTGAATCATTAAAAAAAAAATGCAAATAGTGTACTATCTACTGTAGGTGTGCAAAGATATTTCTTTATTTCTGTAAATTTGCTAAATTTCTAAACATGTTTTAACTTTGTCATTATGGGATATTGTGTGAAGATGGGTAAAACAAAATGTCTGGAACACAATGTGGAATAAGTCAAGGGGTATGAATACTTTTGCAAGGACTGTATATGTACGTATCTACCGCAATTACCTCATACCCTTGCACATCAACTCGGTACTGGTACCCCGTGTATATAGCCAAGTAATCATTATTCATTTTATATTTATTAATGCTTCTGTTATTATGTGTTATTACTTTTCTATTATTTCTCTATTTTCTTTCTCTCTGTATTGTTGTGAAGGACCCGTAACTAATCATTTCACTATTAGTCTACACCTGTTGTTTACGAAACATGTGACAAATAACATTTTATTTTATTTTATTTGTGCTAGGGTTAGGGGAGACCCTCTCTTGGTGGGACCCTCCGATACAGCCCGTAACCCAAGAGCCCCCAAGTTATACCG
Organism: Salmo salar; assembly: GCF_965601325.2. Taxonomy (NCBI): domain Eukaryota; kingdom Metazoa; phylum Chordata; class Actinopteri; order Salmoniformes; family Salmonidae; genus Salmo; species Salmo salar. The sequence continues at coordinate 39,139,407 of NC_138309.1, read as the reverse complement.
GAACAGCCTGTAGATGACACACCACGAGAGAGAGAGAGAGAGAGAGAGAGAGAGAGAGAGAGAGAGAGAGAGAGAGAGAGAGAGAAGAGAGAGAAGAGAGATAAGCGAGAGAGAGGAGAGAGAGACAGAGAGTCTGGTGCACTCTGGTTCAGCTGTAGTCCCATGCATTCTTTACAACATGCACTGTGTAAACCATACAGCATTCCTCGCTATAACACCATGTTGGGGTTGAGAGTGGGTAATTCACCTCAGATGTTTTGAATCAAGCATTCTGCTTGACTGCATGACTATGCTATGTAAGGGTTAAGAATGGGTTATGTATTGGTTATGAATGTGTTATTTATAGGCTATGAATGTGTTATGTATTGGTTATGAATGTGTTATGAATATGTTATGTATGGGTTATGAATGTGGTATGTATTGGTTATGAATGTGTTATGCATTGGTTATGAATGTGTTATGTATTCGTTATGAATGTGTTATGTATGGTTATGAATGTGTTATGTATGGGTAAATAGTTATTTGTAGACATGGTGATTTGGTGGGGACGACAACCCCGTGTTTGGTGGGGATGACAACCCTGTGTTTGGTGGGGATGACAGCACCGTGTTTGGTGGGGATGACAGCACCGTGTTTGGTGGGGATGACAACCCTGTGTTTGGTGCGGAGGACAGCACCGTGTTTGGTGGGGACGACAACACTGTGTTTGGTGGGGACGACAACACCGTGTTTGATGGGGACGACAACACCGTGTTTGATGGGGACGACAACACCGTGTTTGATGGGGACGACAACACCGTGTTTGGTGGGGACGACAACACCGTGTTTGGTGGGGACGGCAACACCGTGTTTGGTGGGGACCGCAACACCGTGTTTGGTGGGGACGCAAACACCGTGTTTGATGGGGACGATAACATGTATAATGTGGGATAAATGTTTATTTTGTATTTTTTTTATTTCATCTTTATTTAACCAGGTAGGCTAGTTGATAAGTTCTCATTTGTAACTGCGACCTGGCCAAGATAAAGCAAAGCAGTTCGACACATACAACACAGAGTTAGTTACACATGGAATAAACAAACATACAATCAATAATACAGTCGAAAAATCTATATACAGCCTGTGCAAATGAGGTAGGATAAGAGAGGTAAGGCAATAAATAGGCCATGGTGGCGAAGTAATTACAATATAGCAATTAAACACTGGAATGGTAGATGTGCAGAAGATGAATGTGCAAGTAGAGATACTGGGGTGCAAAGGAGCAAGATGAATAAATAAATACGGTATGGGGATGAGGTAGGTAGATTGGATGGGCTATTTACAGATGAGCTATGTACAGGTGCAGTGATCTGTGAGCTGCTCTGACAGCTGGTGCTTAAAGCTAGTGAGGGAGGTAAGAGTCTCCAGTTTTAGGGATTTTTGCAGTTCGTTCCAGTCATTGGCAGCAGAGAACTGGAAGGAAAGGCGGCCAAAGGAAGAATTGGCTTTGGTGGTGACCAGTCAAATATACCTGCTGGAGCGTGTGCTACGGGTGGGTGCTGCTATGGTGACCAGTGAGCTGAGATAAGGCGGGGCTTTACCTAGCAGGGTCTTGTAGATGACCTGGAGCCAGTGGGTTTGGCGATGAGTATGAAGTGAGGGCCTTGGTATATGGGGCTTTGGTGACAAAGCGGATGGCACTGTGTTAGACTGCATCTAATTTGTTGAGTAGAGTGTTGTAGGCTATTTTGTAAATGACATCGCCGAAGTCGAGGATCGGTCAGTTTTACGAGGGTATGTTTGGCAGCATGAGTGAAGGATGCTTTGTTGCGAAATAGGAAGCTGATTCTAGATTTAACTTTGGATTGGAGATGTTTAATGTGAGTTTGGAAGGAGAGTTTACAGTCTAACCAGACACCTAGGTATTTGTAGTTGTCCAGAGTAGTGATGCTGGACGGGCGGGCAGGTGCGGGCAGCGATCGGTTGAAGAGCATGCATTTAGTTTTACTTGCATTTAAGAGCAGTTGGAGGCCACGGAAGGAGAGTTGTATGGCATTGAAGCTCATCTGGAGGTTAGTTATCACAGTGTCCAAAGAAGGGCCAGACGTATAGAGAATGGTGTCGTCTGCATAGAGGTGGATCAGAATCACCAGCAGCAAGAGCGACATCATTGATGTATACAGAGAAGAGAGTCGGCCCGAGAATTGAACCCTGTGGCACTCCCATAGAGACTGCCAGAGTCCGGACAACATGCCCTCCGATTTGACATACTGAACTCTATCAGAGAAGTAGTTGGTGAACCAGGCAAGGCAATCATTTGAGGAACCAAGGCTGTTGAGTCTGCCAATAAGAATGTTGTGATTTACAGAGTCGAATGCCAGGTCGATGAATACGGCTGCACTGTAATGTCTCTTATCGATGGCGGTTATGATATCGTTTAGGACTTTGAGCGTGGCTGAGGTGCACCCATGACCAGCTCTAGAACCAGATTGCATAGCGGAGAAGGTACGGTGGGATTCAAAATGGTCGGTAATCTGTTCGTTAACTTGGCTTTCGAAGACCTTAGAAAGGCAGGGTAGAATAGATATAGGTCTGTAGCAGTTTGGGTCTAGAGTGTCTCCCCCTTTGAAGAGGGGGATGACCGCGGCAGCTCTCCAATCTATGGGAATCTCAGACGATACAAAAGAGAGATTGAACAGGCTAGTAATAGGGGTTGCAACAATTTCGGCAGATAATTTTAGAAAGAGAGGGTCCAGATTGTCTAGCCCGGCTGATTTGTAGGGGTACAGATTTTGCAGCTCTTTCAGAACATCAGCTATCTGGATTTGGGTGAAGGAGAAGTGGAGGAGGTTTGGGCGAGTTGCTGTGGGAAGCGCAGGGCTGTTGACCGGGGTAGGGGTAGCCAGGTGGAAAGCATGGCCAGCCGTAGAAAAATGCTTATTGAAATTCTAAATTATCGTGAATTTATCGGTGGTGACAGTGTTTCCTAGCCTCAGCTGGGAGGAGGTGCTCTTATTCTCCATGGAATTTAGTGTCCCAGAACTTTTTTGAGTTTGTGCTACAGGATGCAAATTTCTGCTTGAAAAAGATAGCCTTAGCTTTCCTAACTGCCTGTGTATATTTGTTCCTATCTTCCCTGAAAAGTTGCATATCACGGGGGCTGTTCGATGCTAATGCAGAACGACACAGGATGTTTTTGTGTTGGTCAAGGGCAGACAGGTCTGGAGAGAACCAAGGACTATATCTGTTCCTGATTCTAAATGTTTTGAATGGGGCATGCTTATTTAAGATGGTGAGGAAGGCACTTTTAAAGAATAACCAGGCATCCTCTACTGACAGGATGAGGTCAATATCCTTCCAGGATACCCGGGCCAGGTCAATTAGAAAGGCCTGCTAGCTGAAGTGATTTACGGAGCGTTTGACAGTGATGAGGGGTGGTCGTTTGGTCGCAGACCCATAGCGGATGCAGGTAAAGAGGCAGTGATCGCTGAGATCTTGGTAGAAAACAGCAGAGGTGTATTTGGAGGGCAGGTTGGTTAGGATGATATCTATGAGGGTGCCTGTGTTTACGGATTTGGAGTTGTACCTGGTGGGTTCATTGATAATTTGTGTGAGATTGAGGGCATCAATCTTAGATTGTAGGATGTCCGGGGTGTTAAGCATGTCACAGTTTAGGTCACCTAGCAGCACGAGCTCTGAAGATAGATGGGGGGCAATCAATTCACATATGGTGTCCAGGGCACAGCTGGGGGCAGAGGGTGGTCTATAGCAAGCAAGCATGTAGACATGGTGGTTTTGTGGGGATGACAACATGTATATTGTGGGATAAATAGTTATTTGTAGACATGGCGGTTTGGTGTTGCTAGAAAACAACGTACGTAGAGTTCCAGTCTGGACTATGAAGTCAGCTAATGTTAAGTCACAGCGTAGAGATCTTGTGTCGAGCTGTATCGTCCCAAATGGCACCCTGTTCCCTTTATGGTGCACTATACTTACAAAAGTAGTGCGCTATAAAGGAAATAGTGTGCCTTTTTAGGATGCATTCTTGGTGATAGGTTGGCTGCAGTGGAGGAACCCAGTGCTAGCTGATTTAAACAGACTACTCCCCATAACTCAGAGGTGATGGGGAGTAGAGATTAAATACTATTAGTGGGGATACAGACAATATAAAACACTACTGTCCTCTGTGCAAGTCTCTCCTACGGTTCTTGTGACAGAGTGGGATTTCTGCCCCGAATGGGACACGAACTCACAACCATCCGCACTGACAAACAACGTATACAGTAAGCACTGTCGATGCCACTGACCGAGAAAAGCCATCACTGGATGAAGGACAACAATACATATTCTACTCTTAATCTGTCGAATAAATAACTAAACCACAAAATCAACTACAACACTTAAAGAATTGTGGAATATTTTAATTACAATGACTGTCTCTGACAATGTGTAACTACAGTACAAGTTTCTGACGATGTGTAATTACAGCATAAGTCTCTGGCCATGTGTAATTACAGCATACGTTTCTGACGATGTGTAATTACAGCATAAGTCTCTGGCCATGTGTAATTTCAGCATACGTTTCTGACGATGTGTAATTACAGCATAAGTCTCTGGCCATGTGTAATTACAGCATAAGTCTCTGGTGATGTGTAATTACAGCATAAGTCTCTGGCCATGTGTAATTACAGCATAAGTCTCTGGTGATGTGTAATTACAGCATAAGTCTCTGGTGATGTGTAATTACAGCATAAGTCTCTGGCCATGTGTAATTACAGCATAAGTTTCTGGCCATGTGTAATTACATTACACTTCCCGTAGCGTTCTTTGTGAACGTGCTGTATGATTTCCATCATCTCTAGTTCTGTCATTAGTAAAAAAATAAAAATAAAAAAAGAGTGGGTATGACATAACAGAAGAGATTCCCATAGACTGTAATCAACTAGATCCAGAAGTGAATCAACATTATTCCCTGCCATGTAGGAATACAGACTGGCAGGAGATGTGGGAAGGCCACTGGATGCCCCCCCCCCCCCCCCCCCCCCCCCCCCCCCCCCCCCCCCGACTCTTATTATAGGGAAACAATTATATGATGTCACAATGGCTTGGTATGGGGTGGTTTTATGGTGAGAACTGGTTGTGTATGAAAATCTTAAAGTTTGGCTTTGTCATTGTTTGGTTGTTGGATGGATGGATGGCGAGAATGTTGTGCGAGTGAGAGGAAATAAGTAGAGTGATGCAATGAGAGACACAGTGACAGGGTTAGACAGGGTTAGACAGGGTTAGACAGGGTTAGACAGATGGAGACAGGGTTAGACAGGGTTAGACAGGGTTAGACAGGGTTAGACAGGGTTAGACAGGGTTAGACAGCTGGAGAGGGAAATAATGACAATGGGGAAGAGAATGGAGGGGAGAGAGAGTGAGAGTGAGGGGCTGGGGGGGAGAGAGAGAGAGCATGGGAGGGAGAGCGGGATAGACCAAGGGAGGGAGAGAGAGATAGACCAAGGGAGGGAAAGGGATAGACCAAGGGAGGGAGGGAGGGAGGGAGGGAGGGATAGAGGGAGGGAGAGAGGGAGGGAGAGAGGGAGGGAGGGATAGAAGGAGGGAGGGAGAGAGGGATAGAAGGAGGGAGGGAGGGAGGGAGGGAGGGAGGGAGGGAGGGAGGGAGGGAGGGAGGGAGGGAGGGAGGGAGGGAGGGAGGGAGGGAGGGAGGGAGGGAGGGAGGGAGGGATGACAGACAAAGAGATGAAAGCAGGAGGCTAGAACCAAGAAAATAAAATATCTAATTGGAATCAAGTGTCCTGGCAGAATGTGTGGGTGACTGGATTCCACAAGGCATGCTGCTTTTCCACTAAAGAAAAAAGAGGGGGAGAAAGAGAGAAAAAACTCCATTAGAAAATCCCCTTACATTATAGCAGTTTGATTTCAGGTTGGTTTAAGGAGAGGAGAGAAGAGGAGAGGAGACCATTTCCATTAGAAACTCACTGTCCTGCTTACAGAGAGACATAAGACCATAAAATACACACACACACACACACACACACACACACACACACACACACACACACACACACACACACACACACACACACACACACACACACACACACACACACACACACACACACACACACACACACACACACACACATCTACACACAGACACATACACAAGAACACTATAACACCACAGACCTGAATGTGTGGGGTTGCTGCTTGGGGAGACGAAGAGGAAATGGCTCCGTGTGACTAATTCACAACACTATTTGTACTTCCCATTTCTAATGAATCCTAATATATGTATGGACAACTGTGTGTCAAATCAAATCAAATCCAATCTTATCAGTCACATGCACTGAATACAACAGGTGTAGTAGACCTTACAGTGAAATGCTGACTTACAAGCCCTTAAACAACAATGCAATTAAAAAATTAAAAAATATGAGTAAGGGAAGGGGGTTGGGTTTAGATTAGATTTTCAGGAGACTTATGGCTTGGGGGTAAAAGCTGTTTAGAAGCCTCTTGGACCTAGACTAGGTGCTCCGGTACTGCTTGCCGTGTGGTAGCAGAGAGAACAGTCTATGACTGGGGTGGCTGGAGTCTTTGACAATTTTTAGGGCCTTCCTCTGACACCGCCTGGTATAGAGGTCCTGGATGGCAGGAAGCTTGGCCCAATGTATGTACTGGGCCGCACGCACTACCCTCTGTAGTGCCTTGCGGTCGGTTTCCAAGCAGTTGCCATACCAGGCAGTGATGCAACCAGTCAGGATGCTCTTGATGGTGCAGCTGTTAAATCTATAATTCTCTGATGCTAAATCATTGTGTTATTAAGCTGCAAAAGTCAAGATGGCTGCACTGGTGATGTCATCTAAGAGGCTAATATATCACAGAGTCGGTGCCTTGGGGAGCCCTTCACATTGGTTTCTGTTGTCCTTATAAAACATCGTGGCCCATGAGGCGTGTGCAGCTTAATGTCTGGATGGGCTCAGTGGGTGTGCTGCCTGACACTGTGAAGGTATCCCATACAGCTCAGTTGGTAGAGCATGGCTGGGTGTGCTGACTGACACTGTGAAGGTATCCCATACAGCTCAGTTGGTAGAGCATGGCTGGGTGTGCTGCCTGACACTGTGAAGGTATCCCATACAGCTCAGTTGGTAGAGCATGGCTGGGTGTGCTGCCTGACACTGTGAAAGTATCCCATACAGCTCAGTTGGTAGAGCATGGCTGGGTGTGTTGTGTGACACTGTGAAGGTATCCCATACAGCTCAGTTGGTAGAGCATGGCGATTGCAATACCAGGTTTGTGGGTTTGATTCCCACAGGGGACCAGTACAAAAATGTTTGCACTCACTACTGTAGTGGCCTTATTGACTACAATGTGATTGCTGTCAAGCTCCTCCTCACTTTGTTAAAACACACATAGCAGCAGACCACACCATTGGCTGTAGGTGTACGCAGCAGTGGGGAAACAGTGGTTTGGCTTGGTGGAAGTCCTTTTCTTCTAGTCTGGTCTGCCTGCCCACAGCTTGTGGCTCTGGGGTGGAGACTCTGTGTCCAGGCCAGATGGAGGACTAGACAGACTGATCCGAGGTGGTTTAGGATACTAGGGCTTTGTCCCAGTTATTTCTCCTTCCTCTTACCCTAAGTATACTCTTCTTCCCTTTCCCTTTCTTTTCACTGGTATAGAAACATGGTTGGAAACTCAAACTCTAGCACGTGCCTTTCACTAATCCTACGCTTTTTAGTTTTGTGGGAAGTAGTGAAGGAGAACGGAGGTATTATTGGGATGTACCACACGTCTAGTGTCAGGCTGGAGGCCAGTGGGTGTGATCAACAGCAGAACCTTACAAATGACATACAGGAAATGGCCTGATTAATAAGGCTAACTCTTTATGTCTTTCTCTGAAGAAAGTAAAGGGGTCTACACTACAGGAAATGTACCAATGACAGCAGCATGTCCCAAGGGAGAGACAGGGAGAGGGGGAGACAGGGACTGCACACACACACACACACACACACACACACACACACACACACACACACACACACACACTCCCTTCAGTTACCTTTCTCAATATTTATTTATTTTGAAAAGCAGTTGGTCTCCTTGGCTCTTTCTCAATTCATCTTACCTCGATTCCTTGCATTTTCCGTCCTCTCTTCATCAAAACGCATTGGACCAGAAAATCCAAGGTCCCTTCTCTCTGACTAGAGACCTTGAGTGTTTCTAGTTCAGAGAGAGAGACAGATGCAAGGAGGCAGAAATATCCTCGTAGGGGGCTTAGAGGGGGGTCAAGGGAAAACACGGGGACGTTAGGAGGGAGTTGTGACCTTCCTGGCTAGATTTATCACTAACTCAGGAGGAATGTTGGCTACAAGGCTGCAAGACCCTCCCTTTAGCAAATCAGGTCACGCCTCCATCCTGACGCTCCCAGCCTATAGGAAAAAATTCAAACAGGAAGCGCCATAGGTGGAATTTCCAATCGGAATCTATGCTGCAGGATTGTTTTGATCACGTGTTTTGACAATTACACTGACTCAGTCACTGTGTTTATCAGGAAGTGCATAGAGAATGTTGTTCCTATGGTGACAAACACTTTCACCTGATTTGAGGAGAATGTGCTGCCCCTGGGAGCCCCCAATTACAAGGACTGTAGGCTCTCGATCTCCGTGGCCGACATGATTTTCAAGCGCGTTAACCCTCGCAAGGCTGCTGGCCCAGACAGCATCCCAAGCCGCGTCCTCAGATCATGCACAGACCAGCTGGTTGGAGTGTTTACCAAAGTAATCCCAGTCTGTCGTCCCCACTTGTTTCACGATTACCACCATTGTTCCAGTACCCAATCAAGTGAATGTAACTGAACTAAATGTAACCCACCACCTTGTTTTGGTCTGTGGCAAAATTTGAAATTGTGTTTTATTACATTCATAAATGTAAAGACTCAGAGCTAAAAAAAATTGTACTGCAATTGAGTAGCATTGGGAAAGTAATTATGTTTTTAACATTGATAAAGTTGTAACCCCACTTTTGAGAAAATGGCCCCGTGAATGTTTTGTTACACCTACTGGAGCAAAAAGTAGTTTTAAAAATACACTTTTTCCAGTCCTTGGCCTACATCTTAATCTGACTTTGGTGCAGGTCATTACCGTCTCTGGTAAATACACAACTTATCAAATAAAACCAACGTTCATTTGTCACATGCACAGGATACAGAATGTGTAAACGGTACAATGAAATGGTTACTGGCATAATGGAGTCTTTTGTTTAGACCCATGCATGAATCTGCAGGTATCTAAAGCTAACCAACTAGGTTCAATGTTAGCTAGCTAGCTAACATTGTGCTATAACTAGCAATACAAAATAGCTTTCTGAGATACAAATAATATTACTACACAGCTCATACATGTTACGTCGGCTAGCGAACCAGCTAACATTAGCTAACAGTACGATTTAACATGCAATGAAAATTACTTTCTGACAAAATTAGAGACGTATAATATCTGAAAATGTAGATAGCTAGACTCTCTTACCCGTATACATGGATGCACGCTTCTCCCTCTCTGTCATGGTTGCCACGGTTGCCCTCAGTTTGAAGATGTAATCCAGAGACAAGTGTTTTATACAACAGCTGTCTGTGTTCTCTTTTTGACTCCCACCACATTTACGTTGCTTCCACGCTGGCATTACACTGATTTCAAAACTATGTCAACTTCTTCAGTGACAACAACACTGTTGATCGCCGTTTCTTCCCCATCACTGTCATCAGAATATTCTACAATGTCCGGTTCAATTAAAATGTTCGTTTTTTTACCCAAATAAGGGATTTCCTCATTGTCTGAGTCATTTTCAGAGTCAGAGAGAGTTCGCATGGCACGATCGTCCTCCAGAAAGTAATCCGTCAAAAAAAATTCTCACTGATCTTTATCGATAGTGGGAAAAAGTTGTGAGCAGCAGAAACAACTTTTGTAGTTCTTCCTGATATCTTTCAAAAAAAGCCACAGTAGAAAAGATTATCTACACATACTGAGCAGACCAATCCGAACTCATCTCTCGGTATGTCCAGCCCACTCATTATATCAGCCAATCATCGCTAGTGGGAAGGTTCCCTGTCTTTTTTCGTGGCTAAAACAACTATGCTCGTAATTTAACAATTGTTCACATTTCTGGAAGGTTCTCCCACCTCCACAGAGGAACTCTGGAGCTCTGTCAGAGTGACCATCGGGTTCTTGGTCACTTCCCTGACCAAGGTCTTTCTCCCCCGATTGCTCAGTATGGCCAGGTGGCCAGCTCTAGGAAGAGTTTTGGTGGTCCCAAACTTCAATGCTGCAGACATTTTTTGATACTCTTCCCCAGATATGTGCCTCGACACAATCCTGTCTCGGAGCTCTACGGACGGTTCCTTCAACTTAATGGCTTGGTTTTTGCTCTGACATGCCCTGTCAACTGTGGGACCTTACATAGACAGGAATGTGCCTTTCCAAATCATGTCCAATCAATTGAATTTACCACAGGTGGACTCCAATCAAGTTGTAGAAAAACATCTCAAGGATGATCAATGAAAACAGAATGCACCTGAGCTCAATTTCAATTCTCATAGCAAAGGGTCTGAATACTTATGTAAATAAGTTATTTCTGTTTATTATTTGATAATAATAGTAAAAAAATAATAATAACTGTTTTGCTTTGTCATTATATAGTATTGTGTGAAGATGGATGTGGAAAAAATGTATTTAATGCATTTTAGAATAAGGCTGTAATGTAACAAAATGTGGAAAAAGGGAAGGGGTCTGAATACTTTCCAAATGCACTGTATATATAAAAATATTTGATATTTCTGAAATGTTCTTTTACTTTCTGATACTTTCTGATTATCTGTGCATTGTTTTGTATTGGGACGGCAGCGTAGCCTAGTGGTTAGAGCATTGGACTAGTAACCGCAAGGCTGCAAGATCGATTCCCCGAGCTGACAAGGTACAAATCTGTCATTCTGCCCCTGAACAAGGCAGTTAACCCACTGTTCCTTGGTAGGCTGTCATTGAAAATAAGAATTTATTCTTAACTGACTTGCCTAGTTAAATAAAGGGAAAACATTTTTTTTTTTTAATTGCTAGATATTTCTGCACTGTTGGAGCTAGAAACAATGCGATAACATCTGAAAATCTGTGTACTTTGATTTGATGGCATCCTACAACACAGAGCTAAGTGTGGCAGTCATGGAACCTCTTCAGAAGAAGCAAGGCCACTCCAACCAACCATTAGAACTCAGGGTCTCTTAGGGCACAGAGGGCACACATCTGCATTTCAACAGATAACACGATTTAAAGGCCAACTTCACACCAAGTGTTCATCTGTCCAAGGCTGAGGGACTTTTCCAATCTCTCTCTCTCTCTCTCTCTCTCTCTCTCTCTCTCTCTCTCTCTCTCTCTCTCTCTCTCTCTCTCTCTCTCTCTCTCTCTCTCTCTCTCTCTCTCCTCTCTCTCTCTCTCTCTCTCTCTCTGTGTGTGTGTGTGGAGGAAAAGAGCTATCTGAAGGAACTCCTGTTCCTTTAGTACTAAAAACACAGTCTTCAGAAGGACTGTCTCTGCAATACCCACATTATCTTCCTCTCCCTGCCTTCACTAAGACCCGGGCACTCTATCCAAAACACCGAAACCCTGTCAGCATGTTATGGCCCCACTCAAGTGACTGTATAAATTCCGATTATGTGGGAATTATTCTGGTCTGTCTGGCGAATGAACATGCTCATGTTGTGGTTCTCCAGGGCAGTCTGCCAAGCCTTCGTAGGCACCACTCCCTGTCACTACCACTATGTCCCAAATAGCACCCTATTTCCTTTATAGTCCACAGCTTTTGACCAGAGCCCTATGGGTAATGTAGTGCACTACTTTTGACCAGAGTCAATTGAGAAATAGGGTGTACTATGTAAGGAATAGGCAGCCATTTGAGACACACAGGTCTAAAGCGCCCAGCACCGGCTGCCTGTCTTTATGTCTCTCTGTCTCTCTGTCTCCCTGTCTCTCTGTCTCTCTGTCTCCCTGTCTCCCTGTCTCTCTGCCTCTCTGCCTCCCTGCCTCCCTGTCTCTCTGTCTCTATGCCTCCCTGTCTCTCTGCCTCTCTGCCTCTCTGCCTCTCTGCCTCTCTGTCTCTCTGTCTCTCTGCCTCCCTGTCTCCCTGTCTCCCTGTCTCTCTGTCTCTCTGCCTCGCTGCCTCTCTGCCTCCCTGCCTCTCTGTCTCCCTGTCTCCCTGTCTCCCTGTCTCTCTGCCTCTCTGCCTCTCTGCCTCTCTGTCTCCCTGTCTCCCTGTCTCCCTGTCTCTCTGCCTCTCTGTCTCCCTGCCTCCCTGCCTCTCTGTCTCCCTGTCTCCCTGCCTCTCTGTCTCCCTGTCTCCCTGTGTCTCTGTCTCACTGCCTCTCTGCCTCTCTGTCTCCCTGCCTATCTGCCTCTCTGTCTCCCTGTCTCCCTGTCTCCCTGTCTCTCTGTCTCTCTGCCTCTCTGCCTCTCTGTCTCCCTGCCTCTCTGTCTCTCTGTCTCTCTGCCTCTCTGCCTCTCTGTCTCCCTGCCTCTCTGCCTCTCTGTCTATTGGGTAATAGAGTTTTATCAGAAGGAAATGTTGCTTCACAAGACTGAGATGAAATATCACTTTCTATTCCTCTCATTGTTTCCTTCAGTAGATGTTCATGACCTTCACTGTCTGTCTCTGTTCCTGTCCGTGTCTGTCTCTGTCCGTGTCTGTCTCTGTCTCTGTCCGTGTCTGTCTCTGCCTGTGTCTGTCTATGTCTCCGTCTCTGTCCGTCTCTGCCTGTGTCTGTCTCTGCCTATGTCTATGTCTCTGTTTGTCTCTGTCCCTGTCTGTGCCTCTGTCTGTCTCTGTCTGTCTCTGTCTGTCTCTGTCTGTCTCTGTCCTGTCTGTCTCTGTCTGTCTCTGTTTTCCCCTGTCCCTGTCTGTCTGTCTCTGTCTGTCCCTGTCTGTCCCTGTCCATGGCAGTGTCTCTGTCTGTCCTTGTGACACTGTCTCTGTCTGTCTCTGTCTGTGTCTGTGTCCTTGTCAGTGTATCTGTCTGTGTGTCAGTATCTCTGTCTGTCTCTGTCTGTCCCTGTTTCACTGTCTTTGTCTGTCCCTTTCTCTGTCTCTGTCTGTTGCTGTGTCAGTGTCTCTGTCTCTGTCTCTGTCTTTCTCTGTCTCTGTGTGATCCTGTCCATGTCTCTCTCTCTCTCTCTCTGTCTCTCTCCCTCTCTCTCTCCCTATCTGTCTCTCGCTCACCCGCTCTCTCTCTCTGTGATCCTGTCCATGTCTCTCTCTCCGTCTCTCTCTCTCTCCCTATCTGTCTCTCGCTCACCCGCTCTCTCTCTCTGTGATCCTGTCCATGTCTCTCTCTCCGTCTCTCTCTCTCTCCATCTCTCGCTCACCCGCTCTCTCTCTCTGTGATCCTGTCCATGTCTCTCTCTCCGTCTCTCTCTCTCTCCGTCTCTCGCTCACCCGCTCTCTCTCTCTCTGTGATCCTGTCCATGTCTCTCTCTCCGTCTCTCTCTCTCTCTCCGTCTCTCGCTCACCCGCTCTCTCTCTCTGTGATCCTGTCCATGTCTCTCTCTCCGTCTCTCTCTCTCTCCGTCTCTCGCTCACCCGCTCTCTCTCTCTGTGATCCTGTCCATGTCTCTCTCTCCGTCTCTCTCTCTCTCCGTCTCTCGCTCACCCGCTCTCTCTCTCTGTGATCCTGTCCATGTCTCTCTCTCCGTCTCTCTCTCTCTCCGTCTCTCGCTCACCCGCTCTCTCTCTCTGTGATCCTGTCCATGTCTCTCTCTCCGTCTCTCTCTCTCCGTCTCTCGCTCACCCGCTCTCTCTCTCTGTGATCCTGTCCATGTCTCTCTCTCCGTCTCTCTCTCTCTCTCCGTCTCTCGCTCACCCGCTCTCTCTCTCTGTGATCCTGTCCATGTCTCTCTCTCCGTCTCTCTCTCTCTCCGTCTCTCGCTCACCCGCTCTCTCTCTCTGTGATCCTGTCCATGTCTCTCTCTCCGTCTCTCTATCTCTCCGTCTCTCGCTCACCCGCTCTCTCTCTCTGTGATCCTGTCCATGTCTCTCTCTCCGTCTCTCTCTCTCTCCGTCTCTCGCTCACCCGCTCTCTCTCTCTGTGATCCTGTCCATGTCTCTCTCTCCGTCTCTCTCTCTCTCCGTCTCTCGCTCACCCGCTCTCTCTCTCTGTGATCCTGTCCATGTCTCTCTCTCCGTCTCTCTCTCTCTCCGTCTCTCGCTCACCCGCTCTCTCTCTCTGTGATCCTGTCCATGTCTCTCTCTCCGTCTCTCTCTCTCTCCGTCTCTCGCTCACCCGCTCTCTCTCTCTGTGATCCTGTCCATGTCTCTCTCTCCGTCTCTCTCTCTCTCCGTCTCTCGCTCACCCGCTCTCTCTCTCTGTGATCCTGTCCATGTCTCTCTCTCCGTCTCTCTCTCTCTCCGTCTCTCTCTCTCCGTCTCTCGCTCACCCAGTCTGTCTGTCTGTCTCTCCGTCTCTCGCTCACCCAGTCTGTCTGTCTGTCTCTCCGTCTCTCGCTCACCCAGTCTGTCTGTCTGTCTCTCCGTCTCTCGCTCACCCAGTCTGTCTGTCTGTCTGTCTCTCCGTCTCTCGCTCACCCAGTCTGTCTGTCTGTCTGTCTCTCCGTCTCTCGCTCACCCAGTCTGTCTGTCTGTCTGTCTCTCCGTCTCTCGCTCACCCAGTCTGTCTGTCTGTCTGTCCGTCCGTCCGTCTCTCGCTCACCCAGTCTGTCTGTCTGTCTGTCCGTCCGTCTCTCGCTCACCCAGTCTGTCTGTCTGTCTGTCCGTCCGTCTCTCGCTCACCCAGTCTGTCTGTCTGTCTGTCCGTCCGTCTCTCGCTCACCCAGTCTGTCTGTCTGTCTGTCCGTCCGTCTCTCGCTCACCCAGTCTGTCTGTCTGTCTGTCCGTCCGTCTCTCGCTCACCCAGTCTGTCTGTCTGTCTGTCCGTCTCTCGCTCACCCAGTCTGTCTGTCTGTCTGTCCGTCTCTCGCTCACCCAGTCTGTCTGTCCGTCTCTCGCTCACCGAGTCTGTCTGTCTGTCCGTCCGTCCGTCCGTCCGTCCCCCTCTCTCTCTCTCTCTCTCTCTCTCTCTCTCTCTCTCTCTCTCTCTCTCTCTCTCTCTCCCTCCCTCTCTGTCTCTCGCTCACCCACTCGCTCTCTCTCTGTCTCTCTGTGATTCTGGCTGCTTTAGTCAATGTAATCAACATGACGCTGCTGTCACGCCTTCTTCTATTAACCCATTAATCATGTTTATTACCACAGTACAGAAAGCCCTGTTGTGTCACAATGAGACGCCCTACTCATTTAATAGATACATAATACCCTCTGGTTGAAACATTGTGTTTTTCTTCCAATATGAAATGTTAATCCTTCTTGGTGACTCTTCTATAATGTCTGGCAGCTCCAATCTAGCTAGAAACTAATGCTTAGCCGCCAGGAGTAGACGACACACAGTAAATAAATCATTACTGGACAGGAGTTAAAGGGAGAGAGACAGAGAGAGAGAGAGAGAGAGAGAGAGAGAGAGAGAGAGACAGAGAGAGAGAGAGACAGAGAGAGAGAGAGAGAGAGAGAGAGAGAGAGAGAGAGAGAGAGACAGTGCGACAGGGCGACAGAGAGACAGGGAGACAGGGAGACAGAGAGACAGAGAGACAGGGAGACAGAGAGACAGAGACAGAGAGACAGAGAGACACAGAGAGACAGAGAGACAGAGAGAGAAAATGGGGTTGAACAGTTATGAGCAGTGGTGCTGCAGGCTAGAGTTACCCACGATGACGTTTGAGTGGGGGCCTACTGCATCTTTCTTTGGGAGCTGTGCTGAGTGACAAAACACAGGACTGAAGCTGAGACAGGAAGCTGTGCTGAGTGATAAAACACAGGCATGAAGCTGAGACAGGAAACTGTGCTGAGTGACAAAACACAGGACTGAAGCTAAGACAGGGAGCTGTGCTGAGTGAAAAAACACAGGACTGAAGCTGAGACAGGAAGCTGTGCAGAGTGATGAAACCCAGGACTGAAGCTGAGACAGGAAGCTGTGCAGAGTGATACAACACAGGACTGAATCTGAGACAGTAAGTTGTGCTGAGTGATAAAACACAGGACTGAAGCTGAGACAGGAAGCTGTGCAGAGTGATAAAACACAGGCATGAAGCTGAGACAGGAAACTGTGCAGAGTGACAAAACACAGGACTGAAGCTGAGACAGGGAGCTGTGCTAAGTGACAAAACACAGGACTGAAGCTGAGACAGGAAGCTGTGCAGAGTGATAAAACACAGGACTGAAGCTGAGACAGGACGCTGTGCAGAGTGATAAAACACAGGCATGAAGCTGAGACAGGAAACTGTGCTGAGTGACAAAACACAGGACTGAAGCTGAGACAGGAAGCTGTGCTGAGTGACAAAACACAGGACTGAAGCTGAGACAGGAAGCTGTGCAGAGTGATAAAACACAGGACTGAAGCTGAGACAGGAAGCTGTGCTGAGTGAAAAAACACAGGACTGAAGCTGAGACGGAGCTGTGCTGAGTGATAAAACACAGGACTGAAGCTGAGACAGGAAGCTGTGCTGAGTGAAAAAACACAGGACTGAAGCTGAGACAGGAAGCTGTGCTGAGTGATAAAACACAGGACTGAGCTGAGACAGGGAGCTGTGCTGAGTGATAAAACACAGGACTGAAGCTGAGACAGGAAGCTGTGCAGAGTGATAAAACACAGGACTGAAGCTGAGACAGGAAGCTGTGCTGAATGATAAAACACAGGACTGAAGCTGAGACGTTACCTTGGAGGGGAGCTGTGCTGAGTGATGGTTCTCCTCACCTTGGAGAGGGCAAAAGACGCCCTACACTGCAGTCAGAGACACACTACACGCTGATGAGAGTGGCACTAAAAGAACCCTCCAAAGTCTAAGGGCTGTCATGAGGGCCGGGAGCTTTGGGCTGAGGGGACGGGGGCTGAGGAATGGGCTCCTTTCCCAGGCAGGAGGCACCACAGCTGGGGTGACTGAGGACCCACCGCCCTTGGAGCAACAGGGGAAAGACCAGGGGACCCACCACTGCAGCAGGAGGCTGGCAGCTGAATCTGGCTCTGGGCCAGAGTGAGAGAGGTTGAGGTTTGGGGTAAAAGGGTTTCATCACTCAGCAGAGCCCTACAGTCTAGCCTCCACGCCTCATCCACAAACGCCGCCGCCACTTAAAACACATTCCACCCTGATATTTAACAAAGCCGCCTAACAGATTAACAGTCCTCTAACAGATTAAACACAGATATAACACAGATTTAACACAGTCCTCTAACAGACTAACAGTCCTTTAACAGATTAAACACAGATTTAAAACAGATTTAACACAGTTCTCTAACAGATTTAACACAGTCCATAAACAGATTTAACACAGTCCACAAACAGATTTAACACAGTCCTCTAACAGATTAAACACAGATTTAACACAGTCCACAAATAGATTTAACACAGTCCACAAACAGATTTAACACAGTCCTCTAACAGATTTAACACAGATTTAACACAGTCCTCTAACAGATTTAACACAGATTTAACACAGTCCTCTAACAGATTTAACACACTCTAACAGATTTAACACAGATTTAACACAGATTTAACACAGTCCTCGAACAGATTTAACACACTCTAACAGATTTAACGCAGATTTAACACAGTCCTCTAACAGGTTTAACACAGTCCTCTAACAGATTTAACACAGTTCTCTAACAGATTTAACACAGCCCTCTAACAGATTTAACACAGTCCTCTAACAGATTTAACACAGTCCTCTAACAGATTTAACACAGTCCTCTAACAGATTTAACACAGTCCTCTAACAGATTTAACACAGTCCTCTAACAGATTTAACACAGCCTAACAGCTGAGGTTTACGATACCTATGACGGACGGATGGATTTGGAGAGGGAGGGAGGGAGGGCTGGATTGGGAGGAGGCAGGGTGAACTCGTCTACCGAACCAAAAAGGGTCAGGGGCGAGTGGAGGGAGGCTGCAGGAAAACCTAATAGCAGTGGAGGGGTGTGAGGGGTAGAGTTGAATGGAGAGGAAGGACTGGGTGGAGGGAGAGGAAGGGCTGGGTGGAGGGAGAGGGAGGGCTGGGTGGAGGGAGAGGGAGGGCTGGGTGGAGGGAGGGGAAGGGCTGGGTGGAGGGAGGGAGAGGGAGGGCTGGGTGGAGGGAGGTAGAGGGAGGGCTGGGTGGAGGGAGAGGGAGAGGGAGGGCTGGGTGGAGGGAGGGGAAGGGCTGGGTGGAGGGAGAGGGAGGGCTGGGTGGAGTCGGGGAGGGAGGTCTGGGTGGAGGGAGAGGAAGGACTGGGTGGAGGGAGAGGGAGGTCTGGGTGAAGGGAGAGGAGGGGCTGGGTGGAGGGAGAGGAAGGGCTGGGTGAAAGGAGAGGAAGGGCTGGGTAGAGGGAGAGGAAGGGCTGGGTGGAGGAAGGGAGAGGAGAGGGCTGGGTGGAGGGAGAGGGAGAGGGAGGACTGGGTGGAGGGAGAGGGAGGGCTGGGTGGAGGGAGAGGAAGGGCTGGGTGGAGGGAGAGGGCTGGGTAGAGAGAGAGGAAGGGCTAGGTGGAGGGAGAGGAAGGGCTGGGTGGAGGGAGAGGGAGGGCTGGGTAGAGGGAGAGGAAGGGCTGGGTGGAGGGAGGGAGGGAGAGGGAGAGGGAGGGCTGGGTGGAGGGAGAGGGCTGGGTAGAGAGAGAGGAAGGGCTAGGTGGAGGGAGAGGAAGGCCTGGGTGGAGGGAGGGAGAGGGAGGGATGGGTGGAGGGAGAGGGAGAGGGAGGGCTGGGTGGGTGGAGGGAGGGAGGGAGGGAGAGGAAGGGCTGGGTGGAGGGAGAGGAAGGGCTGGGTGGAAGGAGATGGAGAGGGAGGGCTGGGTGGAGGGAGAGGGCTGGAGGGCTGTAGGAGAAACGAATTACTTCAACCCGAAGGAAATAGCTGAAATGTGAAACTATCAGTTGACCAAAGTGCTCTTGTTTCATGTAGCTAAAGGATAGGGAATTGATCTCTTGTTTCATGTAGCTAAAGGATAGGGTATTGATCTCTTGTTTCATGTAGCTAAAGGATATGGTATTGATCTCTTGTTCATGTATCTTTAAGGCCATGTGAGCTTACTTCATTACACGCTGATAAGAATATAAGATCAATTGTGAGGGTTAGGGCTTTTTCAGATCTGCCTATGTAAACCCACTAGCTAGCTGGTAACAGTGGTATGTATAGACTATGTAAACCCACTAGCTAGCTGGTAACAGAGGTATGTATAGACTATGTAAACCCACTAGCTAGCTGGTAACAGAGGTATGTATAGACTATGTAAACCCACTAGCTAGCTGGTAACAGTGGTATGTATAGACTATGTAAACCCACAAGCTAGCTGGGAACAGAGGAATGTAGACTATGTAAACCCACTAGCTAGCTGGTAACAGAGGTATGTATAGACTATGTAAACCCACTAGCTAGCTGGGAACAGAGGAATGTAGACTATGTAAACCCACTAGCTAGCTGGTAACAGAGGTATGTATAGACTATGTAAACCCACTAGCTAGCTGGGAACAGAGGAATGTAGACTATGTAAACCCACTAGCTAGCTGGTAACAGAGGTATGTACAGACTATGTAAACCCACTAGCTAGCTGGGAACAGAGGAATGTAGACTATGTAAACCCACTAGCTAGCTGGTAACAGAGGTATGTATAGACTATGTAAACCCACTAGCTAGCTGGGAACAGAGGAATGTAGACTATGTAAACCCACTAGCTAGCTGGTAACAGAGGTATGTATAGACTATGTAAAGTACAACACTTTTTTTCTGTCAGGTTTTAATAGGCAACACCCAGCAGCCCTATAGAAGAGACAACAACACCTATACACAGTCTGGCTGTACCTTACAGAGCTGTACGATATACCCCTTCAAGCTATGACAGAGAGGTTGAACCTGTCACATTGTCTTCAAACCCACCCCAACAGCTCTGTGTAGTTTAAGGATACCTATGGCTCCGCATTACACCTTACTTAAAGCGCTGCGTGGTACGTACCCTAAAGGCTAGAACGAAAGGTACAAAAGGGTTCCTCCCTCTTACAGCGTTGGTTTTGACACTAAAAGAACATTCATCCTGACAGACAAAATACAGGTCATTATCAAATATGATTAATGGGGAGAAGGGTTTTGGGGGTGTTGAGGGGTGAGGGGGAGAAGGGTTTTGGGGGTGTTGAGGGGAGAGGGTTTTGGGGGTGATGAGGGGAGAGGGTTTTGGGGGTGTTGAGGGGAGAGGGGGAGAAGGGTTTTGGGGGTGTTGAGGGGAGAGGGGTAGATATTATGGTAGATATTATGGTAGTTATTATGGTACATATTATGGTAGATATTATGGTAGTTATTATGGTAGATAATATGGTAGTTATTATGGTAGATAATATGGTAGTTATTATGGTAGATTTTATGGTAGTTATTATGGTAGTTATTATGGTAGATAATATAGTAGATATTATGGTAGATTTTATGGTAGTTATTATGGTAGATATTATGGTAGATATTATGGTAGTTATTATGGTAGATTATATGGTAGTTATTATGGTAGTTATTATGGTAGATATTATGATAGTTATTACGGTAGTTATTATGGTAGTTATGGTAGATATTATGGTAGATATTATGATAGTTATTGTGGTAGATATTATGATAGTTATTACGGTGAGTCCAGGTAACACATGGGAACATATGGAACAAATCAGAAACACAGAGACTCAATTACACACACTCGTCTGTTACTGCACGCACACATAAACGCACACACACAGACGCAAATGATCACACACACAAAACTGTTACTGCACTTATACAAACGCACAGACACACACACGCAACTGTTACTGCACGCACACAAATACAAACAGATAAACACACACAACTGTTACATTTAACTGCTCGCACACACAAACAAACAATCATATACAACCACAGACTCACAAACATAGACACACAGACTCACACACAAGTACGCGCTCACACACAAGTACAAATAAACAGCTACACACACTGCCCAAGGATACAGCACAATGTGAGGAGGGTGAATCGCTGATGGATCTGGATGGATCAAAGGCAGGAGGAAGGATCTCTGATGGAGCAGGATGGATCAAAGGCAGGAGGATGGATCCCTGACGGAGCAGGATGGTTCAAAGGCAGGAGGATGGATCCCTGATGGAGCAGGATGGATCAAAGACAGAAGGATGGATCCCTGATGGATCAGGACGGATCAAAGACAGGAGGATGGATCCCTGATGGATCAGGATGGATCAAAGGCAGGAGGATGGATCCCTGATGGAGACGGCTTGATCAAAGGCAGGAGGATGGATCTCTGATGGAGACGGATGGATCAAAGGCAGGAGGATGGATCTCTGATGGATCAGGATGGATCAAAGGCAGGAGGATGGATCCCTGATTGATCAGGCTGGATCAAAGGCAGAAAGATGGATCCCTGATGGAGCAGGATGGATCAAAGGCAGGAAGATGGATCTCTGATGGAGCAGGCTGGATCAAAGGCAGGAGGATAGATCCCTTATGGAGCAGGATGGATCAAAAGCAGGAGGATGGATCCCTGATGGATCAGGATGGATCAAAGACAGGAGGATGGATCCCTGATGGAGCAGGATGGATCAAAGGCAGGAGAATGGATCTCTGATGGAGCAGGATGGATCAAAGGCAGGAGGATGGATCCCTGATGGAGCAGGATAGATAAAAACCAGGAGGATGCATCCCTGATGGATCAGGATGGATCAAAGGAAGGAGGATGGATCCCTGATAGTGCAGGACAGATCAAAAGCAGGAAGATGGATAACTGATTAATCAGGATGGATCAAAGGCAGGAGGATGGATCCCTGATTGATCAGGCTGGAACAAAGACAGGATGATGGATCCCTGATGGAGCAGGACGAAGAAAAGGCAGGAGGATGGATCTCTGATGGATCAAGATGGATCAAAAGTATGAGGATGGATCCCTGATGGAGCAGGATGGATCAAAAGCAGGAGGATGGATTTCTGATGGAGCAGGATGAATCAAAGGAAGGGGATGGATCCCTGATGGAGCAGGATTAATCAAAGGCAGGAGGATGGATCCCTGATGGAGCAGGATGAATCAAAGGCAGGAGGATGGATCCCTGATGGAGCAGGATGGATCCAAAGCAGGAGGATGGATCTCTGATGGATCAGGATGGAAAAAGGCAGGAGGGTGGATCCCTGATAGAGCAGGAAGGATCAAAAGCAGGAGGATGGATCCCTGATGGAGCAGGATGAATCAAAGGCAGGAGGATGGATCCCTGATAGAGCTGGACGGATCAAAAGCAGGAGGATGGATCCCTGATGGATCAGGATCGATCAAAGGCAGGAGAATGGATCCTTGATTGATCAGGCTGGAACAAAGGCAGGAGGATGGATCTCTGATGGATCAGGCTGGATCGAAGGCAGGAGGATGGATCCCTGATGGAGCAGGCTGGATGAAAGGCAGGAGGATGGATCCCTGATGGAGCAGGCTGGATCACTGGCAGGAGGATGGATCCCTGAATGAACAGGATGGATCAAAGGCAGGAGGATAGATCCCTGATTGAGCAGGATGGATCAAAGACAGGAGGATGGATCCCTTATGGAGCAGGATTGATCAAAGGCAGAAGGATGGATCCCTGATGGAGCAGGCTGGATCAACTGCAGGAGGATGGATCCCTAAATGAGCAGGATGGATCAAAGGCAGGAGGATGGATCCCTGATGGAGCAGGATAGATCAAAGGCATGAGGATGAATCTCTGATGGATCAGGATTAATCAAAGGCAGGAGGATGGATCCCTGATGGAGCAGGATTACTCAAAGGCAGGAGGATGGATCCCTGATGGAGCAGGATGGATCAAAAGCAGGAGGATGGATCTCTGATGGATCAGGATAGAAAAAGGCAGGAGGGTGGATCCCTGATAGAGCAGGAAGGATCAAAAGCAGGAGGATGGATCCCTGATGGAGCAGGATAAATCAAAGGCAGGAGGATGGATCCCTGATCGATCAGGCTGGAACAAAGGCAGCAGGATGGATCTCTGATGGATCAGGCTGGATCGAAGGCAGAAGGATGGATCTCTGATGGAGCAGGCTGGATTACTGGCAGGAGGATGGATCCCTGAATGAACAGGATGGATCAAAGGCAGGAGGATAGATCCCTGATTGAGCAGGATGGATCAAAGACAGGAGGATGGATCCCTTATGGAGCAGGATTGATCAAAGGCAGAAGGATGGATCCCTGATGGAGCAGGCTGGATCAACTGCAGGAGGATGGATCCCTAAATGAGCAGGATGGATCAAAGGCAGGAGGATGGATCCCTGATGGAGCAGGATAGATCAAAGGCATGAGGATGAATCTCTGATGGATCAGGATTAATCAAAGGCAGGAGGATGGATCCCTGATGGAGCAGGATGACTCAAAGGCAGGAGGATGGATCCCTGATGGAGCAGGATGGATCAAAAGCAGGAGGATGGATCTCTGATGGATCAGGATAGAAAAAGGCAGGAGGGTGGATCCCTGATAGAGCAGGAAGGATCAAAAGCAGGAGGATGGATCCCTGATGGAGCAGGATAAATCAAAGGCAGGAGGATGGATCCCTGATCGATCAGGCTGGAACAAAGGCAGCAGGATGGATCTCTGATGGATCAGGCTGGATCGAAGGCAGAAGGATGGATCTCTGATGGAGCAGGCTGGATCACTGGCAGGAGGATGGATCCCTGAATGAACAGGATGGATCAAAGGCAGGAGGATAGATCCCTGATTGAGCAGGATAGATCAAAGACAGGAGGATGGATCCCTTATGGAGCAGGATTGATCAAAGGCAGAAGGATGGATCCCTGATGGAGCAGGCTGGATCAACTGCAGGAGGATGGATCCCTGATGAAGCAGGATGGATCAAATGCAGGATGGTTGATCCCTGGTGAAGCAGGGTAGATCAAAGCCAGGAGGATGGTTCCCTGATGGATCAGGCTGGATCAAAGGCAGGATGATGGATCCCTGATGGAGCAGGTTGGATCAAAGGCAGGAGGATGGATCTCTGATGGATCGGGACGGATCAAAGGCAGGAGGATGGATCCCTTATGGAGCAGGATGATCAAAGCAGAAGGATTGAACTCTGATGGAGCAGGATGAGTCAAAGGCAGGAGGATGGATCCCTGATGGAGCAGGTTGGATCAAAGACAGGAGGATAGATCTCTGATGGATCAGGATGGATCAAAGGCAGGAGGATGGATCCCTGATGGATCAGGATGGATCAAAGGCTGGAGGATGGATCCCTGATGGAGCAGGATAAATCAAAGGCAGGAGGATGGATCACTGATAGAGCAGGATGGATCAAAAGCAGGAAGATGGATCTCTGATGAATCAGGATGGATCAAAGGCAGGAGGATGGATCCCTGATTGATCAGGCTGGAACAAAGACAGGAGGATGGATCCCTGATGGAGCAGGACGAATCAAAGGCAGGAGGATGGATCTCTGATGGGTCAAGATGGATCAAAGGTATGAGGATGGATCCCCGATTGAGCAGGATGGATCAAAAGCAGGAGGATAGATTTCTGATGGAGCAGGATGAATCAAAGGAAGTAGGATGGATCCCTGATGGAGCAGGATTATTCAAAGGCAGGAGGATGTATCCCTGATGGAGCAGGATGGATCAAAAGCAGGAGGATGGATCTCTGATGGATCAGGATGGAAAAAGGCAGGAGGGTGGATCCCTGATAGAGCAGGAAGGATCAAAAGCAGGAGGATGGATCCCTGATGGAGCAGGATGGATCAAAAGCAGGAGGATGGATCCCTGATGGATCAGGATCAATCAAAGGCAGGAGGATGGATCCCTGATGGAGCAGGATTATTCAAAGGCAGGAGGATGTATCCCTGATGGAGCAGGATGGATCAAAAGCAGGAGGATGGATCCCTGATTGATCAGGCTGGAACAAAGGCAGGGGGATGGATCCCTGATTGATCAGGCTGGATCAAAGGAAGGAGGATGGATCCCTGATGGAGCAGCATGGATCAAAGGCAGGAGGATGGTTCCCTGATGGATCAGGCTGGATCAAAGTAAGGAGGATGGATCCCTGATGTAGCAGGATGGTTCAAAGGCAGGAGGATGGATTTCTGATGGATCAGGCTGGATCAATGGCAGGAGGATAGATCTCTGATGGATCAGGCTTGATCAAAAGCAGGAGGATGGATCCCTGATGGAGCAGGATAGATCAAAGGCAGGAGGATGGATCCCTGATGGATCAGGCTGGATCACAGGCAGGAGGATGGATCCCTGATGGATCACAGGCAGGAGGATGGATCCCTGATGGATTATGCTGGATCAAAGGCAGACCTCCAGAATTGTACAACAATTCCCATCTGTACCGCTTTCTGAAAAGACAGACAGACAGACAGAAAGACCTTCGGACTCCTGGGAGCGAGAACGTGACCTGCCTGTCTGCCTGCCTGCCTGCCTGCCTGCCTGTCTGTCTGTCTGTCTGTCTGTCTGTCTGTCTGTCTGTCTGTCTGTCTGTCTGTCTGTCTGTCTGTCTGTCTGTCTGTCTGTCTGTCTGTCTGTCTGTCTGTCTGTCTGTCTGTGCCTAAAGCACAGAAGCAAACAGTTTCGTTCTCGGTGTTATGTAGATTATTGTTTTAAGGTAAAAGGTTAGAGACTCTCAGACTTTATCTATGTCAGATACTGGGAGAGAGACAGATGGCTCCAATAATCAACCTTTCTCCTAGCTTTCACCTTGTTACTCTTCTGTGATAATGTTTCAGTAAATTGAAGAGAGAAATAAACAAGCTTGTAATTTTTTTTTTGAATCAGTAATGTAAACCACATTAAAATTATACAGGTTAAAGGAAGCACCACACACAAAACAAAACTGAATTCCAAACATTTTTTTTTTTTACCAAATGTTGTGTTGTATCCATGTTTTATTGTCTTAGCCACAGTGAGGTTATGAGGTTTATTCGCCCTCAGCTTTCTCTTTGTGGCCTGGGAATGATTGTTTCTCTGTGACCAACTGTTAAACTGTATCTTCAGCAAACAGTTCATTCAGCTAATTCCAACCAGATTATGTGCTGAAGTAGCAACAAGAAAGAGCCTGCTGGTAGAAAATAGATCTTAGTCTTAAACCTTTGTGGCAAGACAGGACATTTGATTTGATTTAAATGCAAAATATGTTTTTTTTTTACCGTCCTGTCTTGAATCAACCCTCCGCACACACAGTATACACACACACACACACACACACACACACACACACACACACACACACACACACACACACACACACACACACACACACACACACACACACACAAACACACACACACAATATACACACACACAATATACACACACACAATACACACACACACACATTTCTTCCCTGTCTGTATACATACCCATCCAAACAAATATAGAGTTTCTTGCAAGTAAATATTCCCTATACACACACACACACACACACACACACACACACACACAGATCTCTCCTCTACACTAAACAGTACGTCAGGTGGGGGGATGTCTTGGACATGAGGTTACGTCTTGGCTCAGATTAGGAGGAAATACAACATCTCCTGGAGTTATAATTATTGTAAGTCACTTGGGTCACTCCAATAAAACATCTTGGAAACGAAAGAGCTTTTCTTATTTTCTACTATGCCAGTAGTAAGCCAAAGATGGGGGAGGGGGGGGGGGGTTCTACAAGGATGTGAAATTGAGGTTTGTCTCTGTTCAATGTCTGTCTGCTTCAAGTCCCCAGGGTCAGAAGCTCATACAGACTGAATGGAGAGAGTTTAGTAGCTCTCTCGCTCTCTCTCTCTCTCTCTCTCTCTCTCTCTCTCTCTCTCTGTGTTGTTGAGTGTGGTAGACCGCTCAGCTGACCTTGAGAGACTATGTTTAGCTGGGTTTCATTGTCCTCGTCTATTATTGGTATGATACATCAAACTACTTATATTATTGGTATGATACATCAAACTACTGATATTATTGGTATGATACATCAAACTACTTATATTATTAGTATGATACATCAAACTACTGAAATTATTGGTATGATACATCAAACTACTTATATTATTGGTATAATACATCAAACTACTAATTTTACTGTTATGATACATCAAACAACTTATATTATTGGTATGATACATCACACTACTTCTGTTATTGGTATGATACATCAAACCACTTTTATTATTGGTATTATACATCAATCTACTAATATTAATGTTATTATAAATCAAACTACTTCTGTTATTTTTTAGGAAAGATCAAACTACTTACAGTATATTATTGTATTGGCATCATACATCAAACTACTTATATTACTGTTATGATACATCAAACTATGATACATCAAATTACTTCTAATATTGTATTGGTATGATACGTCAAATTACTTATATTATTGGTACGAAACATCAAACTACTTATATTATTGGTATGATACATCAAACTACTTACACTACCGTTCAAAAGTTTGGGGTGACTTAGAAATGTCTTTGTTTTTGAAAGAAAAGCTAATTTGTTGTCCATTAAAATAACATCAAATTGATCACAAATACAGTGTAGATATTGTTAATGTTGTAAATGACTATTGTAGCTGGAAACTGCAATTTTTTATGGAATGTCTAGATAGGAGTACAGAGGCCCATTATCAGCAACCATCAGTCCTGTGTTCCAACGGCACGTTGTGTTAGTTAATCCAAGTTTATCATTTTAAAAGGCTAATTGATCATTAGAAAACCCTTTTGCAATTATTTTAGCACAGCTGCAAACTGTTGTTCTGATTAAAGAAGCAATAAAACGGGCCTTCTTTAGACTAGTTGAGTATCTGGAGCATCAGCATTTGTGTTAGATTACAGGCTCAAAATGGCCAGAAATGAAGACCATTCTTCTGAAACTCATCAGTCTATTCTTGTTCTGAGAAATGAAGGATATTCCATGTGAGAAATTGACAAGAAACTGAAAATCTCGTATAACTCTGTGTACTACTCCCTTCACAGAACAGGGCAAACTGTCTCTAACCAGAATAGAAAGAGGAGTGGGAGGCCCCGGTGCACAACTGAGCGAGAGGACAAGTACATTAGAGTACTCACAAGACCTCAACTGGCAGCTTCATTAAATAGTACCCGCAAAACACCAGTCTCAACGTCAACAGTGGAGAGGCGACTCCGGGATGTTGTCCTTCTAGGCAGAGTTGCAAAGAAAAAGCCATATCTCAAACTGGCCAATGAAAAGAAAAGATTTAAGATGGGCAAAAGAACACAGACACTGGACAGAGGAACTCTGCCTAGAAGGCCAGCATCCCGGAGTGGCCTCTTCACTTCACATATTATTGTATTGGTACGATAAATCACACAACTTATATTATTGGTATGATACATCAATCGACTTCTATTATTGGTATGATACATCAAACACAGCACAGATATACAGAGATAGAGTGCTAAATATCCTCAAAATCTGTACAGACCCAAATCTGAAACCACTTTAAGACTGTACAGACCCAGCTCTGAAACCACTTTAACACTGTACAGACCCAGCTCTGAAACCACTTTAAGACTGTACAGACCCAGTTCAGAAACCATATTAACAACATACAGACCCAGCTCTGAAACCACATTATCACTGTAGACCCAGCTCTAAAACCACTTTAACACTGTACAGACCCAGCTCTGAAACCACTTTAAGACTGTACAGACCCAGCTATAAAACCACTTTAACACTGTACAGACCCAGCTCTGAAACCACTTTAAGACGGTACAGACCCAGTTCAGAAACCACTCTAACGCTGTACAGACCTAGTTCAGAAACCACTTTAATGCTGTACAGACCTAGTTCAGAAACCACTTTAACACTGTACAGACCCAGCTCTGAAACCACTTTAAGACTGTACAGACCCAGCTCTGAAACCACTTTAACACTGTACAGACCCAGCTCAAAAAAACACTTTAACACTGTACAGACCTAGTTCAGAAACCACTTTAACACTGTACAGACCCAGCTCTGAAACCACTTTAACACTGTACAGACCGAGTTCAGAAACCACTTTAACACTGTACAGACACTGACAGTACAGTACTGTCCCTTTCCATCAGAATTTCAGCCTGGGCTGTGAGTGATTACTCTGATTACTCTGTGAGTTGGGATGGTTTTATGTTTCTTCTAAACTTTAATAATTTGTGTTTTTTTCCTGACTGCACAGCCACCTGGTCGCATCATACATAACACCATATTCCCTTTGTAGCGCACTACCTTCAATCCTACTTTTTCCCTACGAAGATAATAAGGTGTAATTTGGGAAGCTGTCTTCTCCCCCTGCTTGGTCTCTATGGTTTGACGGGTTAGTAATACAGTTCAAGTCGGAAGTTTACATGCACCTTAGCCAAATACATTTAAACTCAGTTTTTCACAATTCCTGACATTTAATCCTAGTAAAAAATTCCCTGTATTAGGGGAATTAGGTCAGTTAGGATCACCACTTTAGGAATGTGAAATGTCAGAATAATAGTAGAGAGAATGATTTATTTTAGCTTTTATTTCTTTCATCACATTCCCAGTGGGTCAGAAGTTTACATACACTCAATTAGTATTTGGTAGCATTGCCTTTAAATTGTTTAACTTGGGTCAAACGTTTTGGGTTGCCTTCCACAAGCTTCCCATAATAAGTTGGGTGAATTTTGGCCCATTCCTCCTGACAGAGCTGGTGTAACGGAGTCAGGTTTGTAGGCCTCCTTGCTCGCACATGCTTTTTCAGTTCTGCCCACAAATATTCTATAGGATTGAGGTCAGGGCTTTGTGATGGCCACTCCAATACCTTGACTTTGTTATCCTTAAGCCATTTTGCCACAACTTTGGAAGTATGCTTGGGTCATTGTCCATTTGGAAGACCCATTTGCGACCAAGCTTTAACATCCTGACTGATGTCTTGAGATGTTGCTTCAATATATCCACATCATTTTCCTTCCCTCTTTATGCCATCTATTTTGTGAAGTGCACCAGTCCCTCCTGCAGCAAAGCACCCCCACAACATGATGCTGCCACACCCGTGCAAAAAGTACAATCTTTGTCCACATGTGCAGCTGCAAACCGTAGTCTGACTTCTTTATGGTGGTTTTGGAGCAGTGGCTTCTTCCTTGCTGAGCGGCCTTTCAGGTTATGTCGATATAGGACTCGTTTTACTGTAGATATAGATACTTTTGTACCTGTTTCCTCCAGCATCTTCACAAGGTCATTTGCTGTTGTTCTGGGATTGATTTGCACTTTCGCACCAAAGTACGTTCATCTCTAGGAGACAGAATGCATCTCCTTCCTGAGCGGTATGACGGCTGCGTGGTCCCATGGTGTTTATACTTGTGTACTATTGTTTGTACAGATGAACGTCGTACCTTCAGGCATTTGGAAATTGCTCCCAAGGATGAACCAGGAGGTCTACAATTAGTTTTCTGAGTTCTTTCTTTTGATTTTCCCATGATGTCAAGCAAAGAGGCACTGAGTTTGAAGGTAGGCCTTTAAATACATCCACAGGTATACCTCCAATTGACTCAAATGATGTCAATTAGCCTATCAGAAGCTTCTAAAGCCATGACATAACAAGCTGTTTGAAGGCACAGTCAACTTAGTGTATGTAAACTTCTGACCCACTGGAATTGTGATACAGTGAATTATAAGCAAAATAATCTGTCTGTTAGTTGTTGGAAGTATTACTTGTGTCATGCACAAAATAGATGTCCTAACTGACTTGCCAAAATTATAGTTTGTTAACAAGAACTTTGTGGAGTGGTTGAAAAACAAGTTTTAATGACTCCAATCTAATTGTATGTAAACTTCTGACTTCAACTGTACATGTGTTGGTGAGTGAGTCTGCATACATAGCAATGATGTTTTGATGTTTGGCATTTCACATTTGTCTGGATCATTGTTCCTAAGCCGTCAGTCTGCCAGGGAGGTTCAACCAGTATGTCTGGATCATTACACTGTTTCCTTCTCATTATTATTTAGTGTTTAAAGGAGAGTCATACCTACGATTGTCACATCAAATCAAATCAAACTGTATTTGCCACATGCACTGAATACAACAAGTGTAGACTTTACTGTGAAATGCTTACTTACTAACCCTTAACCAACAGTGTGGTTCAAGAATAATAATAATAATAATAATAATAATGATAATAATAATAATATGAAGAAGATAATATTTACCAAGTAGGCTAAAATAAAAAGTAATAATAAAAAGTAACACAATAAGAATAACAATTTTGAGGCTATTTACAGGGGGCACCGGTACTCAGTCAGTGTGCAGGGGTACAGGCTAGTTGAGGTAATCTGTACATGTAGGTGGAGGCGAAGTGACAAACAAACAGCGAGGTAACAAACAAACAGCGAGTAGCAGCAGTGTACAAAGGGAGGGGGGGTCCATGTAAATTGTTCGGTGGCGATTTTTAGGAATTGTTCAGCAGTCTAATGGCTTGGGGGTAAAAGCTGTTGAGGAGCCTTTTGGTTCTAGACTTGGCGCTCTGGTACAGCTTGCCATGCGGTAGCAGAGAAAACAGTCTATACTTGGGTGACTGGAGTCTCTGACAATTCTATGAGCTTTCATCTGACACTGCCTATTATATAGGTCTTGGATGGCAGGAAGTTTGGCCCCTCCATTCTCACTACCCTCTGTAGTGCCTTACGGTCAGATGCCAAGCAGTTGCCAAACCAGGCAGTAATGCAACCGGTCAGGATGCTCTCGATGGTGCAGCTGTAGAACCTTTTGAAGATCTGGGGACCCATGCCAAATCTTTTCAGTCTCTTGACGGGGAAAAGGTTTTGTTGTGCCCTCTTCACAATTGTCTTGGTATGTTTGGACCATGAGAGTTCAATGGTGATGTGGACACCAAGGAACTTGAAACTCTTGACCCACTCCACTACAGCCCCTCCACTACAGTCAACTACAGTACAGAGGTCCTTCCCAAAACACAAAAGACTTTGAAATACTAACTCCCCATACCCAGGGCTGGAACTAAAGGATTTTGGAAACCACAATTCTTTCTAGTCCAGGTCTAAAATCTGTGCCATAATTTCACTAACCGGCAGGCTAGTTGTCCCATTTTCTACTAGCCAGGTCTGAAGAGTACTAGCCTCGGGCTAGAGGTCTAAATAAATATCCTTTTCCTGCATAACATTAGTAATGACTAGGGGAAAGATAGTTTTCTAAAGTTGTTTATTGAAGTCACGAACAGCCAGCCAGTCAGGCAGTCAGCCAGTCAGGCAGTGTTATTCTGTATCCCCGCCAAGAGAGGCCCTGATATCCATACTGTCTCTCTCTTTCTCTTCCACCTCTCAGCTCAGCACTAGTTCCTGTGTTAGTACTTAAGAAAACTTGACATTTTCAGTAACAGTTACGTCACAGCAGTTCCTTTAAATAGTGTTGGATCTGCTTTAGCTAAGCTAAGTATTCTCCACTTGTTATAAATTAGTCATTCGTTACGCTACTGTAATTTAATGACTTGAGCTGTATGTTTTTATGCGGCATGACGCTGAGAGTGAGAATCACTAAAAGCTTGTGTCCCAATCGCAACAATAATAGTGGGAGACAGTGTTGTGTTGTGTTCGAGACCACCTAAAGCGAGACTGATTCAAGACCAAGACCCAGCGGTATAAAGTACTTAAGTAAAAATACTTCAAAGTACTACTTAAGTAGTTTATGTGGGTATCTGTGCTTTACTATTTATATTTTTGAAAACATTTTACTTTTACTTCACTACATTCCTAAAGAAAATAATGTACTTTTTACTCCATACATTTTCCCTGACACCCAAAAGTACTCGTTACATTTTGAATAAAATGGTCCAATTTCACACACTTATCAAGAGAACATCTCTGGTCTCCCTACTGCCTCTGATCTGGCGGACTCACTAAACACAAATGCTTTGTTTCAAATTATGTCCGAGTGTTGGAGTGTGCCCCCGGCTATCCGTAAATTAACAAAAACAAAAAAATTATGCAGTTTGGTTAATATAAGCAATTTTAAATAATTGATCATTTTTCTTTTAAAACTTAAGTATATTTTTGCAATTGCATTTACTTTTAATACTTAAATAGATTTAAAAGCAAATACTTTTAGACTTTTACTCAAGTAGTATTTTACTGGGTGACTTTCACTTTTACTTGAGTCATTTTTCTATTAAGGTATATTTACTTTTACTCAAGTATGACAATTTGGTACTTTTTCTACCACTGCCAAGACCAACACCAGAGGGGGACAAGGGGAGAGAAACCGAGTCAAGATCGAGACCAGAAAAATGCGAGTCCAATTCAAGACCGGGATTGTAATTTAGTCAGATCAGCAGCATAATAAGAGTTCTAAATGTCCAGTATTTCTGTGTTCATATTTCATAACAACATGTGGGTTATTTAGATAAAAATCGTGAAAAAAATGCATTCTGGGGCAAAATATAGCCACTCTATAAATTATTACTAATCCAAACACAGTGGGGAACAATGGGCCTTCTACACCTTCAGAGAAGGCCTAAGGATTTATAAAATGATGATTATAACAATATAATAATAATGATAATTATATTATTATTTTCAATGATGTTCTGATTTAATCTCTTCAGTTTTTTTGGGGGGAAAGGAAAGGGTTAACACTGAAGAGAAAAAAAATGTAATCAAGATTTTTCTTTGCTGGTCTCTGGGGAGATAAATCTAGCTAGCTAAGTCAGCCATTGGCTAGGCCATTAGAAGCTAGATAAAGGCACCTGCCATTCAACTGTATTATGGCAAAACTTTTGAGTGACAGTAGAATCAACCAATCACATTTTGACTTAATGAGTGGGACCATTTTTACAAAAATGTTAACTTCTGCCTTCTTGAAGGCCAACAGGTCACTGTACAATAGTGAACAGTAGTTTTCCCACGGTCTAGCTAGGTTTTGTTGTCAGCTAGTTTGTAGCAGCTACAGCAGGTGATATCAAAGAGGAGGTTGTTGCTAATTTGTTAGCTTCTCCCTTTTCAAGAATAACTTTCAACAAGAAGTTCAGTTTCAAGTTATCATTATGTGGTGAGTGGAACTATGTTTTTTTATTGCAGGGCAATTATCGCTTGCTGTTGTTCGCCTTCTCTTTGAACATAACTTATTTGTGTGAAACATTGTTGCAATTAAAGTGGAACTGACAGCATTTTAGTGACATGAAATCTTATTAAAATCTGTTCATATTCATTCCCAGGAAGAATATGACACTTTAAAAAAAAGAATCTAACAAATGGTCATTTTCCCATTTTCAAAAATTCTTTGAATGTTTGGGAATTACTTATACTAAGGCACTTGTGAAAACTCTATAGCAGTATAGAGTGGGAAAGTGGCTGTGCGTTTGGACAATTAGTAGACACTGCAGTAAATAAAACCTATAAAAAAAAAGTTTCGTCCAGGACCGGAGTCTACACAGACCAGTGCGCTATAGCCAATCAGAGCTATAGTAGACCTTTATACAAACAAGCCATTTACCACACGGGCCTACCATCATTCACTTTGAACTGGACTGTGTGTTTACAGGCAGTAGGGCCTGTCATCATTCACTTTGAACTGGACTGTGTGTTAACAGGCAGTAGGACCTGTCATCATTCACTTTGAACTGGACTGTGTGTTAACAGGCAGTAGGGCCTGTCATCATTCACTATGAACTGGACTGTGTGTTAACAGGCAGTAGGACCTGTCATCATTCACTATGAACTGAACTGTGTGTTAACAGGCAGTAGGACCTGTCATCATTCACTATGAACTGGACTGTGTGTTTACAGGAAGTAGCAACAGCATGACTTTAGATCATTAAATCAAATTCACCAAAAGCTACAAAATACATCTGAATGGATTTCTGGAAATATTTATATACCAAGGGAGTCCTCTTACATTTGGGAACTTTACAGTCCTATTGATCAAACAAACCATGAAAAGGTAGGCTCTCTCTCCCTCAGTTATGCACTTCAACAACAACAAGATCAATAACTAATATTAGCCAGAGCAAGATTAGTTAAAATCTAACGAAGGAACATTAGATAAACCCTCTCAAACTTTTTCAGCTAGTTGGCCGTCAAAATTGCACTGATGGGGAATTGTAGCCTACCGGTCCTTCTGCAGCTTGCCTCCCAATGCATGCTTGTCCCAACCAAGCACCCAAGCTAACTGGCTAAAGTTGTCTAGCTTGCTAGCTAGCTACTTCCAGACACAAATGAGAGAACACCTCACTCTGACCATTTTACTCACCCTAGCAGAGCTGGTTAGGCTGTTTTCATGTTATCTAGAGGGTTCTTCACTAACTAATACTTTCCCCCCATATTCAGCAGGTGTGGCGCGTTTGTAAATTCATCAGTTGTTCTGCGCTCTGGCACACTCAGACGAGAATGCTCTGAAATCAGAGTAGCTAGAACAGAGTGAATTTGCAAACACAAGAGATATGGTAACTGGATAACAGTCGCTCAAGATCTTGCTAGCTAACCAAATGACACCTGCATCTCTAGCTGTGTAAAGCCACCGAAAAACGATATGAGGGATAAGTCAGTCACTCACCAACTCTTCCAATGACATGACATCCTCCTAGCAGCTAGCAGTGTAGTGGTGCCTGGGGAAGTGTATACTCTCAAATTTTGCCAAATGGTTCCAAAACGGCCCACCCAACGAAGGAAAAATCCTATGAAAAATCCTATGAAAAATCCTGTGTTTTCCTAAAGATTTTTTTGATTCTCACTCTCAAAATCACAACAACAAAAAAATATTGAAAATAAATATACAAATGTGATGGTCTAAGTCCAAAACAATGCTTAAAAAAACATCAATCTGATTGGGTGGGCCTGTCATGGCCTCTGTCCACCCAGGCCCATCCATATCTACGCCCCTGACGCAAACAGTGCACGATGACAATTACAGCATCACAAATAGCCTACTCACCAACACTTCGGACCAAACTTTTTCAATAGCCGGTTTGCATACCAAATTGTTGACTTAGTTAGCAGTTACTGGTAGATATCATCAGTTAAAACATCTTTCCTACACTACCGGCTACCGATGTCATTCTTCTGTGAGCTGCTCCACGCCAAAACCTGCTGACAGCAGCACACTCTTCCTGCCTGCAGATGATTATCCGCTGAAGCTAGGCTATGTGTACAGCGCGCATGTCAAATATATTTCACGTGCTTTGCGATTGTGTAGGCGATTGTGTAGGCTACATGATTTCTCTATTGTACTACATCATTGATAAAGCATATACCTCCACTCCACTACTTTGATACACATCAGTAGCGATTAAGAAGTGAGTATAAGCAATGCAGACTGAAATAAAAACGGTTTATACCTGCGTATACCATCCACTACACCACTGATACTTTGTGTTTTACAGAAAGTGCACTCTCCTACATGAGTGCCCGGGTATTACAGTTGCTATCTGTTTAGGATCATGGAGTGGCAGGTGGCCTAGTGGTTAGAGCGTTGGGCCAGTAACCTAAAAGTTGTTGGATCGAATCCCCAAAGGTAAAAAAAATGTGTCGTTCTGCTCCTGAACAAGGAAGTTAACCCACTGTAGGCCAACATTGTAAGTAAGAATGTTTTCTTAACTTGCCTCCTTAAATTAAAAAAATTAACCTGTCACACACTGAAGGCCTGTAGGTTTGTCACTGCAACATCTATAATAGATATAAAGACTGTTCAGATATTCATGTATCAAGAAAGGAGTGCGTATTATATGGTCTAGGGAAGAGGTTTTATGCGTTGCCTGGCTGATAATAATTTGTGTTTTACTCTGCTGGTGTTAGCTGGTCAAGACCAAGTACAAATGTATCCGACACCAAGACAACACTGGTGGGAGATATAGACTTATCTGTGATAATACTGAGCTGTTATATTTAGCAGTGTCATCGTGAGACAGGGGGATAAGAGAGCTATCTTAAAGTGTGCTTGTGTGTGCATGCATGTGTGTGTGTGTGTGTGTGTGTGTGTGTGTGTGTGTGTGTGTGTGTGTGTGCGTGCGTGCGTGCGTGCGTGCGTGCGTGCGTGTGTGTCCAGTTTATGTTAGCAGAGAGGCAAGTTTGATACAGTTCGTTTATGAGAACACTAAACTGTTTGATGTGGACGTTAAACTGTTTACTAACAGTCATTTTTAGACAAGATTTTCTGGGATGTATGTGCTCCAAACACAGAGCGACAGACCGGCAGGCAGGCAGGTCTCTTCTCTCAGGACTGAGATGATCAACAT
The DNA here is from genome assembly GCF_965601325.2 of Salmo salar. Lineage (NCBI taxonomy): Eukaryota > Metazoa > Chordata > Actinopteri > Salmoniformes > Salmonidae > Salmo > Salmo salar. The sequence goes on along the minus strand of NC_138309.1, from coordinate 39,102,144 downwards.
GAAACCTAGATCTGATTCCACTAGAGCCTGTTAGTCAGTTGGGTAGATCTGATTCCACTAGAGCCTGTTAGTCAGTTAGGTAGATCTGATTCCACTAGAGCCTGTTAGTCAGTTAGGTAGATCTGATTCCACTAGAGCCTGTTAGTCAGTTAGGTAGATCTGATTCCACTAGAGCCTGTTAGTCAGTTAGGTAGATCTGATTACACTAGAGCCTGTTAGTAAGTTAGGTAGATCTGATTCCACTAGAGCCTGTTAGTAAGTTAGGTAGATCTGATTCCACTAGAGCCTGTTAGTCAGTTAGGTAGATCTGATTCCACTAGAGCCTGTTAGTCAGTTAGGTAGATCTGATTCCACTAGAGCCTGTTAGTAAGTTAGGTAGATCTGATTCCAATGGAGCCTGTTAGTCAGTTAGGTAGATCTGATTCCACTAGAGCCTGTTAGTAAGTTAGGTAGATCTGATTCCAATGGAGCCTGTTAGTCAGTTAGGTAGATCTGATTCCATTAGAGCCTGTTAGTAAGTTAGGTAGATCTGATTCCATTAGAGCCTGTTAGTAAGTTAGGTAGATCTGATTCCACTAGAGCCTGTTAGTAAGTTAGGTAGATCTGATTCCAATGGAGCCTGTTAGTCAGTTAGGTAGATCTGATTCCACTAGAGCCTGTTAATCAGTTAGGTAGATCTGATTCCACTAGAGCCTGTTAGTCAGTTAGGTAGATCTGATTCCACTAGAGCCTGTTAGTAAGTTAGGTAGATCTGATTACACTAGAGCCTGTTAGTCAGTTAGGTAGATCTGATTCCACTAGAGCCTGTTAGTCAGTTAGGTAGATCTGATTCCACTAGAGCCTGTTAGTCAGTTGGGTAGATCTGATTCCAATGGAGCCTGTTAGTCAGTTAGGTAGATCTGATTCCAATGGAGCCTGTGAGTCAGTTAGGTAGATCTGATTCCACTAGAGCCTGTTAGTCAGTTGGGTAGATCTGATTCCAATGGAGCCTGTTAGTCAGTTAGGTAGATCTGATTCCACTAGAGCCTGTTAGTCAGTTTGGTTGGTAGATGTGTGTGTGTGTGTGTGTGTGTGTGTGTGTGTGTGTGTGTGTGTGTGTGTGTGTGTGTGTGTGTGTGGTGTGTGTGTGTGTGTGTGTGTGTGTGTGTGTGTGTGTGTGTGTGTGTGTGTGTGTGTGTGTTTAAAGACTAAGAGATGGGATAGGGACTTGTTAAGAGTCCCATGCTACCAATCACCACCTGATTAACACTCTAAACCCCTCAGCTCCCCCTTTACACACTCGGAACCTTTTCATCTCCCGGGCAACCCTGTTCACTCAATAAAATGGAGACTCCGGACTTGTCAAAACCCAATCAGAGGACAAGCCGGGTTGTGTTTTTAACACTTCAACAGAGCAGATTTTTTTTCAACTGTGAGGTACGCGGTTTCTATAGGATTTCAGTTGCAAATGCTTTTTGCTTTTTTAGTAGACAAAGTAGCAGACAAAGTCTACAATGTGTGATAAAAGTTATGGAATTTTTTTTTGTTACCATGTTGACAGAAATATAATATTATGTTAGGAACACAGGCCTGGCTCACCATCACAATTAAAATTGGATTATTAAAAATGTTGTTAGATTAAAACCACAATGTTTCGGCTGCCAATGGCCTTGGGTAAAGCTACTCTGAGAGGTATTTTAATGTTCTCCAATGCCTCATTTTGAAAATAGAACACAGGGAAGCTAATTGGCAGGGTGCAAAAGGGGATGGAATGAATATCTTGAAAAAGGGAAAGGAAAATACAGCCTGGCTATTTTTTTATGACTTGAATAAAGCTAATCTCAAATATGTTGTAATGTACTCCAACGCCTAGTTTTGGAAACAGGGCACAAGGCTGGCTAATTGGAAGAATACCAGAGTGGATAGGGTGCAAATGGAGTTAAACATTCTCTTCACAGTTATGATTGGTCACTCATCACATCACCGGGGGCAACACAAAATTAGACTTCCTCCTCCAGCTCAACTCAACACCAGGAGAAGGCTGAAGGCTGGTGAAGGTTGGGGGGCTAGGGGGGTTGAGAGGCAGGGAGGCGGGTGGAGAGGAGAGACACAGAAACCAGCTGTCTGCAGTTAGACAAATACTGGCTCATACTCTGCCCCACCTTGACCTCATTCAGAATTAGCCAGAGAGTCCTATGTTTTACATTCACACAAGTTTTAGTAAATTAATAGACGCTCTCATCCTGATCGACTTACAGTCCTTCTCTTAGCACATATCAAAACTGCAGGCTAAGGTTAAATCTAGACTCGGTTTCCTCTATCGTAATCGTTCCTCATTCAGCCCAGCTGCCAATTAACCCTGATTCAGATGACCATCCTACCCATGCTAGATTACGGAGACGTAATTTATAGATCGGCAGGTAAGAGTGCTCTCGAGCGGCTAGATCAATCAAATTTCAATCAATCCAATTTATTTATAAAGCCCTTCTTACATCAGCTGATGTCAGAAAGTGCTGTACAGAAACCCAGCCTAAAACCCCAAACAGCAAGCAATGCAGATGCAGAAGCATGATGTTCTTTACTATTTGGCCATCAGATTTTCCACCAATGCTCCTTATAGGACACATCGCTGCGCTCTATACTCCTCTGTAAACTGGTCATCTCTGTATACCCATCGCAAGACCCACTAGTTGATGTTTATTTAAAACCTTCTTAGGCCTCACTCCCCCCTATCTAAGATATCTACTGCAGCCCTCATCCTCCACATACAACACCCGTTCTGCCAGTAACATTCTGTTAAAGGTCCCCAAACCACACACATCTTTGGGTCTCTCCTCTTTTCAGTTCGCTGCAGCTAGCGACTGGAATGAGCTGCAACAAACACTCAAACTGGACAGTTTTATCTCAATCTCTTCATTCAAAGACTCAAACATGGACACTCTTACTGACAGTTGTGGCTACTTCACGTGATATATTGTTGTCTCTACCTTCTTGCCCTTTGTGCTGTTGTCTGTGCCCATTAATGTTTGTGTCCTGTTTTGTGCTGCTGCCATGTTGTGTTGCTACCATGTTGTGTCGTCATGTGTTGCTACCATGCTGTGTTGTCATGTGTTGCTGCCTTGCTATGTTGTTGTCTTACAGGTGTCTCTTTATGTGGTGTTGTGATGTCTCTCTTTTCGTGATGTGTTTTGTCCTATATTTTTATTTTATTTTTATTCCCAGCCCCCGTCATTGTAAATAAGAATTTGTTGCCTAATTAAATAAAGGTTTAATAAAAAATTAAAAAATTAAAATTCAGGAATAACATTATTCAATTTGCAGAGGTTTTGTATCGCACTGGGAACTCTAATTCTTGCCAGCCGCCAGCACTCAATGTTCTGTAATTTTCGTGCAGCCATGAAAATTGCTTTCATTATTGTGTCGAATTTTCCCCTGAGTGGTGACATGTTTTCCCCCTCTGTTGATTAAAGTGTACTCTAATCTATCTGTGAAAATGACAGGGGAACTTTTCCAGGTCTGTCTCATTGGGAAAGGAACACTAATGACAGGTGAATTTTTCCAAGTCTGTCAAGCAGTATGATATCTATACATCTCTATGGGACAACAGGGAAATAATGAAGTGGGAAGAAACTCAAATATGATTATCAGCCAAATTAACCAATGTATAAAACATTGATTAACATGTGTACCTTGGTAAGACTATAAATGACCAACCACCCAGCTTTAGAGTAGTTCGAAGTTCAATTTACCTGCTTTTGAGAGGAGCTGGCTAGTAGTTCCTGGAGACTTCCAGCAATTGTGCTAAGCTAACATTACGCTACCTTCAACTTCCTTCAAACTGCACGCAGAGACATAAAAATGATATCCATGAGATTTTCTGACTCTTGGTAAGTAGGGAAAAAATGTAATCCCCAAATCCCAAGTATCCCTTTAATGGATGAGCATAAGACAAGTCTGAACTCAGAAAGAAAGCAACATTTGATCCAGTCAGAACTAGTGAGAGAGAAAAATCTCCTAACATTTCTCCCTGTCAGTCCAGCCCAGCCTAGTCCAGCCCAGTCCAACCCAGTCCAGTCCAGCCTAGTCCAGCCCAGTCTAGCCCAGCTTAGTCCAGCCCAGCCCAGCCCAGTCCTGCCCAGTCCAGTCCTGCCAATCCAACCCAGCCCAGCCAATCCGATTTAGCCCAGCCAATCCAGCCCCACCAATCCAGGCCAGCCCTATAGTTTATAGGCTGAAGCTGCGCGACCGAAGGTAACCACCTCGTTCTGTACCCCTGGACATCTCTTCCCCAGCACTAAAGAACCGAATTCACGTTCTGCGCACAGTGGTGTGCTCACCCACCCTCCCTTCACATTTCTCACTTTACTCACGTCATTCGTGAATGATAAATCTTCAACTTTTACAGGTGAAACATCCATACAGCATTTGCATGCCAACCAGTAGAGAATACTGAGGGGAGAACGGTTTGTAATAATGGCCGGAACGGAGCAAATGGAATGCAATAAAACAGCTAGAAACCATGTGTTTGATATATTTGATTCCATTCCACCTATTCCACTCCAGTTATTACCTGGGAAAATATCATTTCTGGGATCTTTTATTTCAGCTCATGAAACATGGGACCAACACTCCACATATTACGTTTTATATTTTTGTTCAGTATAGAATACTAAAGAATCATCGTGTGGTCATACCAACTTTGATTTAATTTTATTAAACAAAAGCACTATTCTCCATTCATTATTTGAAATTCGCCAGAGTAGACTATTCTCTGGGCAGCCGATGGTTGTTTAACTATCGGGAAGAGGCTTCCAGAGAATTCAGCGACGCAGCCAATCCATCATTTATATAGATCAGGGGAATATCAAGGATCATCCAGGATTACCAACAGTTTAGTCATTAACCATCAGCTGTTGAGCTGCTATGTATTGTCAAGGGCAAGGTGTTAACTTCTCTAGGGCCAGTGGGACGATTTCGTCCCACCTACGTAACAGCCAGTGGAATCCCGTGGCGCGTTATTCAAATACCTTAGAAATGCTATTACTTCAATTTCTCAAACATATTACTATTTTACACCATTTTAAAGACAAGACTCTCGTTAATCTAACCACACTGTCCGATTTCAAAAAGGCTTTACAACGAAAGCATTAGATTATGTCAGCAGAGTACCCAGCCAGAAATAATCAGACACCCATTTTTCAAGCTAGCATATAATGTCACATAAACCCAAACCACAGCTAAATGCAGCACTAACCTTTGATGATCTTCATCAGATGACAATCTTAGGACATTATGTTATACAATACATGCATGTTTTGTTCAATCAAGTTCATATTTATATCAAAAACCAGCTTTTTACATTAGCATGTGACGTTCAGAACTAGCATACCCCCCGCAAACTTCCGGTGAATTTACTAAATTACTCACGATAAACGTTCACAAAAAACATAACAATTATTTTAAGAATTATAGATACAGAACTCCTCTATGCACTCGATATGTCCGATTTTAAAATAGCTTTTCGGTGAAAGCACATTTTGCAATATTCTAAGTAGATAGCCCGGCATCACAGGGCTAGCTATTTAGACACCCACCAAGTTTAGCCCTCACCAAAGTCAGATTTACTATAAGAAAAATGTTATTACCTTTGCTGTTCTTCGTCAGAATGCACTCCCAGGACTTCTACTTCAATAACAAATGTTGGTTTGGTTCAAAATAATCCATAGTTATATCCAAATAGCGGCGTTTTGTTCGTGCGTTCAAGACACTATCCGAAAGGGTAAAGAAGGGTGACGCGCACGACGCGTTTCGTGACAAAAAAATTCTAAATATTCCATTACCGTACTTCGAAGCATGTCAACCGCTGTTTAAAATCAATTTTTATGCCATTTTTCTCGTAAAAAAGCGATAATATTCCGACCGGGAATCTGTGTTTTAGTACAAAGAGAGAGAAAATAAAAACATGGGGTCGCCTCGTCCACGCGCCTCAGTCTCATAGTACTCTGACCGACCACTATCCAAAAACGCTAATGTTTTTCAGCCAGGGGTTCTGAGAGCCTATGGGAGCCGTAGAAAGTGTCACGTTACAGCAAAGATCCTAAGTTTTCAATAAAAAGAGTCAAGAAGCTCAAGGAATGGTCAGAGAGGGCACTTCCTGTAAAGAATCTTCTCAGGTTTTTGCCTGCCATATGAGTTCTGTTATGCTCACAGACACCATTCAAACAGTTTTAGAAACTTTAGGGTGTTTTCTATCCAAAGCCAATAATTATATGCATATTCTAGTTTCTGGGCAGTAGTAATAACCAGATTAAATCTTTGCTTGACATCATGGGAAAATCAAAAGAAATCAGCCAAGACCTCAGAAAAAAAGTTGTAGACCTCCACAAGTTGGTTCATCCTTGGGAGCAATTTCCAAACGCCTGAAGGTACCACGTTCATCTGTACAAACAATAGTACGCAAGTATAAACACCATGGGACCCCACAGCCGTCGTACCGCTCAGGAAGGAGACGCATTCTGTCTCCTAGAGATAAATGTACTTTGGTGCGAAAAGTACAAATCAATCCCAGAACAACAGCAAAGGACCCTGTGAAGATGCTGGAGGAAACAGGTACAAAAGTATCTATATCCACAGTAAAACGAGTCCTATGTCGACATAACCTGAAAGGCCACTCAGCAAGGAAGAAGCCACTGCTCCAAAACCGCCATAAAAAAGCCAGACTACGGTTTGCAACTGCACACAAAGATCATACTTTTTGGAGAAATGTTTTTGGAGGGAGGGAAATTATATGGATATATTGAAGCAACATCTCAAGACATCAGTCAGGAAGTTTAAGCTTGGTCGCAAATGGGTCTTCCAAATGGACAATGACCCCAAGCATATTTCCAATGTTGTGGCAAATGGCTTAAGGACAACACAGTCAGTAGCCATCACAAAGCCCTGACCTCAATACCATAGAAAATGTGTGGGTAGAACTGAAAAAGCGTGTGTGAGCAAGGAGGCCTACTGACTGCTTCACTAAAGCAGTCAGTAATAGTGTGTGATCTCCCTCAACTAAAGCAGTCAGTAGGAGTGTGTGATCTCCCTCACTAAAGCAGTCAGTAGTAGTGTGTGATCTCCCTCACTAAAGCAGTCAGTAGTAGTGTGTGATCTCCCTCACTAAAGCAGTCAGTAGTAGTGTGTGATCTCCCTCACTAAAGCAGTCAGTAGTAGTGTGTGATCTCCCTCACTAAAGCAGTCAGTAGGAGTGTGTGATCTCCCTCACTAAAGCAGTCAGTAGGAGTGTGTGATCTCCCTCACTAAAGCAGTCAGTAGTAGTGTGTGATCTCCCTCACTAAAGCAGTCAGTAGTAGTGTGTGATCTCCCTCACTAAAGCAGTCAGTAGGAGTGTGTGATCTCCCTCACTAAAGCAGTCAGTAGGAGTGTGTGATCTCCCTCACTAAAGCAGTCAGTAGTAGTGTGTGATCTCCCTCACTAAAGCAGTCAGTAGGAGTGTGTGATCTCCCTCACTAAAGCAGTCAGTAGGAGTGTGTGATCTCCCTCACTAAAGCAGTCAGTAGTAGTGTGTGATCTCCCTCACTAAAGCAGTCAGTAGGAGTGTGTGATCTCCCTCACTAAAGCAGTCAGTAGGAGTGTGTGATCTCCCTCACTAAAGCAGTCAGTAGGAGTGTGTTCATAAACAGGAACTTGGTGAGAGGACACTTTTGTTTTTATTGCGCCAACAGAGAGGGAATAATAATAATACATATTTATTTGGATCAAGAACTGCAATAGGAAGGGAAAGATAAGAAAAGTGGCTACCCATCTCTTTAATCAGTAACTATGATATTTTTACTCAACTCTGTTTTATTACTTGTTACTGCAAAAATTGACAACACACACCCCCAATACTGGACAACATCAACCAACCCAACCAGACCCAACCAGACCAGACCAGCCAGACCAGACCAGCCCCAACCAGACCAGACCCAACCAGACCAGCCGAACAGTGGTTCTGATCCAGTGGCTCAGTAAGTAGTTCTGGATCCAAATTCCAGATGATTCGGGATGCGAGGAGCTCCACCTATTCCCCTGGTTGCATTACTCAGCTGTCCAGTGAAACAAGCACGCACGCACACATGCACACGCACACGCACACACACACACACACACACACACACACACACACACACACACACACACACACACACACACACACACACACACACACACACACACACAGACGCAGACGTGCATGCACCGAGCACGACACACACACACACACACACACACTCATATACACACACTCACCCGCACATGTGTGTGCTCGTTCCTCATTTGGTCCACTGCAGATTTGACTCTCACCAGGAATGCTGAATCCTTATGTATTGTAGTCAGTATTATAATACATTCTAAGTGTATCATAAGGTACTATTATGGAATTTATAAGGCATTGTATAGATTTACCTCATAGAAGGTGCTACTCTTTTGTCAGTTGAACAACTGACAAAGTTGCATCTTCTCTGTGGTTTCTGTGATTTGTTCTCTTTCTTTAGATCCCAATCAGCGGTTATAAAGGGGACGTAAATGTAAATGTAAATGAAAACCTACCGATCACTGATATTAAAGGGGAAAACGTACCGATCAGTGGTATTAAAGGGGAAAACGTACCGATCAGTGGTATTAAAGTGGAAAACCTACCGATCAGTGGTATTAAAGGGGAAAACATACCGATCAGTGGTATTAAAGGTGAAAACCCACCAATCAGTGGTATTAAAGGGGAAAACCCACTGATCAGTGGTATTAACAGTGGTATTAAAGGGGAAAACCTACCGATCAGTGGTATTAAAGGGGAAAACCCACCGATCAGTGGTATTAAAGGGGAAAACATACCAATCAGTGGTATTAAAGAGGAAAACCCACCAATCAATGGGATTAAAAGGGAAAACACACCCCAATCAGTGGTATTCAGGGTGAGTAAATACTGGTGGTATTCTGGCTGTAAAGGTACTGGCAGTATTCTGGCGTGAAGATACTGGCAGTATACTGGGTCCTAGAGGGGCTGGTGGTATTCTGGGTCCTAGAGGGGCTGGTGTTATTCTGGGTCATAGAGGGGCTGGTGGTATTCTGGGTCCTAGAGGGGCTGGTGGTATTCTGGGCCATAGAGGGGCTGGTGGTATTCTGGGTCATAGAGGGGCTGGTGATATTCTGGGTCCTAGAGGGGCTGGTGGTATTCTGGGTCATAGAGGGGCTGGTGGTATTGTGGGTCATAGAGGGGCTGGTGGAGTGTCTTTTAGAGAACATAATGTAGTTTGTTTTTGTTGGAACATTCATCTGATCCCTCTCATTCTTCAGGTCTGTTACAAGAGGTCATGTCATCTAAGCATAGAAACTAAAGCTAATCAGTGACTTATTGAAGGGTCAAATCTCATAGGCCTACTTCTGCATGCACGTTCATCAACAACATTTATCAGGTGCCTCAAAACAAACCTTATGAAATGCACTTTTGTCCAAAGGTACAACCTTACAAGTTTACTGGATTGTATCTGACTGTGTCCAACCTTTTCTTAAATGCAAGAGAAATTACCCATTTTGCAGGCCACGTCATGAAAAGTTCCACACGCATGTTTGCAGCAGAAGGGGGGCTTGTTGACATGGAAGTAGATACGACCAAATGCAACTTCAAATGTAGCGTGTGCAAGATAATTAACAAACAGTTAATCAGATGTTATCATCTACAACATCTCAGATGGCATCAGAGGATTGATTACCTTCCAAACTAGCAAGCCAGCGTGGCAAGGTCAAATTTCCCAAATATAAAGCCAGAAAAATGAGATACAGTACATTCGGAAAGCATTCGGACCCCTACCCTTTTTCCACAATAAATTTGCTAATATTTCTAAAAACCTGCTTTTGCTTTGTCATTATGGGGTATTATGATGTCATTATGGGGTATTGTGATGTCATTATGGGGTATTGTGATGACATTATGGGGTATTATGATGTCATTATGGGGTATTGTGATGTCATTATGGGGTATTATGTGTAGATTGATGAGGGGAAAAAAACACTATTTTGATCAATTTCAGAATAAGTCTGTAACGTAACAGAATGTAGAAAACGTCAAAGGGATCTGGATACTTTCCGAATGCAGTGTACTTGTTGACCATAGCTATAGCCATCAGTCTGGTGTGTTTTCATGGTCATCACCCACTGCTAAGTTTGTCAAGGTCCGGACATCAGTATAACTGCTACAGGACTTTTTGTTGTGAGCATGAGTATACACCACTCAAACGTGACGTTTGCTTGTGAATAAAAAAATCAAAAAATGAGACAGAGAGAGACAGAGAGAGAGAGCGAGAGAGCGAGAGAGAGCGAGAGAGCGAGAGAGAGAGAGAGAGCGAGAGAGAGAGCGAGAGAGAGAGCGAGAGAGCGATAGAGAGAGCGATCGAGAGAGAGAGAGAGAGCGAGAGAGAGAGAGAGAGAGCGAGAGAGAGAGATAGAGAGAGAGCGAGAGAAACTAACATATTTCCCTCATTACGATCCCTCAGATCCCTTTTACAACAATATTGATTGATTGAATATTGATTGATTGATCTTCGTTGTCTCTTTGAGGGAAATTTGTCTGGCAACATACAGGCACTCCTGGCAGAACTTAAACATAATAATATGAAGCATTGGAAGTTGGGGCTGACTATCTGTCTGACAACAAACAGTCTGCTATATTCCAGTTGGACCAACAGAGATCAGCTGTGTCAACAGTGATCCACCTACCACAGTACAGTGCTGCTACAGCTAGATTCTACAGACTACAGCCATGTCCACTGACTGACTGGGAAAACTAGCTATCTGATGTCCTCAGTTATATTGTCTCTTGCTCTCTACTGATTGGCTGGTGCTCTCCACATCTCGGACCAACAGAGATCAGTTGTAACAACAGTGATCCACCTACTAACGGAGCTGTTACAGAGCTGTTACAGGCCACAGGCACCTCCACTGACTGACTGGGAAAATGGCTTGCTAACAACGGGTATCTAACTGTTGGGAAACTATAGCTTGTCTCTTAACCAAACAGACCTCTTTCTTTAATTCATTAACAGTAACCAACCACACCTCTCTTTTTTTAATTCAAGAACTTCATATGGATCGGTGTCCCGTCTACGGGACAGTTGGTGCCCAATATGCATAATGTGACAAAAACATTGTTTTAAATCCTTAACAGTAACTAACCACACCTCTCTTTAATTCATTAACAGTAACCTTTGACCTTGCCACGCTGGATTGCTAGTTTGGAAGGTAATCAAATCCTCTGATGCCATCTGAGATGGTGTAGACGATAACATCTGATTAAGTGTTTGTTAATGATCTTGCACACGCTACATTTGAAGTTGTATGTCAACAAGTCCTTTCTGCTGCAAACATTCATGACAGTCATGATGTTCAACTTCTCAAAACATCATCACTAATCACAGAGTCCTAGTCGTACTCGTCGTGATGTTCAACTACTCAAAACATCATCACTAATCACAGAGTCCTAGTCATACTCTTCATGATGTTCACTGGGAAATCAGCAGAGTAGACTGGATGGTGTTTTCATTGGCACAGCTGTTTGCCTTTGTTCAGCTGTCTTTCTCTGAGCTCTCTTTCTCTCTCTCCTCACTCTCTCTCCTTCTCTCTCTCCCAGCAGGTTTGATAACATAATTACACCAAAAGTATGTTTCCACAGGGTGGTAGGCAATAGAAGAGGAGGGGGAGGTTGGACTAGCTAGACATCTAGGCTATGATTGATACAGCTTTGAAGTTTTTTAAGTTATACAAGGCTTGCTTTCCCCTTACCTCAGTCATCCTCCCCTACGCACTCACAGCTACTTTTCTGTTTGATCTGGGTCAAGATATTACGGATGTTTGTGTAGATGGGTGGGGGTGTCAGTCAATGGCAGAGATGGGATCAAGTTATTAATATTCGAGTCACAAGCAATTCTCATGTGAGAATGTCCGAGTCTCGTGTAGAACGGGTCGAGTTTCGAGTCAAGTCCCAACTAGAACGGGTCGAGTCTCAAGTCAAGTCCCAAGTAGACCTGGTTGAGTCTCAAGTCAAGTCCCAAGTAGAACGGATCGAGTCACGAGTCAAGTCCCAAGTAGAATGGATCGAGTCTCGAGTCAAGTCCCAAGTAGCACGGGTCGAATCTCGAGTCAAGTCCCAACAAGAACGGATCGAGTCACGAGTCAAGTCCCAAGTAGAACGGATTGAGTCTCGAGTCAAGTCCCAAGTAGACGGGTCGAGTCTCAAGTCAAGTAGAACGGATCGAGTCACAAGTCAAGTCCCAACAAGAACGGATCGAGTCACGAGTCAAGTCCCAACAAGAACAGATCGAGTCTCGAGTCAAGTCCCAAGTAGACGGGTCGAGTCTCAAGTCAAGTCCCAAGTAGAACTGGTCGAGTCTGGAGTCAAGTCCCAAGTAGAATGGATCGAGTATCGAGTCAAGTCCCAAGTAGAACGGGTCGAGTCTCGAGTCAAGCCCAAGTAGAACGGATCGAGTCACGAGTCAAGTCCCAAGTAGAACGGATTGAGTCGAGTTCCAAGTCAAGTCGAGTCCTGAGTCAAGTCCCAAGTAGAATGGGTCAAATATCGTGTCAAGTCCCAAGTAGAACGGGTCGAGTCTCGAATCAAGTCCCAAGTAGAACGGGTCAAATATCGTGTCAAGTCCCAAGTAGAACGGGTCGAGACTCGAGTCCAAAGTAGAAAGGGTTGAGTCTCAAGTCAAGTCCCAAGTAGAACGAGTCGAGTCTCAAGTCAAGTCCCAAGTAGAACGGATCGAGTCTCGAGTCAAATCCCAAGTAGCACAGATCGAGTCTCGAGTCAAGTCCCAAGTAGACAGGTCGAGACTAGAGTCAAGTCCCAAGTAGACGGGTCGAGTCTCGAGTCAAGTCCAAGTAGAACGGGTCAAGTCTCAAGTCAAGTCCCAAATAGAACGGATCGATTCGAGTCCCAAGTCAAGTCGAGTCCTGAGTCAAGTCCCAAGTAGAATGGGTCGAGTCTTGAATCAAGTCCCAAGTAGAACTGGTCAAGTCTCGAGTCAAGTCCAAGTAGAACGGGTCGAGTCTTGAGTCAAGTCCCAAGTAGGACGGGTCGAGTCTCGAGTCAAGTCCCAAGTAGAACGGATCGAGTCTTCGAGTCAAGTCCCAAGTAGAACGGGTCGAGTCTCGAGTCAAGTCCCAAGTAGAACGGGTCGAGACTCGAGTCAAATTCAAAGTAGAACGGATCGAGTCTCGAGTCAAGTCCCTAGTAGAATGGGTCGAATATCGTGTCAAGTCCCAAGTTCAACGGATCGAGACTCGAGTCCCAAGTAGAATGGGTTGAGTATCAAGTCAAGTCCCAAGTAGAACGGGTCGAGTCTCAAGTCAAGTCCCAAGTAGAACGGGTCGAGTCTCGAGTCAAGTCCCAAGTAGCACGGGTCGAGTCTCGAGTCAAGTCCCAAGTAAAACGGGGCAAGTCTCGAGTCAAGTCCAAGTCATTCTAAGACCAAGTCAAGTTGTGTGAAGTCACAAGTTTTTTCAAGTCAAGTCTCATGCAATAACTTGTTCAACTACAAATCTTTGTGTATTTACTGAGGCTACCAGACAGCCCTTTTCATTATTTTGTCTACAACACATTTTGATTATGTCTTTGTAAAATGGGGACCTTGTTGCAGCGCATTAAATCAACGGAAGGCAAGGCATGTTGATGTGCTCAGACTGTACATTTATTTCCATTTCATATAAGATATACAAGTAGATTTACCAAATATGCATGGGCAATATCCTCAAATAAATAGCCTCTGTATCAGGCTTAACCTGTCCTATCGGAACAGATACAGGTAGAGGGCAAGACTGTACAGCCTCCCCTTAAACGCTTCTCTGTGTAGATGTTTTGTGCAACAAGGTCTCACAGTCTCACGTCAGAATTAGACATTCATCCGTGTTTCTCAAACGTCAAATTGCGAAGTTGTTCCAAACATCACATTTTGAAATGTTTAAGGTTACGTTTAGGCATTAAGAAACCAAACGTAATCTGTTTAATAGGAGCTCAAACAGATAGCCTACGTAAAGTTTGTGTTCACCTGCTCAGACATAGCATGCATCAACCAATGTTTGTGTGACACATCACTGACTATGTCATCGACTGACAGATTACTAAATTATAAACAAATCATGTGGGGCAGCAGGTAGCAGGTAGCCTAGTGGTTAGAGCGTTGGGCAGCAGGTAGCCTAGTGGTTAGAGCGTTGGGCGGCAGGTAGCCTAGTGGTTAGAGCGTTGGGCGGCAGGTAGCCTAGTGGTTAGAGCGTTGGGCCGGCAGGTAGCCTAGTGGTTAGAGCGTTGGGCGGCAGGTAGCCTAGTGGTTAGAGCGTTGGGCGGCAGGTAGCCTAGTGGTTAGAGCGTTGGGCGGCAGGTAGCCTAGTGGTTAGAGCGTTGGGCGGCAGGTAGCCTAGTGGTTAGAGCGTTGGGAGGCAGGTAGCCTAGTGGTTAGAGCGTTGGGGCGGCAGATAGCCTAGTGGTAAGAGCGTTGGGCGGCAGGTAGCCTAGTGGTTAGAGCGTTGGACTAGTAAACGAAAGGTTACTGATTGAATCCCCGCGCTGACAAAGTTAAAATCTGGCGCCCTGAACAAGGCAGTTAACCCACTGTTCCCCGGAAAGCTGTCATTGTAAATAAGAATTTGTTCTTAACTGGCATGCCTAGTTAAATTACTTTTTTTCCCTTTTAAATGTGGTTAGCTGATATGTAACCTACCTATCCAGGCATTGTAAGATCTGGCAGGCGTCAGCAACACTTGGGCTTTGGAATGCCCCCATAAGCATATGGCCCCTCCCAAGGCCATACAATTCCCCAATTGGCAATTACGACCAATAAACTGGTTCTACAATGTAAAAGGCAATATCCACATCCATTGGTACATTCGTTTTAATAAGACTTAATGATTATTCATGATTTCATCACCATTCATACATGAAACAATCATTTGATCTTATTGAATGTAGAGAATCCAAAGTGTGGTGGGCAGGACCCATAGTTATTACTTATTTCTATGCAAAATGTGAGGCTCGCGAGCTCCTATTACACACAACCAGAATGACAGAGGCAGAGGAAAAGGACACACAGAACTCCGACATAACCCGGCAAATATGAATAAAAAAAAGGAAACCATACATTGATAAATAAACAGAACTTCTCCCTCATGTGTCTTGTGAATGTTCTTGTGCACAATAAACATCGCGCCCACTCAAAGGGTAAGAAATGTATCGTATAAAACATGAAACAGAAATGTCTAAGTGTTTGCAATAAATGGTAAAGGGGATGGTGTGATGGATCAGCATTAATTATTGTAGGATTAGATGGAACATATAGATTTACCACATATGCATTTAAAACTGCAAACATTTCAATAAGAGAACAAAGCGTTCTCCACCGGCGGGAGTTTGGAGAGAGGAAGTACAAGCACGCCTATGCCGCATCTTTGCGATAGTAATAATACATTTTAACAACAGGACTCTGTGTTTTGCTTCCATCATCAAAGCTATAGAGTTTACCGTTCCTGTTCTCTCCCTCTTCCTCTCCTCCTCCTTTCTCCCCCACCCCCTCATCTCACTCCCCCTCCTCTCTCCCCTCCTCCGCCTCTCTCTCCCCTCCCCCGCCTCTCTCTTCCCCTCCCTCTCTCTCCCTCCCTCTCCTCTCTCTCCCCCGCCTCTCTCTTCCCCTCCCTCCCACTCACCTTCCTCTATGTCCCCTCCCCCTCCTCTCTGTCCCCTCCCCCTCCTCTCTGTCCCCTCCCCCTCCTCCCTGTCCCCTCTCCCTCCTCTCTGTCCCCTCTCCTCTCTCTCCCCTCCCTTTCCTCTCTCTCTCTTCCCCTCCTTCTACTCTCTCTTTCTCTCTCTCTCCTCTCTCTGTCCCAACTCCTCACTTTTTCTCTCTCCTCTCTCTCCTCTCAATTCAATTTAAGTGGCTTTATTGGCATGGGAAACATATGTTTACATTGCCAAAGCAAGTGAAATAGATAATAAACAAAAGTGAAAAAAACTATAAAAATGTCAAATGTCTATATACAGTGTCGTAATGATGTGCAAATAGTTAAAGCACAAAAGGGAAAATAAATTAACATAAATATAGGTTGTATTTACATGCTGTTTGTTGTTCACTGGTTGCCCTTTTCTTGTGGCAACAGGTCGCAAATCTTGCTGCTGTAATTACACCCAATAGATATGGAAGTTTATCAAAATTGGATTTGTTTTCAAATTTTTGTGGGTCTGTGTAATCTGAGGGAAATATGTGTCTCTAATATGGCCATACATTTGGCAGGAGGTTATGAAGTGCAGCTCAGTTTCCACCTCATTTTGAGGGCAATGTGCACATAGCCTGTTATCTCTTGAGAGCCAGGTCTGCCTTCGGCGGCCTTTCTCAATAGCAAAGCTATGCTTACTGAGTCTGTATATAGTCAAAGCTTTCCTTAAGTTTGGGTCAGTCACAGTGGTCAGGTATTCGGCCACTGTGTACTCTCTGTTTAGGGCCAAATAGCATTCTAGTTTGCTCTGTTTTTTTGTACATTTGTTCCAATGTGTCAAGTAATGATCTTTTTGTTTTCTCATGACTTGATTGGGTCTAATTCTGTTGCTGTCCTGGGGCTCTGTCGGGTCTGTTTGTGTTTGTGAGCAGAGCCCCAGGACCAGCTTGCTTAGGGGACTCTTCTCCAGGTTCATCTCTCTGTAGGTGAGGGCTTTGTTATGGAAGGTTTGGGAATCACTTCCTTTTAGGTGGTTGTAGAATTTAAGGGCTCTTTTCTGGATTTTGATAATTAGCAGGTATCGGCCTAATTCTGCTCTGCAAGTATTATTTGGTTTTTTACGTTGTACACAGAGGATGTTTTTGCAGAATTCTGCATGCAGAGTCTCTGTTTGGTGTTTGTCCCATTTTGTGAATTCTTGGTTGGTGAGCGGACCCCAGACCTCACAACCATAAAGGGCAATGGGTTCTATAACTGATTATTTTTAGCCAGATCCTAATTGGTATGTCGAATTTTATGTTCCTTTTGATGTCATAGAATGCCCTTCTTGTCTTGTGTCTCTCTCTCTCTCTCTCTCCTCTCTTTGTCCCCCCCAGCCCCTCCTCTCGCTCTCTCTCCTCTCTTTGTCCCCCCCACCCCCACCCCCTCCTCTCTCTCACTCTCTCCTCTCTCTGTCCATTCTCACTCTGAAACTCGATCCCTGGTAGCTGAGAGGTCTGGTCACCGGGGCTAAAGAAACACACACGTCCTTCTGGCCTGAGAACGTGTGTGTGTGTGTGTGTGTGTGTGTGTGTGTGTGTGTGTGTGTGTGTGTGTGTGTGTGTGTGTGTGTGTGTGTGTGTGTGTGTGTGTGTGTGTGTGTGTGTGTGTGTGTGCGTGCGTGCGTGCGTGCGTGCGTGCGTGCGTGCGTGTGTGTGTGTGTCCCTCTCCCCGGGTCCTCTGCTCGGTCGGGGGTCGGCCCAGCCATTCTTCTATAACACAAAAGAATCCTTCAAGTGGCTGTGGGGTGACAATAGCCTTCAGATCACCCAAGCAGAATGATTGCTGCTTAATGCTGGGAATGGAATGTACCGTGTCCCAAATGACCCCCTGTTCCCTATATAGTGTACTACTCTATACAAGGGCCCTGTGTACTATCTAGAGAATAGGGAGCCATTTGGGAAACATTCATTGATTCTGTATAATTTGAGCTGGAATTAATATAAGCATAATATAGTGTAATATATGTAAGGGGTTTAATCTAACTACAACATCTAACTATAGGGGAGACGTCCCGTATTAATATAATATAATATAATATAATATAATACTGTATATGTAGGGGGTTTAATCTAACTACAATGTCTAACTATAGGGGAGATTAATTGAGTTTTGGACACATAAAATCAAATCAAATCAAATGTTATTGGTCACATGCAGATGTTATTGCATGTGTAGCGAAATGCTTGTGCTTTTAGCTCTGACAGCGCAGTAATATCTAACAAGTAATATCTAACAGTTGCACAACATATAACCCAAAATACATGTAAATCTATGTAAGGAATGGATCAAAAATATATATGCGTATATGTCAGAGCGGCATTGGACTCAGATACAGTGGCATAGTACAGTATATACATATGACATGGGTGATGCAATATTTACACACAATGTGACGATCGACGTAAGGAGTAGACCAAGGTGCAACGTGTTGAGTGCTCATGATAAATATTTATTATTATACTCAGAACACTATACAAAAACAATAAACAAAGAAACAAAAACGTCACATTCTGTAGGCTTCACTGAGCAATACAAAAACAAGATCCCACAACACCAGGTGAAAAAAAATATATACTTAAGTATGATCTCCAATTAGAGACAACGAGGACCAGCTGCCTCTAATTGGAGATCATCCCAAACAAAACCAACATAGAAATACAAAACATAGAAAAACACCCCCTGTCACGCCCTGACCTACTCTACCATAGAAAATAACATCTTACTATGGTCAGGACGTGACACACAACTAAAGTGACTAAGATACCGTAGAAGAGTATAGAGTACAGTTTACACATATGAGGTGAGTACTGCCAGATACGGAGACATTATTAAAGTAACTAGTGTTTCATTTCCTTAAAGTGGCCAGTGATTCCTAATCTGTCTATAGGCAGCCACCTCTGATGTGCTAGTGATGGCTGTTTAGCAGTCTGATGGTCTGATGTTTTTCAGTCTCTCGGTCCCAGCTTTGATGCACCTGTACTGACCTCGCCTTCTGGATGATAGCGGGGTGAACAGGCAGTGGCTCGGGTGGTTGATGTCCTTGATGATCATTTTGACCTTTCTGTGACATCGGGTGCTGTAGGTGTCCAGGAGGGAGGGTAGTTTTCCCCCGGTAATGCGTTGGGCAGACCGCACCACCCTCTGGAAAGCTTTGCGGTTGTGGGCGGTGCAGTTGCCGTACCAGGTGGTGATACAGTTCGACAGGATGCTCTCAATTGTGCATCTGTAAAAGTTTGTGAGGGTTTTAGGTGTTAAGACAAATTTCTTTAGCCTCCTGAGGTTGAAGAGGTGCTGTTGAGCCTTCTTCACCACACTGTCCGTGTGGGTGGACCATTTCAGTTTGTCAGTGATGTGTACGCCGAGGAACATGAAGCTTTCCACCTTCTCTGCAGTACCATCGATGTGGATAGGGGGCTGCTCCCTCTGCTGTTTCCTGAAGTCCACAATCATCTCATTAGTTTTGTTGACGTTGAGAGAGAGGTTATTTTCCTGGCCCCACACTCCCAGAGCTCTCACCTCCTCCCTGTAGGCTGTCTCATCGTTGTTTGTAATCAAGCCTACTACTGTTGTGTCGCACCCTTGAGGTGAGGTGTTGTTTCCTACCTTCACCACCTGGGGGCAGCCCATTAAAGTCCAGGACCCAATTGCACAGGGCGGGGTTGAGACCCAGGGCCTCAAGCTTAATGATGAGCTTGGAGGGTACTATGGTGTTGAATGCTGAGCTGTAGTCAATGAACAGCATTCTTACATAGGTATTCCTCTTGTCCAGATGGGATAGGGTAGTGTGCAATGTGATGGCGACTGCATCGTCTGTGGACCTGTTGGGGCGCTATGCAAACTGAAGTGGGTCTAGGGTGGCAGGTAAGATGGAGGTGATATGATCCTTGACTAGTCTCTCAAAGCACTTCATGATGACAGAGGTGAGTGCAACGGGGCGATAGTCATTTAGTTCAATTACCTTTGCTTTCTTAGGTACAGGGACAATGGTGGCCATCTTGAAGCATGTGGGGATAACAGATTGGGATAGGGAGAGATTGATGCTCTGAGGACGCATGCTCTGAGGACGTGGCTAGGGATACCATCTGGGCCGGCAGCCTTTAACATGCTTACATGTCTTACTCACGTCGACCACAGAGAAGGAGAGCCTGCAATCCTTGATGGTGGGCCGTGTCAGTGGCACTGTATTATCCTCAAAGCGAGCGAAGAAGGTGTTCAGCCTGTCCGGAAGAAAGACGTCAGTGTGCTTGAGGTGGCTGGTTTTCCTTTTATAAGCCGTGATTGTCTGTAGACTCTGCCACATACGTCTCGTGTCTGAGCCGTTGAACTGGGACTCAACTTTGTCCCTATACCGACGTTTAGCCTGCTTGATTGCTTTGCGGAGGGAATAACTACACTGTTGTATTCTTCCATATTCCCAGTCTTCTTGCCCTGGTTAAATATGGTGGTTCGCACTTTCAGTTTTGAGCGAATGCTCCCATCTATCCACAGTTTCTGGTTAGGGTAGGTTTTAATAGTCACAGTGGGTACAACATCTCCTATGCACTTCCAGATAAACTCATTCACCGTATCGGCATACGTGTTGAGATTATTTTCTGAAGCTACTCTGAACATATCCCAGTCAATGTGATCAAAACAATCTTGAAGCGTGGATTCTGATTGGTCAGACCAGCATTGAATATTCCTTACCATGGCTGCTTCCTGTTTGAGTTTCTGCCTAAAGGAGGGGAGGAGCAAGATGGATTCGTGGTCTGATTTACCGAATGGAGGGTGGGGGAGGGCCTTATATGCATTCTGGAAGGTATATTGCAATGGTCGAGGGTTTTAGCAGCGTGAGTACAACAATCAATATGTTGATAGAATTTTGGGAGCCTTTTCCTCAAATTTGCTTTGTTAAAATCCACAGCTACAATAAATGCAGCCTCAGGATATGGGGTTTCCAGTTTGCATAAAGTCCAGTGTAGTTCTTTGAGGGCCGTCGTGGTATCCGCTTGGGGGGGATATAGACAGCTGGGGCTACTATTGACTAAAATTATCTTGGGAGATAGTATGGTCGGCATTTGATTGTGAGATATTCTAGGTCGAGGGAACAGAAGGACTTGAGTTCCTGTATGTTATCACAGTTACACCATAAGTCGTTAACCATAAAACATATACCTCCATCCTTCTGCTTCCCGTAGAGATGTTTGTTCCTGTCGGCGCGATGTACTGATAACCCAACTGGCTTTACAGAGTCATACAGTATATCTCGAGAGAGAGAGCCATGCTTCCGTGAAGCAGAGTATGTTACAATCCCTGGTGTCTCTCTGAAAAGCAACTCTCACCTTGAGCTCATCAATTTTATTATCCAGAGATTGGACATTAGCGAGTAAAATACTCGGGAGCGGTGGGAGGTGTGCACGCTTCCTAAGTTGGACCAGAACACCTCCTCGAGTACATCTCCTTCGCCGGCGTTGTTTTGGGTCAGCCTCTGGAATAAGTTAAATTGCTCTGGGGAGAGCAAACAAGGGATCCGCTCCAGGGAAGTCATAATCCTGGTCATAATGCTGGAAGTTCTGGTGAGTTACCGGCGCTCTAATATCCAATAGTTCTTCCCGGCTGTTTGTAATGACACAAAACAATTCCTGAGCTAATAACGTAAAAAAAATACTACATAAACAAACAAAATACTGTAGAGTTGCTTAACCTCTATGGGACCGGCGGGACGAATTCGTCCCACCTACGTAACATCCACTGCCAGCCTGTGGCGCGATTTTCAAAATCTTCAAAATCCTATTACTTCAATTTCTCAAACATATGACTATTTTACAGCCATTTAAAGATAAGACTCTCGTTAATCTAACCACACTGTCCGATTTCAAAAAGGCTTTACAACGAAAGCAAAACATTAGATTATGTCAGCAGAGTACCAAGCCAGAAATAATCAGACACCCATTTTTCAAGCCAGCATATAATGTCACCAAAACCCAGAAGACAGCTAAATGCAGCACTCACCTTTGATGATCTTCATCAGATGACAACCCTAGGACATTATGTTATACAATACATGCATGTTTTGTTCAATCAAGTTCATATTTATATCAAAAACCAGCTTTTTACATTAGCATGTGACGTTCAGAACTAGCATACCCCCCGCAAACTTACGGGGAATTCGCTAACATTTTACTAAATTACTCACGATAAACGTTCACAAAAAGCATAACAATTATTTTAAGAATTATAGATACAGACCTCCTCTATGCACTCGATATGTCCGATTTTAAAATAGCTTTTTGGTGAAAGCACATTTTGCAATATTCTAAGTATATAGCCCAGGCATCACGGGCTCGCTATTTAGACATCCGGCAAGTTTAGCACTCACCATAATCATATTTACTATTATAAAAATGTCATTACCTTTTGTTGTCTTCGTCAGAATGCACACCCAGGACGTCTACTTCAATAACAAATGTTGGTTTGGTCCAAAATAATCCATCGTTATATCCGAATAGCGGCGTTTTGTTCGTGCGTTCCAGACACTATCCGAAATAGTAAAGAAGTGTCGCGCGCTTGGCGCAATTCCTGACAATAAAATTCAAAGTATTCAATTGCCGTACGTCGAAGCATGTCAACCGCTGTTTAAAATCAATTTTTACGTCATTTTTCTCGTAGAAAAGCGGTAAAATTCCGACAGGGAATCTCCTTTTCGGCAAACAGAGGAAAAAATCCCAAAGGCGGGGGCGGTCGGGGTCACGCGCATAAGCTAGTGTCTCTTGATGGGCCACTTGAGAAAGGCGATAATGTGTTTCAGCCTGGGGCTGGAATGACGACATTCTCTTTTTTCCCGGGCTATGAGAGCCTATGGACGACGTGGGAAGTGTCACGTTAGAGCAGAGATCCTTAGTAAATGATAGAGATGGCAAAGAAGTTCCAGAAATGGTCAGACAGGCCACTTCCTGTAAAGGAATCTCTCAGGTTTTGACCTGCCATTTGAGTTCTGTTATACTCACAGACACCATTCAAACAGTTTTAGAAAATTTAGGGTGTTTTCTATCCATATGTAATAAGTATATGCATATTCTAGTTACTGAGTAGGAGTGGTAACCAGATTAAATCGGGTATGTTTTTTATCCAGCCGTGTCAATGCTGCCCCCTAGCCCTAACAGGTTAAAAGCTAGTCGCGATGCTGTCATCTCCGTCGGTACCATCATAAACATAAAGACTCAGTATGTGTTTTTTGGAGGTTAACAAGGTTTTATCCAGTAGACATGATTGACTGGTCTGGGTCGATGAACTTTTAAGCATTTTTAGTTCCATGACAGACGAGGAGAGTTGAGGATAGTTTGTTTTACTTGTTTGGGGATTTGGCTGCTGGTTTTTGCCATAGTCATTGTTCTGAGATCTTTTTGATGGTTTAATGTTGAGAATCATTCCTAGCCTGCCTGCCTGCCTGCCTGCCTGCCTGCCTGCCTGCCTGCCTGCCTGCCTGCCTGCCTGCCTGCCTGCCTGCCTGCCTGCCTGCCTGCCTGCCTGCCTGCCTGCCTGCCTGCCTGCCTGCCTGCCTGACTGCCTGTCTGTCTGTCTGTCTGTCTGCCTACAAGTCTATTTGTTTAACCTCACATTCCTTCCTACAAAATCACTTCCTCTCAGAAGACTAGAAACTTAATTGAGACTCAGAATGACTCAGACTATTTTGAGTGTCAGTTATTAGTTACAGAGACTCAAGTTATTTTGAGTGTCAGAATGTGCTTATAAATTGTTTGTGTTCCTCGATGCATCAAGACTCTGGTTGGTGTCATCCAGCAGGATGTGATGTCAAAAATGACTACATAGGTAGGTCTATTTTACACACACATACACACATTCCATCACTCATTAGTAAGGGAATTATGGGAAGAAGAACTACCACATTAAAAGCTCATTAAAAACCAGTAGTTTATGTTGATTATATTAGAACCAATAACATTATAAAATGATAATAACACTTTACTCCCCTGCATGTGTCCACTCTCTTCTGGTTAGCAGAATTCGCTATGTCTGTCTGTCATTCTGGTTAGCAGAATTAGCTATGTCTGTCTGTTGTTGTGTTAAAGGCACAGTCAACTTAGTGTATGTAAACTTCTGACCCACTGGAATTGTGATACTATGAATTATAAGTGAAATATTCTGTATTAATCTGAAATAATCTGTCTGTAAACAATTGTTGGAAAAATTACTTGTGTCACTACTCCACAAAGTAGATGTCCTTACCGACTTTATAGTTTGTTAACAAGAGTGGTTGAAAAGGAGTGGTTGAAAAATGAGTTTTAATGACTCCAACCTAAGTGTATGTAAATGCCTGACTTTAAGAACATACAGCCCTATACCTTGGCCCCTCTACTGTAGTTATGACTACCATGCTGTCTGTCTGTCTATCTGTCTGTCTGTCTGTCTGTCTGTCTGTCTGTCTGTCTGTCTGTCTGTCTGTCTGTCTGTCTGTCTGTCTGTCTGCATGTCTGTCTGTCTGCATCCAAAATTCCATGATCGGGGCTACGGCCTCTCAACCAGGCAAGGAGACATTCCATATCGAACACACCGGGGCTACGGAATGTCAACCAGACAAGGATACATTCCATATCAGATTATAGGTGAAATCTAGGCTAACAATTATTATTATCATCAATGACATGTATGACAAGACTGTATAGTTTTAGGTGTACAGTCAGAACTATAGTTATGGAAGGATAGGTCTACAGTCAGAACTATAGTTATGGAAGGATAGGTCTACAGTCAGAACTATAGTTATGGAAGGATAGGTCTACAGTCAGAACTATAGTTATGGAAGGATAGGTCTACAGTCAGAACTATAGTTATGGAAGGATAGGTCTACAGTCAGAACTATAGTTATGGAAGGATAGGTCTACAGTCAGAACTATAGTTATGGAAGGATAGGTCTACAGTCAGAACTATAGTTATGGAAGGATAGGTCTACAGTCAGAACTATAGTTATGGAAGGATAGGTCTACAGTCAGAACTATAGTTATGGAAGGATAGGTCTACAGTCAGAACTATAGTTATGGAAGGATAGGTCTACAGTCAGAACTATAGTTATGGAAGGATAGGTCTACAGTCAGAACTATAGTTATGGAAGGATAGGTCTACAGTCAGAACTATAGTTATGGAAGGATAGGTCTACAGTCAGAACTATAGTTATGGAAGGATAGGTCTACAGTCAGAACTATAGTTATGGAAGGATAGGTCTACAGTCAGAACTATAGTTATGGAAGGATAGGTCTACAGTCAGAACTATAGTTATGGAAGGATAGGTCTACAGTCAGAACTATAGTTATGGAAGGATAGGTCTACAGTCAGAACTATAGTTATGGAAGGATAGGTCTACAGTCAGAACTATAGTTATGGAAGGATAGGTCTACAGTCAGAACTATAGTTATGGAAGGATAGGTCTACAGTCAGAACTATAGTTATGGAAGGATAGGTCTACAGTCAGAACTATAGTTATGGAAGGATAGGTCTACAGTCAGAACTATAGTTATGGAAGGATAGGTCTACAGTCAGAACTATAGTTATGGAAGGATAGGTCTACAGTCAGAACTATAGTTATGGAAGGATAGGTCTACAGTCAGAACTATAGTTATGGAAGGATAGGTCTACAGTCAGAACTATAGTTATGGAAGGATAGGTCTACAGTCAGAACTATAGTTATGGAAGGATAGGTCTACAGTCAGAACTATAGTTATGGAAGGATAGGTCTACAGTCAGAACTATAGTTATGGAAGGATAGGTCTACAGTCAGAACTATAGTTATGGAAGGATAGGTCTACAGTCAGAACTATAGTTATGGAAGGATAGGTCTACAGTCAGAACTATAGTTATGGAAGGATAGGTCTACAGTCAGAACTATAGTTATACCGGATAGGTCTACAGTCAGAACTATAGTTATGGAAGGATAGGTCTACAGTCAGAACTATAGTTATGGAAGGATAGGTCTACAGTCAGAACTATAGTTATGGAAGGATAGGTCTACAGTCAGAACTATAGTTATGGAAGGATAGGTCTACAGTCAGAACTATAGTTATGGAAGGATAGGTCTACAGTCAGAACTATAGTTATGGAAGGATATGTCTACAGTCAGAACTATAGTTATGGAAGGATAGGTCTACAGTTCCAACTATCAGATTTCAGGTTAAGTCTGAGAAGGGAATGTATGTACACCAATGACATGTATGACAAGACTGTATAGTTATTAGGATAGGTCTACAGTCAGAACTATAGTTATGGAAGGATAGGTCTACAGTCAGAACTATAGTTATGGAAGGATAGGTCTACAGTCAGAACTATAGTTATGGAAGGATAGGTCTACAGTCAGAACTATAGTTATGGAAGGATAGGTCTACAGTCAGAACTATAGTTATGGAAGGATAGGTCTACAGTCAGAACTATAGTTATGGAAGGATAGGTCTACAGTCAGAACTATAGTTATGGAAGGATAGGTCTACAGTCAGAACTATAGTTATGGAAGGATAGGTCTACAGTCAGAACTATAGTTATGGAAGGATAGGTCTACAGTCAGAACTATAGTTATGGAAGGATAGGTCTACAGTCAGAACTATAGTTATGGAAGGATAGGTCTACAGTCAGAACTATAGTTATGGAAGGATAGGTCTACAGTCAGAACTATAGTTATGGAAGGATAGGTCTACAGTCAGAACTATAGTTATGGAAGGATAGGTCTACAGTCAGAACTATAGTTATGGAAGGATAGGTCTACAGTCAGAACTATAGTTATGGAAGGATAGGTCTACAGTCAGAACTATAGTTATGGAAGGATAGGTCTACAGTCAGAACTATAGTTATGGAAGGATAGGTCTACAGTCAGAACTATAGTTATGGAAGGATAGGTCTACAGTCAGAACTATAGTTATGGAAGGATAGGTCTACAGTCAGAACTATAGTTATGGAAGGATAGGTCTACAGTCAGAACTATAGTTATGGAAGGATAGGTCTACAGTCAGAACTATAGTTATGGAAGGATAGGTCTACAGTCAGAACTATAGTTATGGAAGGATAGGTCTACAGTCAGAACTATAGTTATGGAAGGATAGGTCTACAGTCAGAACTATAGTTATGGAAGGATAGGTCTACAGTCAGAACTATAGTTATGGAAGGATAGGTCTACAGTCAGAACTATAGTTATGGAAGGATAGGTCTACAGTCAGAACTATAGTTATGGAAGGATAGGTCTACAGTCAGAACTATAGTTATGGAAGGATAGGTCTACAGTCAGAACTATAGTTATGGAAGGATAGGTCTACAGTCAGAACTATAGTTATGGAAGGATAGGTCTACAGTCAGAACTATAGTTATGGAAGGATAGGTCTACAGTCAGAACTATAGTTATGGAAGGATAGGTCTACAGTCAGAACTATAGTTATGGAAGGATAGGTCTACAGTCAGAACTATAGTTATGGAAGGATAGGTCTACAGTCAGAACTATAGTTATGGAAGGATAGGTCTACAGTCAGAACTATAGTTATGGAAGGATAGGTCTACAGTCAGAACTATAGTTATGGAAGGATAGGTCTACAGTCAGAACTATAGTTATGGAAGGATAGGTCTACAGTCAGAACTATAGTTATGGAAGGATAGGTCTACAGTCAGAACTATAGTTATGGAAGGATAGGTCTACAGTCAGAACTATAGTTATGGAAGGATAGGTCTACAGTCAGAACTATAGTTATGGAAGGATAGGTCTACAGTCAGAACTATAGTTATGGAAGGATAGGTCTACAGTCAGAACTATAGTTATACCGGATAGGTCTACAGTCTGAACTATAGTTATACAAGGATAGGTCTACAGTCAGAACTATAGTTATGGAAGGATATGTCTACAGTCAGAACTATAGTTATGGAAGGATATGTCTACAGTCAGAACTATAGTTATGGAAGGATAGGTCTACAGTCAGAACTATAGTTATGGAAGGATAGGTCTACAGTCAGAACTATAGTTATGGAAGGATATGTCTACAGTCAGAACTATAGTTATGGAAGGATAGGTCTACGTTCCACTTCAGATTTCAGGTTAAATCTGAGAAGGGAATGTATGTACCACCAATGACATGTATGACAAGACTGTATAGTTTTAGGTGTACAGTCATAACTATAGTTATGGAAGGATAGGTCTACAGTCAGAACTATAGTTATGGAAGGATAGGTCTACAGTCAGAACTATAGTTATGGAAGGATAGGTCTACAGTCAGAACTATAGTTATGGAAGGATAGGTCTACAGTCAGAACTATAGTTATGGAAGGATAGGTCTACAGTCAGAACTATAGTTATGGAAGGATAGGTCTACAGTCAGAACTATAGTTATGGAAGGATAGGTCTACAGTCAGAACTATAGTTATGGAAGGATAGGTCTACAGTCAGAACTATAGTTATGGAAGGATAGGTCTACAGTCAGAACTATAGTTATGGAAGGATAGGTCTACAGTCAGAACTATAGTTATGGAAGGATAGGTCTACAGTCAGAACTATAGTTATGGAAGGATAGGTCTACAGTCAGAACTATAGTTATGGAAGGATAGGTCTACAGTCAGAACTATAGTTATGGAAGGATAGGTCTACAGTCAGAACTATAGTTATGGAAGGATAGGTCTACAGTCAGAACTATAGTTATGGAAGGATAGGTCTACAGTCAGAACTATAGTTATGGAAGGATAGGTCTACAGTCAGAACTATAGTTATGGAAGGATAGGTCTACAGTCAGAACTATAGTTATGGAAGGATAGGTCTACAGTCAGAACTATAGTTATACAGGATAGGTCTACAGTCAGAACTATAGTTATGGAAGGATAGGTCTACAGTCAGAACTATAGTTATGGAAGGATAGGTCTACAGTCAGAACTATAGTTATGGAAGGATAGGTCTACAGTCAGAACTATAGTTATGGAAGGATAGGTCTACAGTCAGAACTATAGTTATGGAAGGATAGGTCTACAGTCAGAACTATAGTTATGGAAGGATAGGTCTACAGTCAGAACTATAGTTATGGAAGGATAGGTCTACAGTCAGAACTATAGTTATGGAAGGATAGGTCTACAGTCAGAACTATAGTTATGGAAGGATAGGTCTACAGTCAGAACTATAGTTATGGAAGGATAGGTCTACAGTCAGAACTATAGTTATGGAAGGATAGGTCTACAGTCAGAACTATAGTTATGGAAGGATAGGTCTACAGTCAGAACTATAGTTATGGAAGGATAGGTCTACAGTCAGAACTATAGTTATGGAAGGATAGGTCTACAGTCAGAACTATAGTTATGGAAGGATAGGTCTACAGTCAGAACTATAGTTATGGAAGGATAGGTCTACAGTCAGAACTATAGTTATGGAAGGATAGGTCTACAGTCAGAACTATAGTTATGGAAGGATAGGTCTACAGTCAGAACTATAGTTATGGAAGGATAGGTCTACAGTCAGAACTATAGTTATGGAAGGATAGGTCTACAGTCAGAACTATAGTTATGGAAGGATAGGTCTACAGTCAGAACTATAGTTATGGAAGGATAGGTCTACAGTCAGAACTATAGTTATGGAAGGATAGGTCTACAGTCAGAACTATAGTTATGGAAGGATAGGTCTACAGTCAGAACTATAGTTATGGAAGGATAGGTCTACAGTCAGAACTATAGTTATGGAAGGATAGGTCTACAGTCAGAACTATAGTTATGGAAGGATAGGTCTACAGTCAGAACTATAGTTATGGAAGGATAGGTCTACAGTCAGAACTATAGTTATGGAAGGATAGGTCTACAGTCAGAACTATAGTTATGGAAGGATAGGTCTACAGTCAGAACTATAGTTATGGAAGGATAGGTCTACAGTCAGAACTATAGTTATGGAAGGATAGGTCTACAGTCAGAACTATAGTTATGGAAGGATAGGTCTACAGTCAGAACTATAGTTATGGAAGGATAGGTCTACAGTCAGAACTATAGTTATGGAAGGATAGGTCTACAGTCAGAACTATAGTTATGGAAGGATAGGTCTACAGTCAGAACTATAGTTATGGAAGGATAGGTCTACAGTCAGAACTATAGTTATGGAAGGATAGGTCTACAGTCAGAACTATAGTTATGGAAGGATAGGTCTACAGTCAGAACTATAGTTATGGAAGGATAGGTCTACAGTCAGAACTATAGTTATGGAAGGATAGGTCTACAGTCAGAACTATAGTTATACCGGATAGGTCTACAGTCAGAACTATAGTTATGGAAGGATAGGTCTACAGTCAGAACTATAGTTATGGAAGGATAGGTCTACAGTCAGAACTATAGTTATGGAAGGATAGGTCTACAGTCAGAACTATAGTTATGGAAGGATAGGTCTACAGTCAGAACTATAGTTATGGAAGGATAGGTCTACAGTCAGAACTATAGTTATGGAAGGATAGGTCTACAGTCAGAACTATAGTTATGGAAGGATAGGTCTACAGTCAGAACTATAGTTATGGAAGGATAGGTCTACAGTCAGAACTATAGTTATGGAAGGATAGGTCTACAGTCAGAACTATAGTTATGGAAGGATAGGTCTACAGTCAGAACTATAGTTATACCGGATAGGTCTACAGTCAGAACTATAGTTATGGAAGGATAGGTCTACAGTCAGAACTATAGTTATGGAAGGATAGGTCTACAGTCAGAACTATAGTTATGGAAGGATAGGTCTACAGTCAGAACTATAGTTATGGAAGGATAGGTCTACAGTCAGAACTATAGTTATGGAAGGATAGGTCTACAGTCAGAACTATAGTTATGGAAGGATAGGTCTACAGTCAGAACTATAGTTATGGAAGGATAGGTCTACAGTCAGAACTATAGTTATGGAAGGATAGGTCTACAGTCAGAACTATAGTTATGGAAGGATAGGTCTACAGTCAGAACTATAGTTATGGAAGGATAGGTCTACAGTCAGAACTATAGTTATGGAAGGATAGGTCTACAGTCAGAACTATAGTTATGGAAGGATAGGTCTACAGTCAGAACTATAGTTATGGAAGGATAGGTCTACAGTCAGAACTATAGTTATGGAAGGATAGGTCTACAGTCAGAACTATAGTTATGGAAGGATAGGTCTACAGTCAGAACTATAGTTATGGAAGGATAGGTCTACAGTCAGAACTATAGTTATGGAAGGATAGGTCTACAGTCAGAACTATAGTTATGGAAGGATAGGTCTACAGTCAGAACTATAGTTATGGAAGGATAGGTCTACAGTCAGAACTATAGTTATGGAAGGATAGGTCTACAGTCAGAACTATAGTTATGGAAGGATAGGTCTACAGTCAGAACTATAGTTATGGAAGGATAGGTCTACAGTCAGAACTATAGTTATGGAAGGATAGGTCTACAGTCAGAACTATAGTTATGGAAGGATAGGTCTACAGTCAGAACTATAGTTATGGAAGGATAGGTCTACAGTCAGAACTATAGTTATGGAAGGATAGGTCTACAGTCAGAACTATAGTTATGGAAGGATAGGTCTACAGTCAGAACTATAGTTATGGAAGGATAGGTCTACAGTCAGAACTATAGTTATGGAAGGATAGGTCTACAGTCAGAACTATAGTTATGGAAGGATAGGTCTACAGTCAGAACTATAGTTATGGAAGGATAGGTCTACAGTCAGAACTATAGTTATGGAAGGATAGGTCTACAGTCAGAACTATAGTTATGGAAGGATAGGTCTACAGTCAGAACTATAGTTATGGAAGGATAGGTCTACAGTCAGAACTATAGTTATGGAAGGATAGGTCTACAGTCAGAACTATAGTTATGGAAGGATAGGTCTACAGTCAGAACTATAGTTATGGAAGGATAGGTCTACAGTCAGAACTATAGTTATGGAAGGATAGGTCTACAGTCAGAACTATAGTTATGGAAGGATAGGTCTACAGTCAGAACTATAGTTATGGAAGGATAGGTCTACAGTCAGAACTATAGTTATGGAAGGATAGGTCTACAGTCAGAACTATAGTTATGGAAGGATAGGTCTACAGTCAGAACTATAGTTATGGAAGGATAGGTCTACAGTCAGAACTATAGTTATGGAAGGATAGGTCTACAGTCAGAACTATAGTTATGGAAGGATAGGTCTACAGTCAGAACTATAGTTATGGAAGGATAGGTCTACAGTCAGAACTATAGTTATGGAAGGATAGGTCTACAGTCAGAACTATAGTTATGGAAGGATAGGTCTACAGTCAGAACTATAGTTATGGAAGGATAGGTCTACAGTCAGAACTATAGTTATGGAAGGATAGGTCTACAGTCAGAACTATAGTTATGGAAGGATAGGTCTACAGTCAGAACTATAGTTATGGAAGGATAGGTCTACAGTCAGAACTATAGTTATGGAAGGATAGGTCTACAGTCAGAACTATAGTTATGGAAGGATAGGTCTACAGTCAGAACTATAGTTATGGAAGGATAGGTCTACAGTCAGAACTATAGTTATGGAAGGATAGGTCTACAGTCAGAACTATAGTTATGGAAGGATAGGTCTACAGTCAGAACTATAGTTATGGAAGGATAGGTCTACAGTCAGAACTATAGTTATGGAAGGATAGGTCTACAGTCAGAACTATAGTTATACAGGATAGGTCTACAGTCAGAACTATAGTTATGGAAGGATAGGTCTACAGTCAGAACTATAGTTATGGAAGGATAGGTCTACAGTCAGAACTATAGTTATGGAAGGATAGGTCTACAGTCAGAACTATAGTTATGGAAGGATAGGTCTACAGTCAGAACTATAGTTATGGAAGGATAGGTCTACAGTCAGAACTATAGTTATGGAAGGATAGGTCTACAGTCAGAACTATAGTTATGGAAGGATAGGTCTACAGTCAGAACTATAGTTATGGAAGGATAGGTCTACAGTCAGAACTATAGTTATGGAAGGATAGGTCTACAGTCAGAACTATAGTTATGGAAGGATAGGTCTACAGTCAGAACTATAGTTATGGAAGGATAGGTCTACAGTCAGAACTATAGTTATGGAAGGATAGGTCTACAGTCAGAACTATAGTTATGGAAGGATAGGTCTACAGTCAGAACTATAGTTATGGAAGGATAGGTCTACAGTCAGAACTATAGTTATGGAAGGATAGGTCTACAGTCAGAACTATAGTTATGGAAGGATAGGTCTACAGTCAGAACTATAGTTATGGAAGGATAGGTCTACAGTCAGAACTATAGTTATGGAAGGATAGGTCTACAGTCAGAACTATAGTTATGGAAGGATAGGTCTACAGTCAGAACTATAGTTATGGAAGGATAGGTCTACAGTCAGAACTATAGTTATGGAAGGATAGGTCTACAGTCAGAACTATAGTTATGGAAGGATAGGTCTACAGTCAGAACTATAGTTATGGAAGGATAGGTCTACAGTCAGAACTATAGTTATGGAAGGATAGGTCTACAGTCAGAACTATAGTTATGGAAGGATAGGTCTACAGTCAGAACTATAGTTATGGAAGGATAGGTCTACAGTCAGAACTATAGTTATGGAAGGATAGGTCTACAGTCAGAACTATAGTTATGGAAGGATAGGTCTACAGTCAGAACTATAGTTATGGAAGGATAGGTCTACAGTCAGAACTATAGTTATGGAAGGATAGGTCTACAGTCAGAACTATAGTTATGGAAGGATAGGTCTACAGTCAGAACTATAGTTATGGAAGGATAGGTCTACAGTCAGAACTATAGTTATGGAAGGATAGGTCTACAGTCAGAACTATAGTTATGGAAGGATAGGTCTACAGTCAGAACTATAGTTATGGAAGGATAGGTCTACAGTCAGAACTATAGTTATGGAAGGATAGGTCTACAGTCAGAACTATAGTTATGGAAGGATAGGTCTACAGTCAGAACTATAGTTATGGAAGGATAGGTCTACAGTCAGAACTATAGTTATGGAAGGATAGGTCTACAGTCAGAACTATAGTTATGGAAGGATAGGTCTACAGTCAGAACTATAGTTATGGAAGGATAGGTCTACAGTCAGAACTATAGTTATGGAAGGATAGGTCTACAGTCAGAACTATAGTTATGGAAGGATAGGTCTACAGTCAGAACTATAGTTATGGAAGGATAGGTCTACAGTCAGAACTATAGTTATGGAAGGATAGGTCTACAGTCAGAACTATAGTTATGGAAGGATAGGTCTACAGTCAGAACTATAGTTATGGAAGGATAGGTCTACAGTCAGAACTATAGTTATGGAAGGATAGGTCTACAGTCAGAACTATAGTTATGGAAGGATAGGTCTACAGTCAGAACTATAGTTATGGAAGGATAGGTCTACAGTCAGAACTATAGTTATGGAAGGATAGGTCTACAGTCAGAACTATAGTTATGGAAGGATAGGTCTACAGTCAGAACTATAGTTATGGAAGGATAGGTCTACAGTCAGAACTATAGTTATGGAAGGATAGGTCTACAGTCAGAACTATAGTTATGGAAGGATAGGTCTACAGTCAGAACTATAGTTATGGAAGGATAGGTCTACAGTCAGAACTATAGTTATGGAAGGATAGGTCTACAGTCAGAACTATAGTTATGGAAGGATAGGTCTACAGTCAGAACTATAGTTATGGAAGGATAGGTCTACAGTCAGAACTATAGTTATGGAAGGATAGGTCTACAGTCAGAACTATAGTTATGGAAGGATAGGTCTACAGTCAGAACTATAGTTATGGAAGGATAGGTCTACAGTCAGAACTATAGTTATGGAAGGATAGGTCTACAGTCAGAACTATAGTTATGGAAGGATAGGTCTACAGTCAGAACTATAGTTATGGAAGGATAGGTCTACAGTCAGAACTATAGTTATGGAAGGATAGGTCTACAGTCAGAACTATAGTTATGGAAGGATAGGTCTACAGTCAGAACTATAGTTATGGAAGGATAGGTCTACAGTCAGAACTATAGTTATGGAAGGATAGGTCTACAGTCAGAACTATAGTTATGGAAGGATAGGTCTACAGTCAGAACTATAGTTATGGAAGGATAGGTCTACAGTCAGAACTATAGTTATGGAAGGATAGGTCTACAGTCAGAACTATAGTTATGGAAGGATAGGTCTACAGTCAGAACTATAGTTATGGAAGGATAGGTCTACAGTCAGAACTATAGTTATGGAAGGATAGGTCTACAGTCAGAACTATAGTTATGGAAGGATAGGTCTACAGTCAGAACTATAGTTATGGAAGGATAGGTCTACAGTCAGAACTATAGTTATGGAAGGATAGGTCTACAGTCAGAACTATAGTTATGGAAGGATAGGTCTACAGTCAGAACTATAGTTATGGAAGGATAGGTCTACAGTCAGAACTATAGTTATGGAAGGATAGGTCTACAGTCAGAACTATAGTTATGGAAGGATAGGTCTACAGTCAGAACTATAGTTATGGAAGGATAGGTCTACAGTCAGAACTATAGTTATGGAAGGATAGGTCTACAGTCAGAACTATAGTTATGGAAGGATAGGTCTACAGTCAGAACTATAGTTATGGAAGGATAGGTCTACAGTCAGAACTATAGTTATGGAAGGATAGGTCTACAGTCAGAACTATAGTTATGGAAGGATAGGTCTACAGTCAGAACTATAGTTATGGAAGGATAGGTCTACAGTCAGAACTATAGTTATGGAAGGATAGGTCTACAGTCAGAACTATAGTTATGGAAGGATAGGTCTACAGTCAGAACTATAGTTATGGAAGGATAGGTCTACAGTCAGAACTATAGTTATGGAAGGATAGGTCTACAGTCAGAACTATAGTTATGGAAGGATAGGTCTACAGTCAGAACTATAGTTATGGAAGGATAGGTCTACAGTCAGAACTATAGTTATGGAAGGATAGGTCTACAGTCAGAACTATAGTTATGGAAGGATAGGTCTACAGTCAGAACTATAGTTATGGAAGGATAGGTCTACAGTCAGAACTATAGTTATGGAAGGATAGGTCTACAGTCAGAACTATAGTTATGGAAGGATAGGTCTACAGTCAGAACTATAGTTATGGAAGGATAGGTCTACAGTCAGAACTATAGTTATGGAAGGATAGGTCTACAGTCAGAACTATAGTTATGGAAGGATAGGTCTACAGTCAGAACTATAGTTATGGAAGGATAGGTCTACAGTCAGAACTATAGTTATGGAAGGATAGGTCTACAGTCAGAACTATAGTTATGGAAGGATAGGTCTACAGTCAGAACTATAGTTATGGAAGGATAGGTCTACAGTCAGAACTATAGTTATGGAAGGATAGGTCTACAGTCAGAACTATAGTTATGGAAGGATAGGTCTACAGTCAGAACTATAGTTATGGAAGGATAGGTCTACAGTCAGAACTATAGTTATGGAAGGATAGGTCTACAGTCAGAACTATAGTTATGGAAGGATAGGTCTACAGTCAGAACTATAGTTATGGAAGGATAGGTCTACAGTCAGAACTATAGTTATGGAAGGATAGGTCTACAGTCAGAACTATAGTTATGGAAGGATAGGTCTACAGTCAGAACTATAGTTATGGAAGGATAGGTCTACAGTCAGAACTATAGTTATGGAAGGATAGGTCTACAGTCAGAACTATAGTTATGGAAGGATAGGTCTACAGTCAGAACTATAGTTATGGAAGGATAGGTCTACAGTCAGAACTATAGTTATGGAAGGATAGGTCTACAGTCAGAACTATAGTTATGGAAGGATAGGTCTACAGTCAGAACTATAGTTATGGAAGGATAGGTCTACAGTCAGAACTATAGTTATGGAAGGATAGGTCTACAGTCAGAACTATAGTTATGGAAGGATAGGTCTACAGTCAGAACTATAGTTATGGAAGGATAGGTCTACAGTCAGAACTATAGTTATGGAAGGATAGGTCTACAGTCAGAACTATAGTTATGGAAGGATAGGTCTACAGTCAGAACTATAGTTATGGAAGGATAGGTCTACAGTCAGAACTATAGTTATGGAAGGATAGGTCTACAGTCAGAACTATAGTTATGGAAGGATATGTCTACAGTCAGAACTATAGTTATGGAAGGATAGGTCTACGTTCCACTTCAGATTTCAGGTTAAATCTGAGAAGGGAATGTATGTACCACCAATGATCTAGTCATGACAGAACATAGTCTTGTCTTAACTATATAATTCTATCAGCACCAATAGCCTTGACCACAATTCACCCACCGTCCAGCCTCTCACTCATGCAAGAATACAGAATACACTACATTCCATGTCAGATTTGTTTAGACTAAGAATGTATTTTCCGTATCATCAATGACACAATGATGTAGACAAGACTATCAGCACTCCACAATTCCAAGCCTACTAAAGAATGTTCACATACCGGTATTCTCAATTTGTCATCAGAATTCTCAGAGTTTACCTCGCCATGACCCTGTTTCCAAAGAGTCTGTCTTATCAATATCATGGACGGAAACGATATCGTTTTGACAGGACTATCATCACTACAGGTATTGACCACAGTTCTGATCAATGACCAGACCGTCACTACAGACTATCACCACAGTTCTGATCAATGACCAGACTGTCACTACAGGTATTGACCACAGTTCAGATCACTGACCAGGCTATCATTACAGGTATTGACCACAGTTCTGATCACTGACCAGACTATCACTACAGGTATTGACCACACTTCTGATCAATGACCAGACCGTCACTACAGACTATCACCACAGTTCTGATCACTGACCAGACTATCACTACAGGTATTGACCACAGATCAGATCACAGACCAGACTATCACTACAGACTATCACCACAGTTCTGATCACTGACCAGACTATCACTACAGGTATTGACCATAGATCTGATCAATTCATGTTGATTCCAAGCATACCAGGGAATTTAACTGAAGGAATCTCTCCCATGAGTCCCAATATGTCATCCAAACTTTCCAAGATGGCCTCACTCACCTTGTTTTCCATTGAAAGTCATCAATATCACTGATGCATGCATACACTCTCTGCCAGCCCTTCTACAACTATGGCCATGTTTCATCAGGTTAGACTGGGCATGTATCCCAAGGGTATCCCAAGGGAATCATTCAGGACACAGTCACAGACTCCTTGGCTTCTTATCGATATGAGATAAGCATTTTGAATCCTCTGATGGGTTGGTGTTCTGGATCATTTAACATGTAACCGTGAGAGAGCAGAATCAGAATCAGCCAGGAGGAGAGATGTCAGAGCAGCGTATCAAATGGCACCCTATTCCCCATAGGGCTCTGGTCAAAAGTAGTGGACTATGTAAGGAATAGGGTGCCATAGGGGCCTGGTCAAAAGTACTGCACTGTGTAGGGAATAGGGAGCCATTTTGGGACATAGCCCAGGTGATTGGGATCCGAAAGCCAACAGGTCTTCAAAGCAAAGTATTCCACTCATCCCAAGGTACAGGGAGGATAATATAACCATGTTACAGGGAGGATAATATAACCATGTTACAGGGAGGATAATATAACCATGTTACAGGGAGGAGTGGTATAACCATGTTACAGGGAGGATAATATAACCATGTTACAGGGAGGATAATATAACCATGTTACAGGGAGGAGTGGTATAACCATGTTACAGGGAGGATAATATAACCATGTTACATGGAGGATAATATAACCATGTTACAGGGAGGATAATATAACCATGTTACAGGGAGGATAATATAACCATGTTACATGGAGAATAATATAACCATGTTACATGGAGAATAATATAACCATGTTACAGGGAGGAGTGGAATAACCATGTTACAAGGAGGATAATATAACCATGTTACAGGGAGGATAATATAACCATGTTACAGGGAGAATAATATAACCATGTTACAGGGATGAGTGGTATAACCATGTTACAGGGAGGATAATATAACATGTTACAGGGAGGATAATATAACCATGTTACAGGGAGGATAATATAACCATGTTACAGGGAGGAGTGGTATAACCAAGTTACAGGGAGGGGTGGTATAACCATGTTACAGGGAGGGGTGGTATAACCACATTACAGGGAGGGGTGGTATAACCAAGTTACAGGGAGGGGTGGTATAACCATGTTACAGGGAGGATAATATAACCATGTTGCAGGGAGGATAATATAACCATGTTACAGGGAGGATATAATAACCATGTTACAGGGAGGAGTGGTATAACCATGTTACAGGGAGGAGTGGTATAACCATGTTACAGGGAGGATAATATAACCATGTTACAGGGCAGATAATATAACCATGTTACAGGGATGATAATATAACCATGTTACAGGGAAGATAATATAACCATGTTACAGGGAGGGGTGGTATAACCATGTTACAGGGAGGATAATATAACCATGTTGCAGGGAGGATAATATAACCATGTTACAGGGAGGATATAATAACCATGTTACAGGGAGGAGTGGTATAACCATGTTACAGGGAGGAGTGGTATAACCATGTTACAGGGAGGATAATATAACCATGTTACAGGGCAGATAATATAACCATGTTACAGGGATGATAATATAACCATGTTACAGGGAAGATAATATAACCATGTTACAGGGAGGATAATATAACCATGTTACTTTGAGTATACTATAACTATGATACAGGGAGAAGTGGTATAACCATGTTACATTCTGGGCCATCACATAATCTGGGCTCTAAAGTGTGCATATGCGCCCAAATATTTGCTGTAACCAGGAATTTATTTTGAGACTATGAAAAAAATCTCCCAGATAATAATTGTTGTAAAGATAAGGCTTCGCTGTATCGCTCTTTCCAAGTGCCCTAGAGAAACAAGCGAGTGTAGATTCGTTAGCATCATAGTTGTACCATTACTACAGCGGAAACGGCTTGCTTCTTGCTCAACCTGGTAAAAGGTTCTGACCCATATTACCAAAACAACATTTTTCAACCTCCTGAGGGGGAAGAGTTGTTGTCGTGCCCTCTTCAGGACTGTGTTGATGTGTTTGGACCATGATAGGTCCTTAGTGATGTGGGTACCAATGAACTTGAAGCTCTCGGCCCGCTCCACTACAGCCCTGTCGATGTGAATGGGGGCGTACTAGGCCCTCCATTTTCGGGGGGGAGAATGCACACACCCCTGAGGGGCCCCCATGTTGAGGGGCAGCGTGCCTGATGTGTTGTTGCCTACCCTTACCACCTGGGGGCGGCCCGTCAGGGAGTCCAGGATCCAGTTGCAGAGGGAAATGTTTAGTCCCAAAGTCCTTAGCTTAGTGATGAGCTTGGAATGCACTATGGTGTTGAACACTGAGCTGTAGTAAGTGAACAGCATTCTCACATAGGTGTTCCTTTTGTCCAGGTGGGAAAGGGCAGTGTGGAGTGCAAAAGAGATTGCATCATCTGTGAATCTGTTGGGGCGGTATGTGAATTGAAGTGGGTCCAGGGTGTCTGGGATGATGGTGTTGATGTGAGCCATGACTAGCCTTTCAAAGATGTGAGTGCTACGGGGCATAGCCATTTAGACAGGTTACCTTGGTGTCCTTGTGCACAGGGACTATGGTGGTCTGCTTGAAAGATGTAGGTATTACAGACCGGGTCAGGGAGAGTTTGAAAATGTCAGTGAAGACACTTGCCAGCTGGTCAGCGCATGCTCTGTGTACATATCCTGGTAATCCGTCTGGCCCTGCGGCCTTATGAATGTTAACCTGTTTAAAGGTCTTACTCACGTTGGCTACGAAGAGCGTGATCACACAGTCGTCCGGAACAGCTAGTGCTCTCATGCAAAAAAATAAATAAAAATAAATAAATTAGTGTTTCTAGCCTTGAATCGAGCATATAAGGCATTTAGCTTGTCTGCTAGACTCATGTCACTGGGCAGCTCACAGCTGGGTTTACTTTTGTAATACGTGATAGTTTGCAAGCCTGCCACATACGATGAGCGTCAGAGCCAGTGCAGCAGGATTCCATCTTAGTCCTGTATTGACACTTTACCTGTTTGATGGTTCGTCGGAGGGCGTAGCGGTATTTCTTACAAGCATCCGGATTTATGTCTCGCTCCTTGAAAGCAGCAGCTCTAGCCTTTAGCTCAGCGTGGAAGTTGCCTGAAATCCATGGCTTCTGATTGGGAAACAGTCTTGTAGCTTGTGGTGGTAAGTAGACAGCTACGAAAAAATAAAGATGAAAACGCTCTTGGAAAATAGTATGGTCTACAGCTTGTCATGAGGTATTATAACTCAGGTGAGCCTGAACCTACAGACTTCCTTAACATTAGAGATTATGCACCAGCTGTGGTTTACAAAGAGACACACCACCACCCTGAGTTTGCCCGACGCTGCCGTTCTGTCCTGTCGATGTATAAAAAAAACAGCTAGATTTATATTTTCCATGTCCTTGTTCAGCCCCGAATCTGAGTAATAGGATATTAGAGTTCTTCAGATCACATTGATAGGATAGTCTTGAACGGAGCTCGTCCATTTTATTCTCCAGTGATTGCATGTTCGCCAATAGAATGTAGGGTAGAATAGAATTCAAGCTGGTAAATGTAATCTCTACACATTTCTTTTATTTATGTAACCTTTTTTTAACTAGGCAAGTCAATTAAGAACAAATTCTTATTTACAATATTTACAATGACGGCTTACCAAGAGGCAAAGGGCCTCCTGCGCGATGGGGGCTGCGATTAAAAATAAAAATGTAGGACAAAACATACATCACGACAAGAGAGACACCACAACACTACATAAAGAGAAACCTAAGACAACAACATAGCATGGCAGCAACACATGACAACACAGCATAGTAGCAACACAACATGACAACAACATGGTAGAAACACAACATGGTAGCAGCACAAAACATGGTACAAACATTGTTAGGCACAGACAGAACAGCACAAAGGGCAAAAAGTTAGAGACAACAATACATCACGTGAAGCAGCCCCAAGTGTTTGAAAGTGTCCATGATTGAGTCTTTAACTACAGAGATAAAACTAGCTGCAACAAACTGAAAAGTGATGATTTACAGCTGGAGATTACTATTTCACACTACAAAATGCTATTACTTTTTTTCTCATTGTAAGAAAAAGATATTCAAGAATTGACAACATATTTTTTTTCCCGGAAAATGCACTCAACAATTTACTGGATCTAAAAAGTCATGATATAGTGGTATTGGTTCATTCTGCGGTATCGTGTTTAATTACACCAACAGAAAATACACTTAGCGACAGAGTTTGGAGAATTAACAGAGCGTATCTTCTGGACCTGAAATGTGTAAAATACGTCAACGGAAAAATAAAAACCTATACCATTACAAGTGACATAGACATAGAGGATAGAGAAAAGACGACCCCCAATATCATTTGGGATGCCTTTAAGGCATATATTAGGGGGATGATCATTTCATAATCTGCAAAAGTTCAATCTGATATAGAAATTAAAATTAAATTAAAATAAATCACTATCTTACAAGGTAAATAACAAAATACAATTTGGGAACTTAAGCAGGAATACAGTCTTTTACTTTTGAAGAGAACCAACAACTACAGGTTAAACTCAAATAAAGCATACTATTTATTGGCAAATAAACCTGGTAAATATCTCGCATAAATACACATTAAACCAGTCATAATATCAAAGATACTATAAAGATATAAAGATAAATATTTAGTCATAAAAAGATACAAAAGCAGTAATTAGAACAACGCCATTAAAAGCTTCTATAAAAATGAATATCAATCAGAATTAGACAATAGTTGGATGGATCCAATAGCCTTTTTTGACTCAACAACTCTGAAGCAATTATCAGCAGACAATAAATTATCATCAAAAATAGAGATCACCCAAATATAAGTATTAGATACATTAGCAGAAAAGCACCAGTAGTGGATGGGTTTACCGTAGAATTCTATTCAACAATTTTGGAAAGAAATAGCATCTCTATTTATACAAATGACAAACTCACATGTCACTCAATTCAGTACTTCCTTGTTCCATGTATCAAACAGTTATTTTAGTTATATTAAAACCAGGACAATCCATAGCTCTCTGCTGATTGTAGACCCATAAGGTTTATAAATTGTGACAATAAAATAATAACAAAGCTCATAAGCAATAGAATGACAAAAGTCTTACCAGACTTTATACATATCAATCAAACAGGGCTTATTAAAAATAGACACTTACAAACAAATACAAGAACATGTTTCAGTTTAATACAATATGCAAAACAACTATATATAGATTGATCAATAATGG
Organism: Salmo salar; assembly: GCF_965601325.2. Classification (NCBI taxonomy): domain Eukaryota; kingdom Metazoa; phylum Chordata; class Actinopteri; order Salmoniformes; family Salmonidae; genus Salmo; species Salmo salar. The sequence continues at coordinate 39,059,130 of NC_138309.1, read as the reverse complement.
CTGTTGATGCCGAAAAATATTTTGACTGTCTTGAATGGCCTATTTTATTCAAAACTTTGTAAGCTTTCAACTTCCCAGCTGATAGAATACATTTAATGAACATTTTGGATAAATGTCCTAAAGCAAAAAGATACACAAATAATACATTATCTGGTGAAATCGCTTTACATTTACATTTCAGTCATTTAGCAGACACTCTTATCCAGAGTGACTTACAGTAGTGAATGTATACATTTCATACATTTTTCTTTTCCATACTGGTCACCCATGGGAATCAAACCCACAACCCTGGCATTACAAACACCATGCTCTACCAACTGAGCCACACAGGGCTTTAGAAAGGGGAACAAGAAAAAAATTATACATTATCTGATTAAATTGTTTTAGAAAAGGGCATAAGACAGGGATGTCCCATCTCCCCCTTCCTGTTTGCACTGGTAATTGAACCACTTGCAGAAAGAATTAGACAGAACCCAAACGTAACAGGTATCAGTATCGGTAAATATCAATATAAACTAAACTTATTTGCAGATGATCTCCTGAAATACAGTACCTGACCAATATTGAAAACGGAATGCCCCCGTTGTTAAACATATTTTCAGAATACTAAAAAATCTCAGGATATAAAATAACGCGGGGAAAAAATTAATAATGGCAATAGGAACATTTAAAAAAATACTCATGATCTACAGCAATCCACACAAAAAAGATGAAATACTTAGGATGCTTAAGTGACAACAAACAACAAACAACACAGATAACTTTATTCCATTACTCAACAACATGAAAGCAGATCTAATTAAATGGAATAATCTTCCCATAAATCTTACAGGTAGAATAAACCTCTTTTAATATTTATTTTCAGTAATACCAATTACCCCACTGAAGACATTCTTTAAAAGTATACTCGGTCATAATAGATTTTATATGAGCAAATAAAATTCATAGAATAAAAAGGAAAGTTTTACATCTTCCTAAGTCTGAAGATGGTTTTAACTTTCCAGATTGGAATTGTATCAACTCTCTACCCAAGGCTTTCACTTGAGACATATAGTTAAATGCACTAAGGAAGATCATGCTCATCCTCAGAATCTTTTCACATTTCTGTTTTCAAAGGATAAAGATAAGAACATTAGTAACTTCATAGTTAAAAACACTATAACAATATGGAAGAAAATGAAATGCTTTCTACAAGAACCAATATTACTTCCTAAAAACACAACCGTATGGAACAATCCTTGGATAGCTTTTCAAAATTCACAGAATAATTGGTCCACAAGTACATCTAAAGGCATAGAAAGACTAAATGACTTGGTAACAGGAAATGCAGAAAGCCTAAATGACTTGGTAACAGGAAATGCTGAAAGCCTAAATGACTTGGTAACAGGAAATGCAGAAAGCCTAAATGACTTGGTAACAGGAAATGCAGAAAGCCTAAATGACTTGGTAACAGGAAATGCAGAAAGCCTAAATGACTTGGTAACAGGAAATGCAGAAAGCCTAAATGACTTGGTAACAGGAAATGCAGAAAGCCTAAATGACTTGGTAACAAGAAATGCAGAAAGCCTGAATGACTTGGTAACAGAAAATGCATTTATTTCCATGACAGAATTAAAAGCTAATTTTCGACTGACCAATGTAGATAGTTTCAAATACATGCAACTTAAAAGTTACATATAACGACATTTCAATTTGAAATCCTTTGGACATCAGCGCAACCATGAGGGAATCTATTTGTGTCATAAAAGGATGTTCATATGCTAGATAAGATATACAAAACCTTGCAGAGAGCCTATCCAACTGACAATCTCTCAGAAAAAAAGTATAAACTATGGGAACCAAGACTTAAAATTCTACAGCACAACGGCATATGTCTTAAGTGTAAAACTAATCATGACTCGATAATCCATGCTTTCTGGGAATGCAATAAAGTCCAGAAGTTGTGGGCGGAGCTAGAAAGTTGGCTGTCAGAAGTATTACAATGTAAACTTACTTTTAATCCTTCTGTCTGCATATTTCAAGACACGGCATACAAAAGGTAGTGTACATTTTTTACATTTTAGCAGATGCTCTTATCCAGAGCGACTTACAGCAGTGAATGCATAGAGGTTTGTACTGGCCCCCCGTGGGAATCGAACCCACTACCCTGGCGTTGCACACACCATGCTGACATTGCAAACACCATGCTCTACCAACTGAGCCACAGGGAAGACCTGTGTACTGAGATACCCAATGGGTTGGACGATTCTCTTCTCATCACTCATCTTTTTTGTAATAATAGTTTTTATTGTTTCCTTTCACGATATAACAATGCAATTTAAATACACTTAGCACTAAACAATAACTTAGCAGACATTAATATACAGTACCAGTCAAAAGCCTGAACTCACCCAGCCACTCATTTCAATGGGTAGGTGTGTCCAAACCCGCACATACAAGAAGATAGAAAAGGAAACAACCTTATAATTCCCCCCCATAACAACTATTACAACCTCAGGAGGCTGAAGAAATTTGGCTTGTCACCTAAAACCCTCACAAACTTTTACAAATACACAATTGAGAGCATCCTGTCAGGCTGTATCAACTGCACCGCCCTCAACCGCAAGGCTCTCCAGAGGGTGGTGCGGTCTTCACAACGCATCACCGGGGGCAAACTACCTGCCCTCCAGGACACCTACAGCACCCGATGTCACAGGAAGGCCAAAAAAGATCATCAAGGACATCGACCACCCAAGCCACTGCCTGTTCACCCTGCTACCATCCAGAAGTCGAGGTCAGTAGTAGTGCATCAAAGCTGGGACCAAGAGACTGAAAAATATCTTCTATCTCAAAGCCATCAGACTGTTAAACAGCCATCACTAACACAGAAAGGCTGTTGCCTACATACAGACTCAAATCATTGTCCACTTTAATAAATGGATCACTAGTCACTTTAAATAATGCCACTTCAATCATGTTAACATATCTTACATTACTCATCTCATACGTACATACTGTATCTTATACCATCTTGCCTATGCCGCTCGGTCATCGCTCATCCATATATTTATATGTACATATTCTTATTCCATCCCTTTAGATTTGTGTGTATTAGGTAGTTGTTGTGGAATTGTTAGATTACTTGTTAGATATTACTGCACAGTCGGAACTAGAAACACAAGCACTTCGCTACACTCACATTAACATCTGCTAACCATGTGTATGTGAACAATATCATTTGATTTGATTGTCTGTAGTCTATCGGGCCATTACAGATTGTTTTCTCTTTCTCTCTCTCTGAGAGAAAATGTCCCTAGATGTCAGAAAAGATATTGCGTTTACCATGAATGTTATAAATCAATCTTTCATATCAGTTGTTTCTGCCAAGGCTATGTACCATTCCTTATATGAGGGAGGGTTCTTCTCTCTCCAGTGTCTCAATATGACAGCCCAGGTAGGGGCAAGGAGAGGGACGGAAGCTATACTGTTACATTGATGCTGTTGACCTGCAGCACTGGTTGCTGCGGAAAAAGGAGGAGGTCAAAAGGGGGGTGAGTGTAACCGATGTGAAATGGCTAGCTAGTTAGCGGTGGTGCGCGCTAATAGTGTTTAAATCGGGTGACGTCACTCGCTCTGAGACCTTGAAGTAGTTGTTCCCCTTCCTCTGCAAGGGCCGCGGCTTTTGTGGAGCGATGGGTAATGATGCTTCGTGGGGTATCAGTTGTCGATGTGTGCAGAGGGTCCCTGGTTCGAGGCGAGGAGAGGGATGAAAGCTATACTGTTACATGACAAAAAAAATATTTGGGCTCCCTCCAGTGTCTCAATATGACTCTTCATCTTCTTCGTCTCCTGGTTAGATCAACTTTTAGCCAGTTTAAACATGAGCGTATCTTCTTCTATCAATATCCTTAGTGATATTCAATAATAGCATAGCAGGATTTGTAGGTATTGTTGTACCCAGAATATCGCCCAATCTTTTCCATTACCTTCAGCCAAAAGGTATGCAACCTTGGACAGTCACAGAACATATGGTTTATGTCACCTGTACTTGACTGACATCTCCAGCATAGACTGGATTCTAGCAAACCTATTCTGTTCAACCTCAGATGAGTCCAATAAAATCCTATTGAACACTTTATATTGAATCAATTTGAACTGGGCATCTCTCAAAGGGAGGAACATCTGTACTATTACAGTGACTTGCAAAAGAATTCACCCCCCTTGGCATTTTTCCTATTTTTATTGCATTACAACCTGTCATTTAAATGTATTTTTATTTGGATTTCATGCAATGGACATTCACAAAATTGTCCAAATTGGTGAAGTGAAATGAAAAAAAGAACTTAATAACTTTGTTTAAAAAATAACTTTGTTTAAAAAAACTTTTTTTTTTTAAACGGAAAAGTGAGGCGTGCATATGTATTCACCCTAAAAAAGATCTGGTGCAACCAATTACCTTCAGAAGACACATAATTAGTTAAATAAAGTTCACCTGTGTGCAATATAAGTGTCACATGATCTGTCACATGATCTCAGTATATATACACCTGTTCTGAAAGGCCCCAGAGTCTACAACACAACAAGCAAGGGGCACCACCAAGCAAGTGGTACCATGAAGACCCAGGAGCTCGCCAAACAGGTCAGGGACAAAGCTGTGGAGAAGTACAGATCAGGGTTGGGTTATGAAAAAATATCAGAAACTTTGAACATCCCACGGAGCACCGTTAAATTCATTATTAAAAAATTGAAAGAATATGGCACCACAACAAACCTGCCAAGAGAGGGCCACCTACCAAAACTCACGGAGCTGCAAAGCTCCTAATCGTAGATTGGAGTATCTGTCCATTGGACCACTTTAAGCCATACACTCCATAGATCTGGGCTTTACGACAGAGTGGCCAGAAAAAAAATAAGCAAACATGTTTGGTGTTCACCAAAAGGCATGTGGGAAACTCCCCAAATGTATGGAAGAAGGTACTCTGGTCAGATGAGACTAAAATTGACCTTTTTGGCCATCAAGGAAAACACTATGTCTGGCGCAAGCCCAACACCCCTCATCACACCGAGAACACCATCCCCACAGTGAAGCATGGTGGTGGCAGCATCATGCTGTGGGGATGTTTTTCATCAGCAGGGACTGGGAAACTGGTCAGAATTGAAGGAATGATGGATGGAGCTAAATACAGGGAAATTCTTGAGGGAAACCTGTTTCAGACTTCCAGAGATTTGAGACTCGGATGGAGGTTCACTTTCCAGCAGGACAATGACCAATGATACATCCAATTGAGAACCTGTGGTATGACTTAAAGATTGCTGTACACCAGCGGAACCCATCCAACTTGAAGGAGCTAAAGCAGTTTTGCCTTGAAGAATGGGCAAAAATCCCAGTGGCTAGATGTGCCAAGCTTATCCTGTTAGGGCTAGGGGGCAGTATTGACACGGCTGGATAAAAAACATACCCGATTTAATCTGGTTACCACTCCTACCCAGTAACTAGAATATGCATATACTTATTACATATGGATAGAAAACACCCTACATTTTCTAAAACTGTTTGAATGGTGTCTGTGAGTATAACAGAACTGAAATGGCAGGTCAAAACCTGAGAGATTCCTTTACAGGAAGTGGCCTGTCTGACCATTTCTTGAACTTCTTTTCCATCTCTATCATTTACTAAGGATCTCTGCTCTAACGTGACACTTCCCACGTCGTCCATAGGCGCTCAGAGCCCGGGAAAAAACAGAATGTCGTCATTCCAGCCCCAGGCTGAAACACATTATCGCCTTTCTCAAGTGGCCGATCAAGGGACACTGGGCTTAGGCGCGTGACCCGACCGCCCCCGCCTTTGGGATTTTTTCCTCTGTTTGCCGAAAAGGAGATTCCCTGTCGGAATATTATCGCTTTTCTACGAGAAAAATGGCGTAAAAATTGATTTTAAACAGCGGTTGACATGCTTCGAAGTACGGTAATGGAATATTTAGAATTTTATTGTCACGAATTGCGCCATGCGCACGACACTTCTTTACTATTTCGGATAGTGTCTGGAACGCACGAACAAAACGCCGCTATTCGGATATAACGATGGATTATTTTGGACCAAACCAACATTTGTTATTGAAGTAGCAGTCCTGGATGTGCATTCTGACGAAGACAACAAAAGGTAATCAAACTTTTATAATAGTAAATATGATTATGGTGAGTGCTAAACTTGCCGGGTGTCTAAATAGCGAGCCCGTGATGCCTGGGCTATGTACTTAGAATATTGCAAAATGTGCTTTCACCAAAAAGCTATTTTAAAATCGGACATATCGAGTGCATAGAGGAGGTCTGTATCTATAATTCTTAAAATAATTGTTATGCTTTTTGTGAACGTTTATCGTGAGTAATTTAGTAAATTCACCGGAAGTTTGCGCTGGGTATGCTAGTTCTGAACGTCACATGCTAATGTAAAAAGCTGGTTTTTGATATAAATATGAACTTGATTGAACAAAACATGCATGTATTGTATAACATAATGTCCTAGGGTTGTCATCTGATGAAGATCATCAAAGGTGAGTGCTGCATTTAGCTGTCTTCTGGGTTTTGGTGACATTATATGCTGGCTTGAAAAATGGGTGTCTGATTATTTCTGGCTTGGTACTCTGCTGACATAATCTAATGTTTTGCTTTCGTTGTAAAGCCTTTTTGAAATCAGACAGTGTGGTTAGATTAACGAGAGTCTTGTCTTTAAATAGCTGTAAAATAGTCATATGTTTGAGAAATTGAAGTAATAGGATTTTTAACGTTTTGAAAATCGCGCCACAGGCTGCCAGTGGCTGTTACGTAGGTGGGACGCAAGGGTCCCACCTAGCCCATAGAGGTTAAAGAGACATACCCCAAGAGACTTGCAACTGTAATTGCTCTAAAGGGTGGCTCTACAAAGTATTGACTATGGGGGGGGGGGGGGAATAGTTATGCATGCTCAAGTTGTCTGTTTTTTGTCTTATTTCTTGTTTGTTTCACAATCAAAAATATTTTGTATCTTCGAAGTGGTAGGCATGTTGTGTAAATCAAATGATACAATACCCCCAAAATCCATTTTAATTGTAAGGTTGTAAGGCAACATAATAGGAAAAATGCCAAGGGGGATGAATACTTTTGCAAGCCACTGTATATTCCATTCCACCTCTCCAAAAGTTTCTTCTGTCTTTTTCCCATATGAAGAGAGGTAAACAAGTTTTCTTAATACAGACAACCAATGCTCTTTATCCCCTCTCTATACCGTGTCCCCCTATTTTCAATTTAGGGTTGTTCCATAATGAAGCAAAGCTTGTCAGGAAAGGTGATGAATGAATCTGACTCCATATATGTTTATGGGACATTATTGGATTCTGCTGTCCCACCTTTTGTTGACTCAAATAATCTGATGCTCTGAATGGGGGATTAAGTTCTTCCTCCATTTCCACCCAAATTGGCCTATTAGAGTTCTCAGTAAAGAAAGAGCCTATTTGGCCAGTTATAAAGGCTTCTTGATATAATTAAATGTTTGGAAGCTTTAATCCTCCCTTCTCAGTCGTTGCCTGTAATCTCGCTAGTTTCATCCTGACTCAATAATCATTTTGTCTATGGATTTATAGGTATAGACAGGTATGGACAGTGGTAACATCCTAATGACATAATTCAGTTTAGGAGCTATGGCCATCTTTATAACCTGTATCCTACCCCATAATGAGATTTGTAGTTTATCCCTGCTCTTAAACTGGAGTTGAATGTTGTTCAGCAGTGCGTCAAGGTTTTCAGAAATCATGTTCTCCAGACCAGGATTTAAAGTGATCCCCAGGTACCTCAAGGTTTTAGGGACCCATTGAAACCTCAAGCTAAGGAAGTCATTTCTCAGACTGTTTGGATAGCGGCATTACTTCAGATTTGGTCCAGTTTACTTTATAGCATAAGGCAGTAGTTTATTCTCCCTAACTCCCATACTAACCCCTTTTATTGACTGATGCAGCCTAATGGCTTTGGCCAATGGTTCTAACGCTATAATAATAGAAGAGGCGAGAGACAGTCACCTTGTTTCGTGCCTCGTCCTACTGAAAAAGGTGATTATCGTAGTCCGTTAGTGACTACCATGGATTTCGTTGTACATACGTTTAATAATATTCTGATAGCCCTGTCCAAATGCAAATGTATTTATAGCAGGTATTCCCAGCCCACCTTATTAAAGGCTTTCTCTGCATCGAAGGATAAGGCTGCCACTGAAGTATCCAAATCTTTAGCCTTCCAGATGACATGGTGTTTAAGATTGTCAGATAAAGTTCTGCCTTTCACAAATCCCAACTAGTCTGGATTTATGATTTTCTTAATGATATGATTCACTCTCATAGCCAGAAGTTTTGTAAAAACATTCTCCATCACAATTTATCAAAGAAATTGGACAATAACTCCCACACTCATGGGGATCCTTTTCCCTTTCTGAGGATTAGGGTGATTACCGCATCACTCATAGAAGGTGAGAGCTCACCTGTGTCAGATGTGTTAAATGTTTTCAATATTTCTGGGCTAAGCTGCTCTGCAAACCTTTTATAGAAATCACTGTGTATCCCATGCATTGTCCATTTGGAAGACCCATTTGCGACCAAGCTTTAACTTCCTGACTTATGTCTTGAGATGTTGCTTCAATATATCCACATAATTTTCCTTCCTCATGATGCCAGCTGTTTTGTGAAGTGCACCAGTCCCTCCTGCAGCAAAGCACCCCCATAACATGATGCTGCCACCCCCGTGCTTCACGGTTGGGATGGTGTTCTTCGGCTTGCAAGCCTCCCCCTTTTTCCTCCAAACATAACGATGGTAATTATGGCCAAACAGTTCTATTTTTGTTTCATCAGACCAGAGGACATTTCTCCAAAAAGTATGATCTTTGTCCCCATGTGCAGTTGCAAACCATAGTCAGGCTTTTTTATGGTGATTTTGGGGCAGTGGCTTCTTCCTTGCTGAAGCGGCCTTTCAGGTTATGTCGATATCGGATTCATTTTATTGTGGATGTAGATACTTTTGTACCTGTTTCCTCCAGCATCTTCACAATGTCCTTTGCTGTTATTCTGGGATTTATTTGCACTTTTCGCACCAAAGTAAGTTCATCTCTAGGAGACAGAACGCGTCTCCTTCCTCAGCGGTATGACAGCTACGAGGTCCCATGGTGTTTATACTTGCGTACTATTGTTTGTACAGATGAACGTGGTACCTTCAGGCATTTGGAAATTGCTCCCAAGCACGAACCAGACTTGTGGTGGACTACAATATTTTTCTGAGGTCTTGGCTGATTTCTTTTGATTTTCCAATGATGTCAAGCAAAGAGGCACTGAGTTTGAAGGTCGGCCTTGAAATACATCCACAGGTACACCTCCAATTGACTCAAATGGTGTCAATTAGCCTATCAGAAGCTTCTAAAGCCATGATATAATTTTCTGGAATTTTCCAAGCTGTTTAAAGGCACAGTCAACTTAGTGTATGTAAACTTCTGACCCACTGGAATTGTGAATTATAAGTTAAAAAAATCTGTCTGTAAACAATTGTTGGAAATATTACTTGTGTCATGCACAAAGTAGATGTCCTAACCGACTTGCCAAAACTATAGTTTGTTAACAAGAAATTTGTGGAGTGGTTAAAAAACGAGTTTTAATGACTCCAACCTAAGTGTATGTAAACTTCCGACTTCAAATGTATTTTTTTTAAACTTCCCAGACATGTATCGGATTCTTACTGTTTTTGATTGATTCGGAGAATATTGTAATGTGTGTTTTAATGAATTCACAAAATGCCTTGTCCTGTAAGAGGCTGGTCTTCATTCGCCAACATTAACATTTTTCTCTTTCTTGTCCTATTCAAACAGTCAGATCAATGGGTGCATGGTCTATCATAGCTAACACTACAAGCCCCAACTTTATCTGTGAGAGAGTGTGAGATCAGAAAGTAGTCGATGCGTGAATAAACAGTGTGCATGTTCGAAAATGATGTGTAATCACGAGCAATTGGCTTGATCAGTCTCCTTATATCATAAAGACCAGCATCCTTACACAGTATTTTAATTGCTTCTTGAGTTTTGGAGGTCCTGGTTAGACCAGTTTTGTTTTAATCTAAAAATGCATCAGGGACCTGATGATAGTCCCCCCTTCACAGAAATCCAATATTATTTTGTTGAGTTGAAGGAAGAAGTCTGGGTCCTCCTCATTCAGAGCATACATATTTCTCAATATTATATTTTTCTAGAAATGAACAAATGTGCACGTGGCTACATGATCTCAAAACAAGCGCATCTACTAACGACCGCTCATGCTGTAAACACAGTCCAGTTCAAAGTGAAAGGCACAGATCCATATATGGCAATGGTCTATTTGCATACATGCCTACTGAAACTCTGATTTGTTATGCCTCACCGGTCTGTGTAGAGTATGGGCTGAGTCATGTGTCAATGAAATAGAATCCTACTTCGGTGGGTTCTGCCTACAACAAAATCTCTTGCAGAGTTCGTTTTGCATACTAAGTCCTGCATAGTTTGTTTTGTTTTCATAAGTTACATTGAAAGTAGCAAGTTGTGTGATTATTCAATCACAATTCCCACAGTAAAGGGAAACATTGAGAGTGTTAACAGCCTGATGGTCTGGGGGTAGAAACAGCTGACTAGTGGTGTCTATTCAGCAGCCTGATGGTAGAAACAGCTGACTAGTGGTGTCTATTCAGCAGCCTGATGGTCTGGGGGTAGAAACAGCTGAATACTGGTGTCTATTCAGCAGCCTGATGGTAAAAAAAGCTGACTAGTGGTGTCTATTCTGCAGCCTGATGGTCTGGGGGTAGAAACAGCTGACTAGTGGTGTCTATTCAGCAGCCTGATGGTCTGGGGGTAGAAACAGCTGACTAGAGGTGTCTATTCAGCAGCCTGATGGTCTGGGGGTAGAAACTGCTGACTAGAGGTGTCTATTCAGCAGCCTGATGGTCTGGGGGTAGAAACAGCAGACTAGTGGTGTCTATTCAGCAGCCTGATGGTCTGGGGGTAGAAGCTAGTAGTATATATTCAGCAGCCTGATGGTCTGGGGGTAGAAGCTAGCAGTATATACACTGCTCAAAAAAATAAAGGGAACACTAAAATAACACATCCTAGATCTGAATGAATGAAATAATCTTATTAAATACTTTTATCTTTACATAGTTGAATGTGCTGACAACAAAATCACACAAAAATAATCAATGGAAATCCAATTTATCAACCCATGGAGGTCTGGATTTGGAGTCACACTCAAAATTAAAGAGAAAACCACACTACAGGCTGATCCAACTTTGATGTAATGTCCTTAAAACAAGTCAAAGTGAGGCTCAGTAGTGTGTGTGGCCTCCACGTGCGTGTATGACCTCCCTACAACGCCTGGGCATGCTCCTGATGAGGTGGCGGATGGTCTCCTGAGGGATCTCCTCCCAGACCTGGACTAAAGCATCCGCCAACTCCTGGACAGTCTGTGGTGCAACGTGGCGTTGGTGGATGGAGCGAGACATGATGTCCCAGATGTGCTCAATTGGATTCAGGTCTGGGGAACGGGCGGGCCAGTCCATAGCATCAATGCCTTCCTCTTGCAGGAACTGCTGACACACTCCAGCCACATGAGGTCTAGCATTGTCTTGCATTAGGAGGAACCCAGGGCCAACCACACCAGCATATGGTCTCACAAGGGGTCTGAGGATCTCATCTCGGTACCTAATGGCAGTCAGGCTACCTCTGGCGAGCACATGGAGGGCTGTGCGGCCCCCCAAAGAAATGCCACCCCACACCATGACCGACCCACCGCCAAACCGGTCATGCTGGAGGATGTTGCAGGCAGCAGAACGTTCTCCACGGCGTCTCCAGACTGTCACATGTGCTCAGTGTGAATCTGCTTTCATCTGTGAAGAGCACAGGGCGCCAGTGGCGAATTTGCCAATCTTGGTGTTCTCTGGCAAATGCCAAACGTTCTGCACGGTGTTGGGCTGTACGCACAACCCCCAGCTGTGGACGTCGGGCCCTCATACCACCCTCATGGAGTCTGTTTCTGACCGTTTGAGCAGACACATGCACATTTGTGGCCTGCTGGAGGTCATTTTGCAGGGCTCTGGCAGTGCTCCTCCTTGCACAAAGGCGGAGGTAGCGGTCCTGCTGCTGGGTTGTTGCCCTCCTACGGCCTCCTCCACGTCTCCTGATGTACTGGCCTGTCTCCTGGTAGCGCCTCCATGCTCTGAACACTACGCTGACAGACACAGCAAACCTTTTTGCCACAGCTCGCATTGATGTGCCATCCTGGATGAGCTGCACTACCTGAGCCACTTGTGTGGGTTGTAGACTCCGTCACATGTTACCACTAGAGTGAAAGCACCGCCAGCATTCAAAAGTGAACAAAACATCAGCCAGGAAGCATAGGAACTGAGAAGTGGTCTGTGGTTACCACCTGCAGAACCACTCCTTTATTGGGGGTGTCTTGCTAATTGCCTATAATTTCCACCTGTTGTCTATTCCATTTGCACAACAGCATGTGAAATTTATTGTCAATCAGTGTTGCTTCCTAACTGGACAGTTTGATTTCACAGAAGTGTGATTGACTTGGAGTTACATTGTGTTGTTTAAGTGTTCCCTTTATTTTTTTAAGCAGTATATATATTCAGCAGTCTGATGGTCTGGGAGTAGAAGCTAGTAGTATCTATATTCAGCAGCCTGATGGTCTGGGGGTAGAAACTAGTAGTATCTATATTCAGCAGCCTGATGGTCTGGGGGTAGAAGCTAGTAGTATCTATATTCAGCAGCCTGATGGTCTGGGGGTAGAAACAGCTGACTAGTGGTGTCTATTCAGCAGCCTGATGGTCTGGGAGTAGAAGCTAGTAGTATATTTATTCAGCAGCCTGATGGTCTGGGGGTAGAAGCTAGTAGTGTCTATTCATCAGCCTGATGGTTTGGGGGTAGATGCTAGTAGTATCTATTCAGCAGCCTGATGGTCTGGGGGTAGAAGCTAGTAGTATATTTATTCAGCAGCCTGATGGTCTGGGGGTAGACGCTAGTAGTATATATTCAGCAGCCTGATGGTCTGGTGGTAGAAGATAGTAGTGTCTATTCAGCAGCCTGATGGTCTGGGGGTAGAAGATAGTACTGTCTATTCAGCAGCCTGATGGTCTGAGGGAAGAAGCTAGTAGTGTCTATATTCAGCAGCCTGATGGTCTGGGGGTAGAAGCTAGTAGTATCTATTCAGCAGCCTGATGGTCTGAGGGTAGAAGCTAGTAGTAGTGTCTATTCAGCAGCCTGGTGGTCTGGGGGTAGAAGCTAGTAGTATATATATATTCAGCAGTCTGATGGTCTGGGAGTAGAAGCTAGTAGTATCTATATTCAGCAGCCTGGTGCTCTGGGAGTAGAAGCTAGTAGTATATATATTCAGCAGCCTGATGGTCTGGGGGTAGAAGCTAGTAGTATCTATATTCAGCAGCCTGATGGTCTGGGGGTAGACGCTAGTAGTATCTATATTCAGCAGTCTGATGGTGTGGGGGTAGAAGCTAGTAGTATATATATTCAGCAGCCTGATGGTCTGGGGGTAGAAGCTAGTAGTATATATGTTCAGCAGCCTGATGGTCTGGGGGTAGAAGCTAGTAGTATTTATATTCAGCAGCCTGATGGTCTGGGGGTAGAAGCTAGTAGTATATTTATTCAGCAGCCTGATGGTCTGGGGGTAGAAGCTAGTTGTATCTATTCAGCAGCCTGATGGTCTGGGGGTAGAAGCTAGTAGTGTCTATTCAGCAGCCTGATGGTCTGGGGGTAGAAGCTAGTAGTATATATTCAGCAGCCTGATGGTCTGGGGGTAGAAGCAAGTAGTGTCTATTCAGTAGCCTGATGTTCTGGGGGTAGAAGCTATTAGTATCTATATTCAGCAGCCTGATGGTCTGGGGGCAGAAGCTAGTAGTATCTATATTCAGCAGCCTGATGGTCTGGGGGTAGAAGCTAGTAGTATCTATTCAGCAGCCTGATGGTCTGAGGGTAGAAGCTAGTAGTAGTGTCTATATTCAGCAGCCTGATGGTCTGGGGGTAGAAGCTAGTAGTAGTGTCTATTCAGCAGCCTGATGGTCTGAGGGTAGAAGCTAGTAGTATCTATTCAGCAGCCTGGTGGTCTGGTGGTAGAAGCTAGTAGTATATAAATTCAGCAGCCTGATGGTCTGGGGGTAGAAGCTAGTAGTATCTATATTCAGCAGCCTGATGGTCTGGGGGTAGAAGCTAGTAGTATCTATATTCAGCAGCCTGATGGTCTGGGGGTAGACGCTAGTAGTATCTATATTCAGCAGTCTGATGGTCTAGGGGTAGAAGCTAGTAGTATATATATTCAGCAGCCTGATGGTCTGGGGGTAGAAGCTAGTAGTATCTATTCAGCAGTCTGATGGTCTGGGGGTAGAATCTAGTAGTATCTATTCAGCAGCCTGATGGTCTGAGGGTAGAAGCTAGTTGTAGTGTCTATTCAGCAGCCTGGTGGTCTGGGGGTAGAAGCTAGTAGTATATAAATTCAGCAGCCTGATGGTCTGGGGGTAGAAGGTAGTAGTATCTATATTCAGCAGCCTGATGGTCTTGGAGTAGACGCTAGTAGTATCTATATTCAGCAGTCTGATGGTCTGGGGGTAGAAGCTAGAAGTGTCTATTCAGCAGCCTGGTGGTCTGGTGGTAGAAGCTAGTAGTGTCTATTCAGCAGCCTGATGGTCTGGGGGTAGAAGCTAGTAGTATCTATATTCAGCAGCCTGATGGTCTGGGGGTAGAAGCTAGTAGTATCTATTCAGCAGCCTGATGGTCTGAGGGTAGAAGCTAGTAGTGTCTATTCAGCAGCCTGGTGGTCTGGGGGTAGAAGCTAGTAGTATCTATTCAGCAGTCTGATGGTCTGGGGGTAGAAGCTAGTAGTATATATTCAGCAGCCTGATGGTCTGGGGGTAGAAGCTAGTAGTGTCTATTCATCAGCCTGATGGTCTGAGGGTAGAAGCTAGTAGTATCTCTTCAGCAGCCTGGTGGTCTGGGGGTAGAAGCTAGTAGTATCTATTCAGCAGCCTGGTGGTCTGGTGGTAGAAGCTAGTAGTATATAAATTCAGCAGCCTGATGGTCTGGGGGTAGAAGCTAGTAGTATCTATATTCAGCAGCCTGATGGTCTGGGGGTAGAAGCTAGTAGTATCTATTCAGCAGCCTGATGGTCTGAGGGTAGAAGCTAGTAGTGTCTATTCAGCAGCCTGGTGGTCTGGGGGTAGAAGCTAGTAGTATCTATTCAGCAGTCTGATGGTCTGGGGGTAGAAGCTAGTAGTATATATTCAGCAGCCTGATGGTCTGGGGGTAGAAGCTAGTAGTGTCTATTCATCAGCCTGATGGTCTGAGGGTAGAAGCTAGTAGTATCTCTTCAGCAGCCTGGTGGTCTGGGGGTAGAAGCTAGTAGTATCTATTCAGCAGCCTGGTGGTCTGGTGGTAGAAGCTAGTAGTATATAAATTCAGCAGCCTGATGGTCTGGGGGTAGAAGCTAGTAGTATCTATATTCAGCAGCCTGATGGTCTGGGGGTAGAAGCTAGTAGTATCTATATTCAGCAGCCTGATGGTCTGGGGGTACACGCTAGTAGTATCTATATTCAGCAGTCTGATGGTCTAGGGGTAGAAGCTAGTAGTATATATATTCAGCAGCCGGATGGTCTGGGGGTAGAAGCTAGTAGTATCTATTCAGCAGCCTGATGGTCTGGGGGTAGAAGCTAGTAGTATCTATATTCAGCAGCCTGATGGTCTGGGGGTAGAAGCTAGTAGTATCTATATTCAGCAGCCTGATGGTCTGGGGGTAGAAGCTAGTAGTATCTATTCAGCAGCCTGATGGTCTGGGGGTAGAAGCTAGTAGTATATAAATTCAGCAGCCTGATGGTCTGGGGGTAGAAGGTAGTAGTATCTATATTCAGCAGCCTGATGGTCTGGGAGTAGACGCTAGTAGTATCTATATTCAGCAGTCTGATGGTCTGGGGGTAGAAGCTAGTAGTGTCTATTCACCAGCCTGGTGGTCTGGGGGTAGAAGCTAGTAGTGTCTATTCAGCAGCCTGATGGTCTGGGGGTAGAAGCTAGTAGTATCTATATTCAGCAGCCTGATGGTCTGGGGGTAGAAGCTAGTAGTATCTATTCAGCAGCCTGATGGTCTGAGGGTAGAAGATAGTAGTGTCTATTCAGCAGCCTGGTGGTCTGGGGGTAGAAGCTAGTAGTATCTATTCAGCAGTCTGATGGTCTGGGGGTAGAAGCTAGTAGTATATATTCAGCAGCCTGATGGTCTGGGGGTAGAAGCTAGTAGTGTCTATTCATCAGCCTGATGGTCTGAGGGTAGAAGCTAGTAGTATCTCTTCAGCAGCCTGGTGGTCTGGGGGTAGAAGCTAGTAGTATCTATTCAGCAGTCTGATGGTCTGGGGGTAGAAGCTAGTAGTATATATTCAGCAGCCTGATGGTCTGGGGGTAGAAGCTAGTAGTGTCTATTCATCAGCCTGATGGTCTGAGGGTAGAAGCTAGTAGTATCTCTTCAGCAGTCTGATGGTCTGGGGGTAGAAGCTAGTAGTATATATTCAGCAGCCTGATGGTCTGGGGGTAGAAGCTAGTAGTGTCTATTCATCAGCCTGATGGTCTGAGGGTAGAAGCTAGTAGTATCTCTTCAGCAGCCTGATGGTCTGAGGGTAGAAGATAGTATTAGTGTCTATTCAGCAGCCTGGTGGTCTGGGGGTAGAAGCTAGTAGTATATATATTCAGCAGTCTGATGTTCTGGGGGTAGAAGCTAGTAGTATATTTATTCAGCAGCCTGATGGTCTGGGGGTAGAAGCTAGTAGTATCTAAAAGGGTTCTACCTGGAACCAAAAAGAGTTTTACTTGGAACCAAAAAGAGTTCTACCTGGAACCAAAATGTGTTCTACCTGGAACCAAAAAGAGTTCTACCTGGAACCAAAATGTGTTCTACCTGGAACCAAAAAGAGTTCTACCTGGAACCAAAAAAGTTCTACCTGGAACCGAAAATAGTTCTACCTAGAACGGAAAAGGGTTCTACCTGGAACCAAAAACAGTTCTCCTGTGGGGACAGCCGAATAACCTTTTTGGGAAGCCTTTTTTCTAAGAGTGTATATTGTTCCTTCCAGACCTACTATTGCCACACTGAATGGGGAGAGTAGTCCCATTAGTTTAGATTTAACCGCTGGTTGACTTGCTCCATTGAAGCGGAGACACTTCCTGGAGGAATATTTAACTCTAGGATGGATGAATCCACTGAGAGGGAGAACCATATACCTGACTTCCCCTACTCTCTCTTCTACTCTCTGTCACGCTTCTTCACTCCATGTCTTGTGTTCAGTTGACCAGTTAAATACTAGAAGCTACAGTTGGTTATAAGGGAACCTTGATTGGGGGTATGCTGTACATTTCTTGATTTCTCTCCTCTCACTCCTCCTTTCTCTCCTCTCTCTCCTCCTTCCCCTCCTCTTTCTCCTCCTTCCCCTCCTCTCTCTCCTCCTTCCCCTCCTCTTTCTCCTCCTTCCCATCCTCTCATTCCTTCTTTCTCTCCTCTCATTCCTCCTTTCTCTCCTCTCTCCTCCTTCCCCTCCTCTCTCTCCTCCTTCCCATCCTCTCATTCCTTCTTTCTCTCCTCTCATTCCTCCTTTCTCTCCTCTCTCTCCTTCCCCTCCTCTCTCTCCTCCTTCCCCTCCTCTCTCTAATCCTTCCTCTGCTCTCACTCCTTCCCCTCCTCTCTTTCCTCCTTCCCCTCCTCTCTCTCCTCCTTCCCCTCTTCTCTCTCCTCCTTCCCCTCCTCTCACTCCTCCTTCCCCTCCTCTCTCTCCTCCTTCCCCTCCTCTCTCTCCTCCTTCCCCTCCTCTCACTCCTCCTTCCCCTCCTCTCTCTACTCCTTCCCCTACTCTCACTCCTCCTTCTCCTCCTCTCTCTACTCCTTTCCCTCCTCTCTCTCATCCTTTCTCTCCTCTCTCACCTTTCTCTCCTCTCATTCCTCCTTTATCTCATTTCTCTCCTCTCTCTCCTCCTTTCTCTCATTCCTCCTTTCCCTCCTCTCTCCTCTCTCACCTTTCTCTCCTCTCATTCCTCCTTCCCCTCCTCTCAATCCTCCTTCCCCTCCTCTCCCTCCTATATTTCCTCCTTCCCCTCCTCTCTCTCTCCTTTCTCTCCTCTCTCCTCCTTTCTCTCATTCCTCCTTTCTCTCCTCTCTCTCTCCTTTATCTCCTCTCTCTCCTCTCATTCCTTCTTTCTCTCCTCTCACTCCTTTCTCTCCTCTCTCTCCTTTCTCTCTCCTTTCTCTCCTCTCTCTCCTTTCCCTCCTCTTTCCTTACTTCCACCTACTCCTCTTCTTTCCTGTTATTCTCTCCATGTCTTGTGTCATGCTCCGTTGACACGTAGAATACAATCTGATTCTAAATGTTGATGTGGGCCTCATTTGGTGTCACGCCAGGGCACAGTACGATCTCTGCTGCTTCCTTGGTGATAAATTATATAGTAAACCGTATTAACAAAAGGCAGCGTTGTGCTGTCGAAGGCATTCGATACGGTTTACCATTCATTAATCATTCGTAGGTTGTCTGAAATTGGCCTGGATCAGGCGGCATGCAATTGGTTTGAAAAGTTCCTGTCAGACATGACACAACGTACATCTTCCGATCGTGCTAAGTTACGTTTCCTTGATATTACTAAGGGTGTCCCTGAAGGGTCGATTTTGGGCCGTGTAATTTTTACTATCTATATAAACATATGTTTTGACTGTAAGAAATTGTAATCTTTAGGGCTGATTGAATTTCAGACGGCTGATTGAAGACCTATCTAATGAAGAATGTGTTTGTTTTCCATGACAGTGTTTTGTATCTCTGTTTTGCTTTTCATACTGCATTGATGTGTAGATTTCTGTAATTACAGGACTCATCTGTAAAAGAGACCTTGGTCTCAGCATTGACTCCCTGTCTAAAAAAGACACCTTGGTCTCAGCATTGACTCCCTGTCTAAATAAAGACACCTTGGTCTCAGCATTGACTCCCTGTCTAAATAAAGACACCTTGGTCTCAACATTGACTCCCTGTCTAAATAAAGACACCTTGGTCTCAACATTGACTCCCTGTCTAAATAAAGACACCTTGGTCTCAGCATTGACTCCCTGTCTAAATAAAGACACCTTGGTCTCAGCATTGACTCCCTGTCTAAATATAGACACCTTGGTCTCAGCATTGACTCCCTGTCTAAATAAAGACACCTTGGTCTCAACATTGACTCCCTGTGTAAATAAAGACACCTTGGTCTCAGCATTGACTCCCTGTCTAAATAAAGACACCTTGGTCTCAGCATTGACTCCCTGTCTAAATAAAGACACCTTGGTCTCAGCATTGACTCCCTGTCTAAATAAAGACACCTTGGTCTCAACATTGACTCCCTGTCAAAATAAAGAGACAGTCAGATGTACTGGGTTATCAGCCGGTCCTGGCACCGTGGCAAAAGAGCCAGATCGAAGGCTCCTGCGGTGGATGAATGGTTTCGGCGCTCGGAGGAGACCTGGGACGCTGCCCATGTGCACCTGCAACGGGCCATCAGGCGGCAGAAGGTGAGCGCCGACCGCCACCGCAGTGAGGTCCCGGTGTATGCGCCGGGGGACCGGGTCTGGCTCTCGACTCGAAACCTGCCCCTTTGCTTATCCTGCTGGAAGCTGGGTCCGTGGTTTATGGGGCCATTTAAAGTCCTGAGGAGACTGATCGAGGTTTGTTATAGGTTACAGCTCCCCACTGATTACCGTATTAACCCCTCGTTCCATGTGTCTCTCCTCAGGCCGGTGGTGGCTGGTCCACTCCAGGAGTCTGAGGTGCCGGAGGTTCCTACGCCCCCTCTGGACATCGAGGGGGCCCCGGCGTATACTGTTCGAGCAACATGGACTCAAGCTGTCGGGCGAGGGGCCTTCAGTATCTCGTGGAGTGGGAGGGGTACGGTCCGGAGGAGAGATGCTGGGTGCCGGTGGAGGACATCCTGGACCCGTCGTTACTGCAGGAATTTCACCGTCTTCACCCGGGTCGTCCTGCACCTCGTCCTCCGGGTCGTCCCCGAGGCCGGTGTCGGCGCACTGCTGGAGCCGCGCGTCGGGGGGGGGGGGGGGGGGGGGGGGGTACTGTCACGACTTCCGCCGATGTCGGTCCCTCTCCTTGTTCGGGTGGCGTCTTCGGACAACGTCACCGGTCTTCTAGCCATTGCCGATCCACTTTTCATTTTCCTTTTGTTTTGTCTTTGTTTTACACACCTGGTTTCAATTCCCCGAATACATGTTCATTATTTAACCCTCTGTTTTCCCCATGGTTTTTGTGCATGTTTGTTCGTTGTTAAGTGGTCGAGATTTCTGTGAGCTGGTGTGGAAGGATTTTCTTCCCTGCGTGGAAGGATTTTGTTGTTTTATTCGAGTAAAGGAACTTTTCACTCAGTTCTGTGTCCTGCGCCTGACTCCGTCCTACCCGCTGCACACTGACACTTGACAACTACATTTGGTGCACTACATTTCACCAGGGCCCATGGGGCTTTGGTGCACTACATTTGACCAGGGCCCATGGGGCTTTGGTGCACTACATTTGACCAGGGCCCATGCGGCTTTGGTGCACTACGTTTGACCAGGGCCCATGCGGCTTTGGTGTACTACATTTGACCAGGGCCCATGGGGCTTTGGTTAAAAGTAGTGCACTTTAAAAGTAGTGCATTATATAGGGAATATGGTGCGATTTGGGACAAATGCTTAGTCTTGTTCGTAGTTTGTTTAAACTTCCTTACTCGGCATGTCTTTAACACCAGGATTTTATTGGTTATTATCCAGTTCTCTGTAATTACATCATGGCTTTCAATTTGACTAAACATGAAGACAACAAGATCAATTCAAAACCTCACAGCACCTGGCTAACACACACAGGCTAACACACACACACAGGCTGATGTACAACTGAATGTTTGTGTGTGTGTGTGTGTGTGTGTGTGTGTGTGTGTGTGTGTGTGTGTGTGTGTGTGTGTGCGTGCGTGCGTGCGTGCGTGCGTGCGTGCGTGCGTGCGTGTGACTGTGTGTGTGTGTGTGCGTGTGTGTGTGTGTGTGTGTGTGTGTGTGTGTGTGTGTGTGTGTGTGTGTGTGTGTGTGTGTGTGTGTGTGTGTGTGTGTGTGTGTGTGTGTGTGTGTATATGTGTGTGTGTGTGTGTCTGGGCCTGGAGGGAGCTTGTGGATTTTGTTTACATTACAGCAAAGTGAAATGCATGGCTTCCGTCCCAAACCCTTTCCCTATAGTGTACTACTTTTGACCACAACCCATAGCCAGAACTCCCCCTTCAAGGGAATAGGGTGCCATTTGGTATGGAGCCCTGGACTAGGTCTTTATTAAAAGTGACATGTCCATGTGGTAACAATCCCCAGAAGTGTCATGGAAACATTACTAAGCCATCAGTTGCTAGGGTCTCAGCCACTCTGCCAGCATCAATATTGTTACTCCAGGCTGGCAGAGCAGTCACTACCACAACATGTTCTTTCTCTCTGCGAGTCACGTAGGTCACTTCTCTCTCTGGTGAGAGCTAGATTAAAATCACACGGATATGGACACACACACACACACACACACACACACACACACACACACACACACACACACACACACACACACACACACACACACACACACACACACACACACACACACACACACACACACACACACACACACACACACACGGAGGCATACCTCTGATGCTCACACACTCAGACACAGACCCACAGATAGAATACTGTATTTGGGGTATATGATGTATATTATTAATATGGTTGTAAAGTTACCATTAATATAATTTTGTAAAGTTAACATGAATATACTATTGTAAAGTTAACGTTAATTTAATATTGTAAAGTTAACATGAATATACCATTGTAAAGTTAACATGAATATACTATTGTAAAGTTAACATGAATAATCTATTGTAAAGTTAACATGAATATACTATTGTAAAGTTAACATGAATATAATATTGTAAAGTTAACGTTAATTTAATATTGTAAAGTTAACATGAATACACTATTCTAAAGTTACCATTAATATACTATTGTAAAGTTACCATGAATATACTATTGTAAAGTTAACATGAATATAATATTGTAAAGTTAACGTTAATTTAATATTGTAAAGTTAACATGAATATACTATTGTAAAGTTACCATTAATATACTATTGTAAAGTTACCATTAATATACTATTGTAAAGTTAACATGAATATAATATTGTAAAGTTAACGTTAATTTAATATTGTAAAGTTAACATGAATATACTATTGTAAAGTTAACATGAGTATACTATTGTAAAGTTAACATGAATATACTATTGTAAGTTAACGTTAAATTAATATTGTAAAGTTAACATGAATATACTATTGTAAAGTTAACGTTAATATAATATTGTAAAGTTAACATGAATATACTATTGTAAAGTTAACATGAGTATACTATTGTAAAGTTAACATGAATATAATATTGTAAAGTTGATGGTGGCTCTAAAACGTGGACTTTGTAAAACATCACTGTTCTGTATGGACATGTAATCTTACTGACATCCCATCCACCCACTCCTGCCAGCCAGGCTGTCCACTATCCACAAAAAAATCCTCAACTTCCCTGTGTCAAATGCGTTATACTGAACCTAAAACATTCATATTCTCTATGTCGTTATTGTCAATTATTGTGCAAGTCATGTCATTTTAAAACAGGGTATTCCCATGGAAACAGCTGCATGGAAGGGGTGGGTGGATATCAGTAACATGACATGTTATGCAAAAGAGTGTTTACTTTAGACTGCTATGACACTACAGCCATGGCCCAGGGCCTCCACCTCCCACACAGACATGGGCCACGGACAGACAGAGAGGAAGGAAAGAGAGAGAGAGAGAGAGAGAGAGAGAGAGAGAGAGAGAGAATCCACAAAGAATTTGAAAACAAACCCAGCTTTGATAAACTCTCATATCTACTGGGTGAAATACCACAGTGTGCCATCACAGCAGCAAGATTTGTGACCTGTTGCCACAAGTAAAGGGCAACCAGTGAAGAACAAACACCATTGTAAATACAACCCATATTTATGTTTCTTTTTTCTTTTGTACTTAAACTATTTGCACATGTATATAGACATAATTTGACATTTGACATGTCTTTATTCTTTTGGAACTTCTGTGAGGGTAATTATTACTGTTCATTTTTATTGTTTATTTCACTTTTATTTATTATCTACTTCACTTGCTTTGGCAATGCTAACATATGTTTCCCATGCTAATAAAGCCCTTAAATTGAATTGAGTTGAGGGAGAGAGAGAGAGTGAGAGAGAGAGAGAGGAAGAGAGAGAGAGAGGGAGAGAGAGAGAGAGAGAGAGAGAGAGGAAGAGAGAGAGAGCGAGGTAGAGAGAGAGAGTGAGAGAGAGAGAGAGAGAGAGAGAGGAAGAGAGAGAGAGAGAGAGGGAGAGAGAGAGAGAGAGAGAGAGAGAGAGAGGAAGAGAGAGAGAGAGCGAGGTAGAGAGAGAGAGAGAGAGAGAGAGAGAGAGAAGGGGGGAGGAGAGAAGGAAGCAGTTGCATGAATAGGTGCCTCCAGGGCAATTCAAAAGGCTGATTGAGGACCTTTTTTAATGAAGAATATGTTTGTTTTCTATGATTGTGCTTTTCATGTATTGATGTTAGAGCTGCAAGAAATGTGCAAAAATAATAATAATTGAGAGTTTTTGTACCAAATATTGTGATTGTGATTTCACTTGCAATTCTAGATCAAAACACTTGGGTAAACTGTTAGAATCATAGAAATATAATTAGATATGAGAGTTTATCAAAGCTGGGTTTGTTTTCAAATATAATTATCATTCTTATTTTATGATTGGAATACAGTGGGCATGACAATTCATTAAAGAGTAAGGGAGGATATGGTTGTGACAGAGTAGGAACCACAGTGTTGGTCAGTGTTTCCCATGGGACCCTGATTAGATTTAAATAGATAGGTACAGTCAGACAAAGATTATTTTAATATTATTTGCCATTTTCTCTCTGATTAGGCTGTTGCACAAACAATGCTGATTTACTCCAACACTGATACCGGCCTGTATTAGAGCAAAAGTTGGCAAGCAAGATTTGCCCTATGACAGTGGATTTAGCTAGCCAGGTAGCTAGCTAGCAATTAGCATTAGGGGCTAACACACATTTTTTTAGGCACATTTGCAGCTTCAACTGACTAGTGTTTTTCAGAGAGCAAGTTGTATGAAATAGAAAACGTGGATTTATATTAAGAAGCAACGTGGAAAGCTGCGTCGTTCTTATTTGGAAAAATGCGTTGATTGCATGTTGTTGTTGTTGGTCAATGCATGCAGAGTGAATCTGGAACACGAGGAACTGCCTTCTTGTCTTAAAGGGTGCAGGGCTTGGTGTGTGTGGGATTGGAATAGTGATGGGAAGTTCGGCTCTTTTTACTGATTCTGTTCTTTTCGACTCGTTCAGTCAAAAGAACACATTTTTGACTAATTTCGTTAATTTGTGTACGCAGGACTCCCTACCGGCGGACGATGAACTGAAAACTCGAAAGAGTCATGTATCTGTCATACTATCCAGGTCTATGCCCAAACAGTTTGAGCTTCTACTTTTAAAGATCCATCTCTCCAGAAATAAGTCCCTCACTGTTGCTGCATGTTATAGACCCTCCTCAGCTCCCAGCTGTGCCCTGGACAACATATGTGAATTAATTGCCCCCCATCTATTTTCAGTGCTCGTACGGTTAGGTGACCTAAACTGGGATATGCTTAACACCGTCCTACAATCTAAGTTAGATGCCCTCAAGCTCACACAAATTATCAAGGAACCTACCAGGTACAACCCCAAATCCGTAAACATGAGCACCCTCATAGATATCATCCTGACCAACTTAGCCCTCCAAATACACCTCTGCTGTTTTCAACCAGGATCTCAGCGATCACTGCCTCATTGCCTGCGTCCGTTATGGGTGCTCGGTCAAACGACCACCCCTCTTCACTGTCAAACACTCCCTAAAACACTTCTGTGAGCAGGCCTTTCTAATCAACCTGGCCCGGGTATCCTGGAAGGATATTGACCTCATCCCGTCAGTAGAGGATGCCTGGTTGTTCTTTAAAAGTGCTTTCCTCACCATTTTAAATAAGCATGCCGCTTTCCAAAAAAATTGAACTAAGAACAGATATAGCCCTTGGTTCACTCCAGACTTGACTGCCCTTGACCAGCACAAAAACACCCTGTGGCGTACTGCACTAGCTTCGAATAGTCCCCGCGATATGCAACTTTTCAGGGAAGACAGGAACCAATACACACAGTCAGTTAGGAAAGCAAAGACTGGCTTTTTCAAACAGAAATTTGCATCCTGCAGCACTGATTCCAAAATGTTTTGGGACACCGTAAAGTCCATGGAGAATAAGAATACATCCTCCAAACTGCCCACTGCACTGAGATTAAGAAACATTGTCACCACTGATGAATCCACGATAATCGAGAATTTCAATAAGCATTCCTCTACGGCTGGCCTTGCTTTCCACCTGGCTACCCCAACCCCTGCCAACAGCTCTGCACTCCCCGCAGCAACTGGCCCAAGCCTCCCCCATTTCTCCTTCACCCAAATCCAGACAGCTGATGTCCTGAAAGAGCTGCAAAATCTGGATCCCTACAAATCAGCTGGGCTAGACAATCTGGACCCTCTCTTCCTAAAATTATCCGCTGCCATTGTTGTAACCCCTATTACCAGTCTGTTCAACCTCTCTTTTGTATCATCTGAGATTCCTAAAGATTGGAAAGCGGCCGCGGTCATCCCCCTCTTCAAAGGGTGAGACACTCTAGACCCAAACTGTTACAGACCTATATCCATCCTGCCCTGCCTTTCTAAAGTCTTCGAAAGCCAAGTGAACAAACAGATCACCATTTCGAATCCCACCGTACCTTCTCCGCTATGCAATCTGGTTTCCGAGCTGGTCAAGGGTGCACCTCAGCCACGCTCAAGGTCCTAAAAGATATCTTAACCGCCATCGATAAAAGACAGTACTGTGCAGCCATCTTCATCGACCTGGCCAAGGCTTTCAACTCTGTCAATCACCGTTTTCTTATCGGCAGACTCAACAGCCTTGGTTTCTCTAATGACTGCCTCGCCTGGTTCACTAACTACTTATCAGATTGAGTTCAGTGTGTCAAATCAGAGGGCCTGTTGTCCGGACCCCTGGCAGTCTCTATGGGGGTGCCACAGGGTTCAATTCTCGGGCCGACTCTTTTCTCTGTATATATCAATGATGTTGCTCTTGCTGCTGGTGATTCCCTGATCCACCTCTATGCAGACGACACCATTCTGTATACTTCTGGCCCTTCTTTGGACACTGTGTTAACAACCCTCCAGACGAGCTTCAATGCCATACAACTCTCCTTCCGTGGCCTCCAACTGCTCTTAAATGCAAGTAAAACTAAATGCATGCTCTTCAACCAATCGCTGCCTGCACTTGCCCGCCCGCCTAGCATCACTTCTCTGGACGGTTCTGACTTAGAATATGTGGACCACTATAAATACCTAGGTGTCTGGCTAGACTGCAAACTCTCCTTCCAGACTCACATTAAGCATCTCCAAGCCAAAGTTAAATCTAGAATTGGCTTCCTTTTTCACAACAAAGCCTTCTTCACTCATGCTGCCAAACATACCCTCACGAAACTGACTATCCTACCGATCCTTGACTTGTCACCAAAGCCCCATATACTACCCACCACTGCGACCTGTATGCTCTCATTGGCTGGTCCTCGCTACATATTCGTCGCCAAACCCACTGGCTCCAGGTCATCTACAAGTCTTTGCTAGGTAAAGCTCCGCCTTATCTCAGCTCACTGGTCACCATAGTAACACCCACCCATAGCACGCGCTCCAGTAGGTTTATTTCACTGGTCATCCCCAAAGCCAACACCTACTTTGGCCGCCTTTCCTTCCAGTTCTCTGCTGCCAATGACTGGAACGAATTTGCAAAAATCTGAAGTTGGAGACTTATATCTCCCTCACTAACTTTAAGCGCCAGTTGTCAGAGCAGCTTACCGATCGCTGCATCTGTACACAACCCATCTGTAACTAGCCCATCCAACCAACTACCTACCTCATCCTATATTTGTTTTTGTTTTTCTGCTCTTTTGCACACTAGTATTTCTACTTGCACATCCTCATCTGCACATATATCACTGCAATGTAAATTGCTAAATTGTAATTACTTTGCCACTATTGGCCTATTTATTGCCTTACCTCCTTACTTCATTTGCACACACTGTATACAGATTTTTCTATTGTGTTATTGACTGTACGTTTGTTTATCCCATGTGTAACTCTGTGTTGTTTTTGTCGCACAGCTTTGCTTTATCTTGGCCAGGTAACAGTTGTAAAGGAGAACTTGTTCTCAACTGGCCTACCTGGTTAAATAAAGGTGATATAACATTTAAAAAACAACAAGGTAGGCATCTCAGAACAAGCGAGGCTACTCAGAACAAGGTAGGCTACCTGGTTAAATAAAGGTGAAAAACAAAAAAATTCTACAAGGATTCAAGCCTTGTTCAAACTGTTCGAATCAGTTTTGTTTTTCAAATCCGTTTTGCCAACAGTCATCTGCTGACATGGCTATGCTAGTTGTCAATGTAACAACAGGTGTTTGCAGCGGGTTAGGCTGATAGACCCCTTTCTGTGTTTGCAAACATTGTCGCACGAGGGCGATGCGCAAGTTGGTGGCAGAACACAGAGGAGTTCTTATAGAATGCCAGCAACAAAAAAGCCTCTATTGACATGTTGCTTATGAGTGCATTTCACACAAATGTTGGATTATAATTGGATGTTAAGGCTCCTATGAATGTCCTGCTTATTATAATGTTTGTTTCATCATCGCAAAATTAACTGCATTATACTCAAAAAAACACTTCAACTTCAACCAGTAAAATGGCTCTTTGGCTAGCTTTTGCTACAGCTTATGTCAATGAGCATTAGCATTCTAGGTAACAACTGCAGTTAGACGCTATAAAAATGTACATCTAGGCTATGTTGAATGGCTTTCTAACTGCCGCCAAGAGTTGCACGCATCTGTGCATGACGTCAGTGTGTCGTGTGGAAAGGGCTATATTGGTGGTGGTGCTCGTGCTTTTCACTCGGAAGTTGTGTAGAGCAAGCTAAGGTAACAATACATTCTATTTAAATGTTCACAATCATAGTGTAAGAACACTTTTAAAGCCTCAAAAAGGATGATACAACTTTAAGAATGAGTCATTTTTTTGGCCGACCACAACACTCAACGAGTTTGCTGTTTTAGTTTGCTAGCACATTCACTCATTTTCTTTTGTGAAACTGTCAACACAACCGTAACTACCTAGCTAGCAAACGACATGATATGCCAAATAACAGTTTAAAAAAAAGATTGAGGACAATATAAATCAGATTTGACCGTTGACCAGATTTGTAGATTTCAAACCACCTATAAAATTGGATATGGAAATGATACATTTGAAACAAGGTATAGTTGTGGCCTCAACCGGACTAGAACAACTCTTAAATGACTGCCGTGAGGACGATAAGCACAATGACGTTTTTGGACTGCAGCCCCACTCAACAATTCTCAGGTTTCAGTTTGTTTAGCAGAGGCTGTGTATGTTTTGGTTTTACAAAGCCGTGTCCATCATAACATTCAATAATCAATAAAAATTTCATTTATTTTTGCACCATGCAACATGTATTTTTCGTCTCTATGATTTATTTTTCCTGCTCACATATGACAGACACTTGGTGGTCGCGGCACGTCTCTGGAGATGCTGAGCCAGAGGAGAGTGAATCAATCCTGCTGTGGGACTCATTGCAGCCAGCACTAGCAGGTCAAATGAATGACTAAAATGAACAAGTCACTCAAAAATGTATCATGAATCTCGAGTTAGTAAAAAGAGTCGTTCAAAAGGAACAAATCGTTTGCGAACTGCACATCACTAATTGGGAAGCGGCCAAAAGAGGAGAGACGGAGAGAGAACTCCGTCAACTCAAGCAATAAATCAAAAGAAGAACAAAAATGGGCGTTACAGACGGCTACGTGACGTTACGGACGGCTACGTGTTGTTACGGATGGCTACGCGGCGTCACGGGCGGCTACGCGGCGTCACGGGCGGCTACGCGGCGTCACGGGCGGCTACGCGGCGTCACGGGCGGCTACGCGGCGTCACGGGCGGCTACGCGGCGTCACGGGCGGCTACGCGACGTCACGGGCGGCTACGCGGCGTCACGGGTCGCTACGTGGCGTTACGGGTGGCTATGTGGCGTCACGGGCGGCTACGTGGCGTTATGGATGGCTACGTGGTGTTACGGGCGGCTACGTGGCGTTATGGGTGGCTACGTGGTGTTACGGGCGGCTACGTGGCGTTACGGGCAGCTACGTGGTGAGAGACGCACTGGAGACCAGGAACGCTGAGCCGGCACACTTCTTCCTGGCTGACGGCCAACTCTAGCACGGCAACTGGTGTAAAGCATACATAGTAATGTGTATATTGATGAGTATAGTGATGTGTATAGTGTATATAGGAATGTGTATATTAATGTGTATATGGATGTATATAGTACCAAGGTGTAGCGTGGTATGTGTTCATCTTGATATTTTATTTTAAAGCTGAACACTTAAACAAAATAATAAACAATGGAAAAACGACCGTCACGTCTTGCAGACTTTACAAAGCAGTATAAAAATAAGGTCCCACAACTCAAGGAGGGAAAAGGGCTGCCTAAGTATGGTTCCCAATCAGAGACAACGATAGGCAGCTGCCTCTGATTGGAAACCATACCTGACCAAAACATAGAAATATAAACCATAGAATGCCCACCCCACACCCTGACCTAACAAAATAGAGAAATAAACCATCTCTCTCAGGTCAGGGCATGACAGTACCCCTCCCCCCAAAGGTGCGGACTTCCAGCCGCAAACCTGAACCTATAGGGGAGGGTCCGGGTGGGGATCTATACTGGCGGCGGCTCTGGTTCGGGCATAGCCCCCACACCGCCCGCTGATCCCCCCGCTTCTGAGTCGCCGGAGGAACCAGACCATATATATATATATATATATATGTATATGTATGTGTGTGTGTTTTCTGTGACGCTAACAATGACCGGGTCAAGGCCTCACACTATTATATACACTCTGAAACTGACCTGAGGTCAGGTCATACACACAACTCTGTCACTGACCTGAGGTCAGGTCATACACACAACTCTGTCACTGACCTGAGGTCAGGTCATACACACAACTCTGTCACTGACCTGAGGTCAGGTCACACACACAACTCTGTCACTGACCTGAGGTCAGGTTATACACACAACTCCGTCACTGACCTGAGGTCAGGTCACACACACACTACTCTGGCACTGACCTGAGGTCAGGTCACACACACAACTCTGTCACTGACCTGAGGTCAGGTCATAGACACACTACTCTGGCACTGACCTGAGGTCAGGTCACACACAGCCTTTAGAAAGGAAAACACAATAACACGTTGAAAGATAAAATGGTTCAAAACCTCATACAGGCTGAAATGCCTAAAGCTCCTAGCTCTATGATGGCATATTGTAGTGAAACCTATTTAGCTACAGAATATCACTGAAAATCTGGTCACGTGTGAACCCAAAACAAAATACCCGCCCTAAACTAGTTCTCTCCTTCTCAACCTACCCTTCATCCCCGCCCTAAACTAGTCACCTCCTTCTCAACCTACCCTTCATCCCCGCCCTAAACTAGTCACCTCCTTCTCAACCTGCACTTCATCCCCGCCCTAAACTAGTCACCTCCTTCTCAACCCACCCTTCATCCCCGCCCTAAACTAGTCATCTCCTTCTCAACCCACCCTTCATCCCCGCCCTAAACTTTTCCTCTCCTTCTCAACCAACCCTTCATCCCCGCCCTAAACTAGTCCTCTCCTTCTTAATCCACCCTTCCTCCCCGCCCTAAACTAGTCCTCTCCTTCTCAACCCACCCTTCATCCCCACCCTAAACTAGTCCTCTCCTTCTCAACCAACCCTTCATCCCCGCCCTAAACTAGTCCCCTCCTTCTCAACCCACCCTTCATCCCCGCCACTAAACTAGTCACCTCCTTCTCAACCCACCCTTCATCCCCGCCGCTAAACTAGTCACCTCCTTCTCAACACACAACATACAGCTAGCATCACTTCAGACTGTCTTAATAACTATACGTCATCCCAGAAAGCTGCTTAAGAATAAACGCTATAGAATAAAGTAAACCAAGCGACCACCTTTTACTGCGAAACATATTTATCTCTGAGCAGATCGCTAATAGTGGTCTCTGACCCGTTCGGTAAAAGCCACTCTCATAAACACACCGTGTAAACGTTACCAGACTTTTAGATATGCTGAAGAGACTACACAGGAGAGATCCACCTTAGAAGTGATTCTCTCTCTCTCTCTCTCTCTCTCTCTCTCTCTCTCTCTCTGACCCTCTCTCTCTCTCTCTCTCTGACCCTCTCTCTCTCTCTCCCTCCCTCGCCCCCTCTCTCTCCCCCTCCCTCCTTCCCTCCCTCCCTCCCTCAAAGCAGCAGTAGACTTACAGAATATACGGTGTATAGTCTGGCCGGGATCAGACATGCTAGCTGGCATATACCTTCCCCTTGAGCCCTAAATACACACACACATGCTGCATGGATCTCAGTACAGCTCCCAGCCACAGGGATTCAATTCATACATGTTCTGACAGACAAACCTGGTTGCCTACTGTCTTTTTCTCCTACATTCTTTCTCTCTATCAATCTATCAAAACACACTTTCCACTTTAACACAAACTAAGACAATGTACAATCTCTCCATCTCCCTCTCCGTCACCCTCTCCTTCTTTGTCTCCCCCTCCCTTTCCGTCTCCCTTTCCTTCTCCCTCTTCATCTCCTTCTCCCTCTCCATCTCCGTCTCCCTCTTCCTCTGCCTCTGGCTCTCCGTCTCCTTTTCCTTATCCCGCTCCTTCTTCATCTCCTTCTCCTTCTCCCTCTCCCTCTCCCTCTCCGTCTCAATCTCCATCTGTCCTTCTCCCTCTCCCTCTCCCTCTCCCTCTCCGTCTGTCCTTCTCCCTCTCCCTCTTCATCTCCTTCTCCCTCTCCGTCTCACTCTCCATCTGTCCTTCTCCCTCTCCCTCTCCCTCTCCGTCTCACTCTCCCTCTCCGTCTGTCCTTCTCCCTCTCCATCAAAACACTTTATTGAAAACATAAAGTGAGACAAAGAACATGTTCATGTTGAGGTGGTGCTTTCAAGCCCTGTGTGTTTAAACCAAGCTCAGTCTCTTGTGTTTCTAGTTACATTTACATATGTATTTTAGTCACTTAGCAGACGCTCTTATCCAGAGCGACTTACAGTAGTGAATGCATACATTTCATTTCATTTCGTGCATTTTATTTTATTTTAAAAAAATTTGTACTGGCCCCCCGTGGGAATCGAACACACAACCCTGGTTCCAACAGTATAGTAATACCTAGCAATATGCTTGTGTTTCTAGCTCCAACAATACAGTAATACCTAGCAATATGCTTGTGTTTCTAGCTCCAACAGTACAGTAATACCTAGCAATATGCTTGTTTTTCTAGCTCCAACAGTACAGTAATACCTAGCAATTTGCTTTTGTTTCTAGCTCCAACAGTAATACCTAGCAATATGCTTGTGTTTCTAGCTCCAACAGTACAGTAATAACTAGCAATATACTTGTGTTTTAGCTCCAACAGTAATACCTGACAATATGCTTGTGTTTCTAGCTCCAACAGTAATACCTAGCAATATGCTTGTATTTCTAGCTCCAACAGTACAGTAATACCTAACAATATGCTTGTGTTCCTAGCTCAAACAGTACAGTAATACCTAGAAATACAAAATCATACACATATAATCCAAAAAGTAAAATTAAATATATTTTCATAGATAGTGAACTAGCAATATCATAATAAATGTCCGGAATGTAAATATGTATATGTACAGTAACTTGGGAAAGTATTCAGAGTCCTTCAGTTTTTCAACATTTTGTTACATTACAACCTTATTCTAAAATTGATTAAATACATGTTTTCCCTCATGTTTTTAATCCATTTTAGAATAAGGCTGTAACTTAACAAAATATGGAAAAAGTCAAGGGGTCTGGATACTTTCCGAATGCAGTGTATACATAAAATAGTGTATAAAGACAGTATGGACAGTAAATGAATAGAACAGGTGTGTACAGGTGTGTACAGCAGTAGTTATAAAGGATAAGCCATGACTAGAATACAGTATATACTTATGAAGTGGGTAAAATAGTATGTAAACATTATTAAAGTGACCAGTAATCAATGATTATATGTACATAGGGCAGCAGCCTCTAAGGTGCATGGTAGAGTACTGGGCAGAGGGTAGCTACTGGTGACTGTTTAACAGTCTGATTGCCTTACGATATTAGCTGTTTTATCAGTCTCTCTGTCCCAGCTTTGATGCACCTGTACTGTCTCCTCCTTCTAGATGATAGCAGGGTGAACAGTGGTGTTAAAGGCTGCGCTGTAGTTGATGAGCAGGTATTTCTTTTGTCTGTGCAGGATAGGGCAGTGTGCAGTACAATGACAATTGCTTGTCCGGGAGCGAGGCGTCAGTGTCTGCGACATGGCTGGCTTTCCCTTTACAATCCCTTCCACATTTGACTCGTGACTGAGCCGTTGAATTGCGACTCCACTCCCTGTACTGTCGTTTTGCCTCTTTGATTGTTAAAGGAGGTCATAGCTGGTCTGTTTGTACACGTCCATGTTCCCAATCACCTTAACGTGGTTAAATGCGGTGGTTCGCGCTTTCAGTTTTGTGCTAATGCTGCCATCTATCTACGTTTTTCTGGGGGGATAAGTTCTAATCGCCACAGTGGGAACAACATCCTCTATGCACTTCCTGATGAATCCAGTCACAGAGTCAGTGTGTACGTTGATACTATTCTCAGAGGTGACCCAGAACAAATCTTGAAGCATAGATTCTGATTGGTCAGACCAACGTTGAACAGTCCTTACCACAGGTGCTTCTTGCTTAAGTTTCTGCCTATAGGTGGGGAGTTGCAGAATGTAGGTATGATCTGATTCGCCGTAGGGAGGGTGGTGGAGAGCCTTGTAGCCATCCAGGAAGGGAGATTATCAATGATGCAGAGTCCTCAATGAGGAGATGTGTTGATAGAGTTTCAGTAGCTCAGATATCCTTTATTAAAGTTCCTTGAGAGCCGTCCCCTTGGGGTGGGGGGGGGGGGCAGTGACGATGACCGAAGAAAAATATCTCGGGAGGAAATGCGGTCGGTATTTGATGGTGAGGTATTTTTAGATCGGGAGAACAAAAGGACTTGAGTTCCTGTACGTTACCACAATGACACCATGAGTTGTTAATCATGAAACAAACCCCTCCACCTTTCTTTTTCCCCAGAGAGTTATTTTTTCCTGTCACGCAATGGACGGAGAACCCCACTGGCTGAATGGACAGGGATAATATGATTCCATTAAACAGAGTATGTTACAGTCCCTGATGTCTCTCTGGAAAGAGATCCTCGCCCTGAGCTAGGCTACTTTATTGTCCAGGGACTGAACGTTAGTGAGTAATATACTCGGAAGAGGTGGATGGTATGCAGCCTCATGACTAGGACTCCAATTCTTCTTCTCTTCTCTCGCATCAGCGTTTTGGTGTAGACCCCGGGATGAATTGAGCTGCCTCGGAAAGTTCCAGCAAAGGAACAAAGTCAGGGATGTCGAATTTATGGTCAGATTTATGGTGCGTGACCGCCAATATAATATCCAAAAGTTATTTTCGGCTGTAGGTAATAATACAATAAATATTCTAATGCAAGAAATAACAGTAAAATAATCAAAATACTGCAAGTTGGCTAGAAGCTAGAAACAGGGCAACCATGTCTGTCGGCGCCACCTTGTTACAATGTCATACTTATGTTTCTCTCACGCTTTACTCCTCTCTCTCTCTCGCTCTCTCTCTCTCTCTCTCTCTTTCCCTTCAGTGTCTTGTGTTTTTCTCAGTCGTTGCTCCACTCTGTAGCATGTGTTGTGTTTGTTGACTATACACATTACAGGATAAACATTATTGTTGGAGCAACATTAGCTAGGTCAATGTTTCCTAAAGTCAAGACATTCTCATTTGAGACAGTTTAGCCTACTTTTCTACCAACTCTCACCAGAGACAGACATTAACGGATTTCCCGATTGCCCAGATCAGGGTTAGGGTTAGGATTAGGGTTAGGATTAGGGTTAGGGTTAGGGTTAAGTGAACAGTCAGGCAGGTGGAATCTGCTCAGTTGTTCCCCAATTGGATCACTTACCCTTTATTCCAGTATTCCTCTCAAACATATCTGCTTGGTCCTTCTGAAGTCCCTGGTAGTCAGCCGTATTGTCCATAAAATGAGACCATAGACATCTGCCTGTGTCAATGAGAAACACAGATTATTAGTGTTTGGATGCCAACCATGTCACTGTTTCCCAATGTCACGTCCTGACCATAGAAAGCTTGTATTTTTCTATGGTAGAGTAGGTCAGCGCGTGACTGGGGGGTTTTGTCTAGTTTATTTATTTCTATGTTGGGTTTTTTGAATGATTCCCAATTAGAGGCAGCTGGTCATCGTTGTCTCTAATTGGGGATAATATTTAATTTGTTGTTTTCCCACTAGTGTTTGTGGGAGATTATTTTGAGTTAGTGTATGTTGCACCGCTTCGTCATGGTTTGTTGTTTTTGATTATTAGTTTATTGTATGTCTTGCATAGTTTCAAAGATAAATAAAGATGTGGAACGACACACACGCTGCGTTTTGGTCTCATTCATACGACGACCGTGACACCCAAAGACATTTTCATTTGACAAAGACATCGCCATGGCCTTTTCAACTATCACCACCCACCTTGTTGTCATGGGGTGTACCATTCTACAGCTGTTTGATCCTTCTGAAGTACATAAGGATCATCTGTATGGACTGTTAACTTCTTCCTATACAGGCATGAAAACATTCCCCTCCAAATAGATTAGTCCTTGGAGTGCAATGCCATAGAGTACCTATTTTACCAGGATTAGGGTCAATTCCTTTTCAATTCAGTCAATTGAGGAAGTACAAATGCTTTTAAAATGTCTAAAATGCCAAGGCAGAAGCTACTCTTCCTGAGGTTTATTATGAATCCCCATTAGTTCCTACCAAGTCAGCAGCTACTTTTCCTGGGGTTTATTATGGATCCCCATTAGTTCCTGCCAAGGCAGCAGCTTCTCATCCTGGGGTCCATCAAAATTAAGGCAGTTAGGGGCCTCCCGAGTGGCACAGCGGTCTAAGGCACTGCATTACTACCGACCCGGGTTCGATCCCAGGCTGTTTCACAAACGGCCATGACCGGGGGTCCCATAGGGTGGCGCACAACTGGCCCAGTGTCGTCCGGGTTAGGGGAGGGCTTGGCGGGGGGGGCTTTACTTGGCTCATCGTGCTCTAGTGACTCCTTGTGGCGGGCTGAGCACCTGCAGGCTGACTTCGTCAGTTGTACAGTGTTTCCTCTGACACATTGATGCGACTGGCTTCCGGCTTAAGCAGGTGGGTGTTAAGAAGCGCGGTTTGGCGGGTCATGTTTCGGGGGACGCATGACTCGAACTTCGCCTCTCCCGAGCTTGTTGTGGAGTTGCAGCAATTAGACAAGACCATAATTGGATCGCAATTAGATATCATAAAATTGGGGAGAAAAAGGTGGTAAAATACAACAACAAAAAAACACAAACTCAAAAGAATTAAGGCAGTTATACAATTTTTTAAAAATTACAATACATTCACGGCAGATTTGACAATACATTAAGTGTGTGCCCTCTTGCGCCTACTCTACTACCACATATCTACAACACAAAATCCATGTGTACGTATGTGTATAGTGCGTATGTTATCGTGTGTGTATGCATGTGTCTGTGCCTATGTTTGTGTTGTTTCACAGTCCCCGCTGTTCAATAAGGTGTACTTTTATCTGTTTTAATACATCTGATTCTACTGCTACAGTTACCTGATGTGGAATATAGTTCCATGTAGTCATGGCCTCCCATAGTCTGTTCTGGACTTGGGGACTGTGAAGAGACCTCTGGTGGCATGTCTTGTAGGGTATGCATGGGTGTCCGAGCTGTGTGCCAGTAGTTCCAACAGACCGCTAAGTGCATTCAACATGTCAATACCTCTAACAATTACAAGTAGTGATGAAGTCAATCTCTCCTCCACTCTAAACCAGGAGAGATTGACATGCATATTATTAATGTTAGCTCTCTGTGGATATCCAAGGGCCAACCGTGCTGCCCTGTTCTGAGCCAATTGCAATTTTCCTAAATCCCTCTTTGTTGGACCCGACCACATGACTGAACAGTAGTCCAGGTGTGACAAAACTAGGGTCTGTAGGACCTTCCTTGTTGTTAGTGTTGTGAAGAAGGCAGAGCAGCACTTTATTATGGACAGACCTCTCCCCATCTTAGCTACTGTTGTATCAATATGTTATGTCAATGACAGTTTATAATCCAGAGTAACTCCAAGCAGTTTAGTCACGTCAACTTGCTCAATTTCCACATTATTCATTACAAGACTTAGGGTTTAGTGAATGATATGTCCCAAATACAATGCTTTTAGTTTTTGAAATATTTAGGACTAACTTATTCCTTGCCACCCATACTGAAACTAACTGCAGCTCTTTGTTAAGTGTTGCAGTCATTTCAGTCGCTGTAGTAGCTGATGTGTATCGTGTTGAGTCATCCGCATACACACTGGCTTTACTCATTTACTCAAAGGGGCCTAAACAGCTGCCCTGGGGAATTCCTGATTCTACCAGGATTGTTTTAGAGAGGCTTCCATTAAAGAACACCCTATATGTTCTGTTAGACAGGTAACTCTTTATTCACAATATAGCAGGCGGTGTAAAGCCATAACACATGCATTTTCCCAGCAACAGACTATGATCGATCATGTTAAAAGCCGCACATTAGTCTAGCAAAACAGCCCCCACAATCTTTTTATCATCAATTTCTCTCAGCAAATCATCAGTCATTTGTGAAAGTTCTGTGCTTGTTGAATGTCCTTCCCTCTAAGCATGCTGAAAGTCTGTTGCCAATTAGTTTACTGTAAAATAGCATTGCATCTGGTCAAACACTAATTTTTACAAAAGTTTGCTAAGAGTTGGTAACAGGCTGATTAGTCGGCTATTTGAGCCAGTAAAGGGGGCTTTACTATTCTTAGGTAGCGGAATTACTTTTGATTCTCTCCAGGCCTGAGGGCACACACTTTCTAGTAGGCTTAAATTGAAGATATAGCAAATAGGAGTGGCTTGATCAAGTAGATACAGATGATTTTATGGTCAGAGGGAAGGAAACCAACTGGCTGTTTAGCAGCCTGTTCGGCCTGTTGCGATTTCGAGGGGGGAAATACAAAGATCACCAAAAAGACAAGAGAATCTGATGATCACTGGATTGTGCATGATGTTATTCATGATAGCAATAAAATAAATACTCACACATCAACTTAATAAAGACATTACACTCGGCTACTCTGGCATTTGTTGGGTTTCTCGATGGGACTCATGCCCTTTCCCACCATGTTGCGTGTAATTAACGTTACCTTTTTATTCATGTTCAGATGAGAGCTTGCATTTTTATGTTAGCAATCGTGATTCTTTACATTCGTGCTTACATCAAGTCATTATGTTCCTTATTTTGCCCCCACCCCAAAGTTCCCCAAAGTACACTACATGACGTTGGCCATAAATTAGCTGTCCCAGACACATTTTTGAGATCGGACACAAAATAGAGCAGTTGTTGTTTGAGGAAAACTTGGAATCGAAGAAAGCACCGGAACCAAGGCGAAATCAGTGGGATCTTGCTTTTAGAAAAAGCACAGTTTGAAAAAGCATGTGATCAAACAAAGCTTTGGACGTTATTGATCACGTGATAATGTTACTTTGGAAAGAACACCAGTACTTTGCAAGTATGAGTATCTGCAGCCCAATATGGCAACCAAAGTATGGGTGAGTAGGTGTGTCGAAAGGACTGGTTGTATGGAAAGCGAATCAGCTAATTGGGCAGATTTGTTGCCACTCAAGACCGTTTTGCGTGGCTGATTGGGCAGCACGACGAGTCGATAAGCCGGTGCAAATGAGACTAGTGCACTGGCGTTGTATGGAGCCACCTGCTGACCTGAGGTGTTTCCCACTGGGCAGCTGTATCATGGTTTAGCAGGCGGTAGCTAACATGGCTATTTTTTTCCCTCCCATGATTTTATTTAAACTAGGCTAGCAGTCTACACAAGAAATAACTAATATTATTGATAATATTGATAACCAACTAGATGTTACCTTGATACATACAGTACAGTCGTGGCCAAAAGTTTTCAGAATGAAACAAATATTAATTTCCACAAAGTTTGCTGCTTCAGTGTCTTTAGATATTTTTGTCAGATGTTACTATGGAATACTGAAGTATAATTACAAGCATTTCATAAGTGTCAAAGGCTTTTATTGACAATTACATTAAGCAATCCGCTGGCTATGTCCCTTCCGTCTTCAAGAGAGCGAGAGTTGCACCCCTTCTCAAGAAACCTACACTCGATCCCTCCGATGTCAACAACTACAGACCAGTATCCCTTCTTTCTTTTCTCTCCAAAACTCTTGAGCGTGCTGTCCTTGGCCAGCTCTCTTGCTATCTCTCTCAGAATGACCTTCTTGATCCAAATCAGTCAGGTTTCAAGACTGGTCATTCAACTGAGACTGCTCTTCTCTGTGTCACGGAGGCTCTCCGCACTGCTAAAGCTAACTCTCTCTCCTCTGCTCTCATCCTTCTTGACCTATCTGCTGCCTTTGATACTGTGAACCATCAGATCCTCCTCTCCACCCTCTCCGAGTTGGGCATCTCCGGCGCAGCTCACTCTTGGATTGCGTCCTACCTGACAGGTCGCTCCTACCAGGTGGCGTGGCGAG
Source organism: Salmo salar (assembly GCF_965601325.2). Lineage (NCBI taxonomy): Eukaryota > Metazoa > Chordata > Actinopteri > Salmoniformes > Salmonidae > Salmo > Salmo salar. The sequence goes on along the minus strand of NC_138309.1, from coordinate 39,019,129 downwards.
AATCCGTCTCCGCACCACGTGCTCTCACCACTGGTGTCCCCCAGGGCTCAGTTCTAGGCCCTCTCCTATTCTCGCTATACACCAAGTCACTTGGCTCTGTCATATCCTCACATGGTCTCTCCTATCATTGCTACGCAGACGACACACAATTCATCTTCGCCTTTCCCCCTTCTGATAACCAGGTGGCAAATCGCACCTCTGCATGTCTGGCAGACATATCAGTGTGGATGACAGATCACCACCTCAAGCTGAACCTCGGCAAGACGGAGCTGCTCTTCCTCCCGGGGAAGGACTGCCCGTTCCATGATCTCGCCATCACGGTTGACAACTCCATTGTGTCCTCCTCCCAGAGTGCTAAGAGCCTTGGCGTGACCCTGGACAACACCCTGTCGTTCTCCGCTAACATCAAGGCGGTGACCCGATCCTGTAGGTTCATGCTCTACAACATTCGCAGAGTACGACCCTGCCTTACACAGGAAGCGGCGCAGGTCCTAATCCAGGCACTTGTCATCTCCCATCTCCCAACCTTCCCAAGTTCTCTCACGTCACCCCGCTCCTCCGCACACTTCACTGGCTTCCAGTTGAAGCTCGCATCTGCTACAAGACCATGGTGCTTGCCTACGGAGCTGTGAGGGGAACGGCACCTCCGTACCTTCAGGCTCTGATCAGTCGCTACACCCAAAGAAGGGCACTGCGTTCATCCACCTCTGGCCTGCTTGCCTCCCTACCTCTGCGGAAGCACAGTTCCCGCTCAGCCCAGTCAAAACTGTTCGCTGCTCTGGCACCCCAATGGTGGAACAAGCTCCCTCACGACGCCAGGACAGCGGAGTCAATCACCACCTTCCGGAGACACCTGAAACCCCACCTCTTTAAGGAATACCTGGGATAGGATAAAGTAATCCTTCTAACCCTCCCCCCCTACCCCCCCCCCCCCCCCCCCCCCAAAAAAAAAAAAAGATATAGATGTACTATTGTAAAGTGGTTGTTCCACTGGATATCATAAGGTGATTGCATCAATTTGTAAGTCGCTCTGGATAAGAGCGTCTGCTAAATGGCATAACTGTAAAAATGTAAATGTGCTCCATCATGCTGGAAAAGGCATTTTGTGTCACCAAACTGTTCCTGGATCGTTGGGAGAAGTTGCTCTCGGAGGATGTGTTAGTACCATTCTTTATTCATAGCTGTGTTCTTAGGCAAAATTGTGAGTGAGCCCACTCCCTTGGCTGAGAAGCAACCCCACACATGAATGGTCTCAGGATGCTTTTCTGTTGGCATGACACAGGACTGATGGTAGCGCTCACCTTGTCATCTCCTGCCAAGCTTTTTTCCGGATGCCCCAAACAATCGGAAAGGGGATTCATCAGAGAAAATGACTTTACCCCTGTCCTCAGCAGTCCAATCCATTTTACATTACATTTTAGTCATTTAGCAGACGCTCTTATCCAGAGCGACTTCCAGTAGTGAATGCATACATTTCATTTCATGCATTTTTTTGTACTGGCCTCCCATGGGAATCAAACCCACAACCCTGGCGTTGCACACACAATGCTGGCATTGCAAACACCATGCTCTACCAACTGAGCCACAATCCCTGTACTTTTTGCAGAATATCAGTCTGTCCCTGATGTTTTTCCTGGAGAGAAGTGGCTCCTTTGCTGCCCTTCTTGACACCAGGCCATCCTCCAAAAGTATTCGCCTCACTGTGCATGCAGATGCACTCACACCTGCCTGCTGCAATTCCTGAGCAAGCTCTGAACTGGTGGTGCCCCGATCCCGCAGCTGAATCAACTTTAGGAGACGGTCCTGGCGCTTGCTGAACTTTCTTGGGCGCCCTGAAGCCTTTTTCACAACAATTGAACCGCTCTCCTTGAAGTTCTTGATGATCCGATAAATGGTTGATTTAGGTGCAATCTTACTGGCAGCAATATCCTTGCCTGTGAAGCCCTTTTTGTGCAAAGCAATGATGACGGCACGTGTTTCCGTGCATGGTTGAAAGAGGAAGAACAATGATTCCAAGCACCACCCTCCTTTTGAAGCTTCCAGTCTGTTATTCGAACTCAATCAGCATGACAGAGTGATCTCCAGCCTTGTCCTCGTCAACACTCACACCTGTGTTAACGAGAGAATCACTGACATGATGTCAGCTGGTCCTTTTGTGGCAGGGCTGAAATGCAGTGGAAATGTTTTTTGGGGATTCAGTTCATTTGCATGGCAAAGAGTGACTTTGCAATTAATTGCAATTCATCTGATCACTCTTCATAACATTCTGGAGTATATGCAAATTGCCATCATACAAACTGAGGCAGCAGACTTTGTGAAAATTAATATTTGTGTCATTCTCAAAACTTTTGACCACGACTGTACATACAGTCTACTGAATGGGGAGGGCATGAACGGCAACAACACCAGAACACAGGGTCCTTCGCTCCCTTCGTTCTGTAACGGCGTGGTATGTAGCTACCTAGTAGCCAATATCAGGGTGACAGTCACAGCACATACAACACTTCCAATCAACAGTACACCCATCATCAGTACTTTGAATGGAAAATAACTGAAAATGTACCATTTATTAAAACCAAAAGTGAAATAGCACTCAGACTCATCCTCTGGGTTCAAAACAGAAGTCCAAACAGTAATGGTACAGTAGTTGTGTGGTTATTCCTTTCCTTTCGATGCACCCACTCCTTTCCACACACACCCACTACTTTACACACATCCACTTCTTTACACACACACACTTCTTCACACACACCCACTCCTTTCCACACATCCACTTCTTTCCACACACCCACTTCTTTACACACACACACTCCTTTCCACACACCCACTTCTTTCCACACACCCACTTCTTTCCACACACCCACTTCTTTCCACACACCCACTTCTTTACACACACCCACTTCTTTACACACACCCACTTCTTTACACACACCCACTTCTTTATACACACCCACTCCTTTCCACACACACACACTTCTTTACACACACACACTTCTTTACACACACCCACTCCTTTACACACACCCACTCCTTTCTACACGCCCACTCCTTTTCTTTCGACACACCAACTCGCCCATAATTCTGGTTGCCATATTGGGCTGCAGATACCCTCTTCTTGTACTTCGTGTCGGATCAGTCGTGAAAACTGCACTGGAGCTCCGGTATCAATCTTCCCATCCGTAATTTTCAGTTTCAGGCCATTTGTTAGTCGAGAGGACTGGTGGTGTATAGAAAATGTGCTGTAAGGTAGGCCTATAAGGAAGTTGTGTGAGTCTTATGTTATTCTTAACAGTAATAAAATCGGTGCCAAGATGGAAGATATTATATTACATATGATATAATGTATATTATAAACTGGGTGGTTTGAGCCCTGAATGCTGATTGGCTGAAAGCTGTGGTATATCAGACCTTATACCAATGGGTATGTGTAACGGAGACGCTGTGAGTCGAGAAGCAGGTGCAGGTGAAACGTTTAAAACAACCAACATGAAACGAGACGGCGTAACAGTGACGATGATGCATGAACTCAGGAACAATACCGACTGAGGAAGGAACCCAAGGGAGTGACAGATAAAGGGAAGGTAATCAGGAAGGTAATGGAGTCCAGGAGAGTATCCTAATGATCTGCAGGTGCGTGTAATGATGGATGCCAGGTGCGCGTAATGATGGATGCCAGGTGCGCGTAATGATGGATGCCAGGTGCGCGTAATGATGGATGCCAGGTGCGCGTAATGATGGATGCCAGGTGCGCGTAATGATGGATGCCAGGTGCGCGTAATGACGGATGCCAGGTGTGCGTAATGATGGATCCCAGGACCGGTGGTTAGTATAGCGGCGACGTCGAAAGAAGGAGGAGAGGAGCGGGAGTAGACCCCCAAAATGTTTGTTGTGCATAAGAACGAAATCGTCCCACCTACTCAACAGCCAGTGGAATCCCGTGGCGCGATATTCAAATACCTTAGAAATGCTATTACTTCAATTTCTCAAACATATGACTATTTTACACCATTTTAAAGACAAGACCCTCGTTAATCTAACCACACTGTCCGATTTCAAAAAGGCTTTACAATGAAAGCAAAACATTAGATTATGTCAGGAGAGTACCCAGCCAGAAATAGTCAGACACCCATTTTTCAAGCTAGCATATAATGTCACAAAAACCAAAACCACAGCTAAATGCAGCACTAACCTTTGATGATCTTCATCAGATGACACTCCTAGGACATTATGTTATACAATACATGCATGTTTTGTTCAATCAAGTTCATATTTATATCAAAAACCAGCTTTTTACATTAGCATGTGACGTTCAGAACTAGCATACCCAGCGCAAACTTCCGGTGAATTTACTAAATTACTCACGATAAACGTTCACAAAAAACATAACAATTATTTTAAGAATTATAGATACAGAACTCCTTTATGCAATCGCGGTGTCCGATTTTAAAATAGATTTTCGGCAAAAGCACATTTTGCAATATTCTGAGTAGATAGCTCGCCATCACGGGCTAGCTATTTTGACACCCACCAAGTTTGGCACTCACCAAATTCAGATTTACTATAAGAAAAATTGGATTACCTTTGCTGTTCTTCGTCAGAATGCACTCCCAGGACTTCTACTTCATCCACAAATGTTGTTTTGGTTCAAAATAATCCATAGTTATGTTCAAATATCCTCTGTTTTGTTCTTGTGTTCAAGACACTATCCGAACGGTGACACGCGGACGCGTATCGTGACAAAAAAATTCAAAATATTCCATTACCGTACTTCGAAGCATGTCAAACGCTGTTTAAAATCAATTTTTATGCGATTTTTCTTGTAAAAAAGCGATAATATTCCGACCGGGAGACGTCCTTTCCGTTCAAAGACTCAAAATCTAAAATGGACTCTTCACGTGCACGTGCGCACCCGTCTCATTGTTATCAGATCGACCACTTACCAAATGCGCTACTGTTTTTCAGCCTGGGACAGCAGAGTCATCATTCAACGTTCTGGCGCCTTCTGAGAGCCTATGGGAGCCTCAGAAAGTGTCACGTTACAGCAGAGAACCTTTCTTTTCAATAAAGAGAGTGTAGAAGGCCAACAAATGGTCAGAGAGGGCACTTCCTGTACAGAATCTTCTCAGGTTTTTGCCTGCCATATGAGTTCTGTTATACTCACAGACACCATTCAAACAGTTTTAGAAACTTTAGGGTGTTTTCTATCCAAATCAAACAATTATATGCATATTCTAGCTTCTGGGCAGTAGTAATAACCAGATTAAATCGGGTACGTTTTTTATCCGGATGTGAAAATACTGCCCCCTACCCTAGAGAGGTTAACCCGTAGTATATTGGCCATATACCACACCTCCTCTGGCCTTATTGCCTAAATATAATATATAAAAGCAACCAAATTATAATAATGATACCCTATTATAAAAAAAACATGTTCCATTTCTGAAACAGAAGAGAGATTGTGGCCAGCCCCAACCTTGAGTATGAGCATAAGACCAGCTGGGGGGAAAGCACTTCATCACTCAAAGTCAAAACACCTCATCTCAGATGCTCAAAATCAAAGCACTACATTCTTGTGATGAGAGGGACTGAGTCAGTCAGCACTCCAATCAGGTGCCCTGAGAGGGACTGAGTCAGTCAGCACTCCAATCACGCACCCCGAGAAGGACTGAGTCAGTCAGCACTCCAACCACGCACCCTGAGAGGGACTGAGTCAGTCAACACTCCAACCACGCACCCTGAGAGGGACTGAGTCAGTCAGCACTTCAATCAGGCACCCTGAGAGGGACTGAGTCATTCAGCAATCCAACCAGGCACCCCTCAATGCCACACAAACCCAGTGTAATACGAGAGATTCCATGTGGCTGTGGTAACTAGATTGGAATACGGGCCATGGCGCTGATGGCATTAGTGAAGTCCCAAATGGCACCCTATTCCCTATATAGTGAACTACTTTTGACCAGGGCTCATGGGGCTATATAGGGATTAGGGTGCTCTTTGGGATGTATCCACTGACTGTCTAACAACAAAAGCTAGATATCCATCTCTCTATGGTAGGCTGTTCAGCCTTAGTCTATATTGTTGCTGGGTGGACCTGATTCAGTCATTGACTCGTTCCAAAGCTCAGCTCAGTGAGAACAGGACAGAACAACAGAACTAGGGACTGCCACCGTGTCTGGCTCAGTGTGCTGTCTAGTATGCAGGGTTAGGGCTAATGGCTTAGATCAGTGTCCTGTCTAGTATGCAGGGTTAGGGCTAAGAGGTTAAGGTTAGGGGAGTCACAGGGACTGTGTTTGCACATGTGAACGGGTCGGTAGCAGACCTAAAGGGAATCCTGGATCCCTGATCTCCCAAAGGCCCTCGGGTCATTGATGTGATTGTTACCGTAATCACATTAACCCTAGAGGAGATTAGCACTCTGGTCTCAGAGGAGAGGTCCTTCCTGCTCCATGACTATGAGAGAGAGAGAGAGAGAGAGAGAGAGAGAGAGAGAGAGAGAGAGAGAGAGAGAGAGAGAGAGAGAGAGAGAGAGAGAGAGAGAGAGAGAGAGAGAGAGAGAGAGAGAGAGAGAGAGAGAGAGAGAGAGAGAGAGAGAGAGAGAGCATGTTAGAAGTACATCGTATGGCTGTCAATTTGCAATTTCCTGTCTGTGAGGTTGAAGGTTAAGGGTAGCCTATAGGAGGTTTCCTCTTTGTCTCCTCTCCTTTAAAGGCCTTCAGACATTCCTCTGCTGCGGCCCTGTAAGCTTCTCAGGTTTCCCGTCTGATTTAAGTGCCCTTTCTTTCTGTAATAAGGGTTAATTGGCCTAACTCTTAACCCTCTGGAGACTGGAGATCTCTCGTCAAAGGGCTGGCCCAAATTATACGCTCATTTCCATTCTGACTGTGGTGGGAGTCGGTGGTGGTGGTTTGTCCCGTCAGACTGACTGACAGACAAGGGTTGTGAAAGGAAGGTTTTTTTTGGGAGTAGGGGGTGGATCGTGGGTCCCATCTGTCCAGGCTAGCTGCCCCTGTGACCTGCCAGAGGTGGTTCTTGTCTCGAGTTTGAGGAGGAGTGGGGGTGGTAAACCTATTAGCTATGGGGTAGGTTAGTTTGACTTGGCTCAGTCTCAGTGGGGAGTGGGGAGTCGGGGGGGGAGGACTTTCGATAGTGCTATTGACAGCCATACGATGTACTCTTAGTGGCCAGTGACAGCCATACGATGTACACTTAGTGGCCAGTGCCAGCCATACGATGTACTTTTAGTGGCCAGTGACAGCCATACGATGTACTCTTAGTGGCCAGTGACAGCCATACGATGTACTCTTAGTGGCCAGTGACAGCCATACGATGTACCCTTAGTGGCCAGTGACAGCCATACGATGTACCCTTAGTGGCCAGTGACAGCCATACGATGTACTCTTAGTGGCCAGTGACAGCCATACGATGTACTCTTAGTGGCCAGTGACAGCCATACGATGTACTCTTAGTGGCCAGTGACAGCCATACGATGTACCCTTAGTGGCCAGTGACAGCCATACGATGTTTCCCTTAGTGGCCAGTGACAGCCATACGATGTACTCTTAGTGGCCAGTGACAGCCATACGATGTACTCTTAGTGGCCAGTGACAGCCATACAATGTACTCTTAGTGGCCAGTGACAGCCATACGATGTACCCTTAGTGGCCAGTGTCAGCCATACGATGTACACTTAGTGGCCAGTGCCAGCCATATGATGTACTCCTAGTGGCCAGTGCCAGCCATACGATGTACTCTTAGTGGCCAGTGCCAGCCATACGATGTACCCTTAGTGGCCAGTGCCAGCCATACGATGTACCCTTAGTGGCCAGTGCCAGCCATACGATGTACCCTTAGTGGCCAGTGACAGCCATACGATGTACACTTAGTGGCCAGTGACAGCCATACGATGTACTCTTAGTGGCCAGTGACAGCCATACGATGTACACTTAGTGGCCAGTGCCAGCCATACGATGTACACTTAGTGGCCAGTGCCAGCCATATGATGTACTCCTAGTGGCCAGTGCCAGCCATACGATGTACTCTTAGTGGCCAGTGCCAGCCATACGATGTACCCTTAGTGGCCAGTGCCAGCCACACGATGTACTCCTAGTGGCCAGTGCCAGCCATACGATGTACTCTTAGTGGCCAGTGACAGCCATACGATGTACTCTTAGTGGCCAGTGCCAGCCATACGATGTACACTTAGTGGCCAGTGACAGTCATACGATGTACCCTTAGTGGCCAGTGCCAGCCATACGATGTACCCTTAGTGGCCAGTGCCAGCCATATGATGTACCCTTAGTGGCCAGTGCCTACAGTATTTTCCATACTTCCTCTCTGTCGCTAGGACAAGTTTTCTCTCAATGGAACAATAACAGACAGATTGCAACATAGGAAAAAACATGGGAGTAGAAATCCTCCCTTATCTTCAAATTCAATCATCTCTCATTTTCAGCTTCCAACCTCCCTCATCTCTCCAACTTCCAATCCTCCCTCATCTCTCCAGCTTCCAATACTCCCTTATCCTCAGCTTCCAATCCCCCCTCATCTCTCCAGCTTCCAATCTTCCCTAATCTCTCCAGTTTCTAATCCTCCCTCATCTCTCCAGCTTCCAATCCCCCTCATCTCTCCAGCTTCTAATCCTCCTTTATCTCTCCAGCTTCCAATCCTCCCTAATCTCTTCAGCTTCAAATCCTCCCTTATCTCTCCAGCTTCCAATCCTCCCTTATCTCTCCAGCTTCCAATTCTCCTTAATCTCTCCAGTTTCCAATCCTCCCTCATCTCTCCAGCTTCCAGTGTAATGGATTTGAGATAGATAAGGTTTGTTTCCCAAATGGCACCCTATTCCCTCCATAGTGGACTACTTTTGAGCAGGGCCCATAGGGCTCTGGTCTAAAGTAGTGCACTATGTAGGGAATAGTGCTCTGGTCAAAAGTTGTCCACTATGTAGGGAATAGGGTGCCATTTAGGACGCAGTTAAGAATCTCAATGAGGGAAAAGTCAATGGTCCCGATAATTGAGGAGAACATTGTTACTGCCAAGGTAAAGGTAACCTCACCACCTGTAATAGAGTGTGAAGAATGGGTGGCAGCTAGCCTAGCGATTAACAACCTTGGGACAGTTACCGAAGGTTAACAGCCTTGGGCTAGTTACCGAAGATTAACAGCCTTGGGCCAGTTACTGAAGATTAACAGCCTTGGGCCAGTTACCGAAAGTTTGCTGGTTTGAATCCCCGAGCTGACTAGGTGAAATATCTGCCGATGTGCCCTTCAGCAAGGCACTTAACCCCAATTGCTCCTGTAAGTCGCCCTGGACAAGTATGTATGCTAAACGATTTAAATGTAAAATGTAACAATGTCAGCTCTGCTTATCAGACAGAGTCCTCATGCCACTGAAAACACATATGACGCCGACCCTCAGAACTAACTAACTAACTAACTAACTAACTAACTAACTAACTAACTAACTAACTAACTAACTAACTAACTAACTAACTAACTAACTAACTAGCTGTCTAACTAACTAACTAACTGACGGGTCGTAAAGGGTGATGGTGACACCCTAGTTAATGATTATGTGTGTCTCTCCTCCCTGATCTCGCGACTGACCTGTGTAATTCGTCTATACTAATGACTAACTGTGGGGGTTCCCCAGTCGTACTAAAGGCCCTCTAAATCAGTGATTACAAAGCTGATCTGTGTGTGAGCACTGAGCAGGCATCCTCTAACTGTGTGGTTTTCAACTTTCTCTGGTTACTGATCCCCTGATCACATTAAACTCTGTCCGATGTTCACCGTCATGTGTGACTGATCATTAGGTCTATGTTCCTATTTGTTAGGAGTCTTCCCTAGAGGGCTAACCCCTGTGGTGGATACTACAGTCTTCCCTAGAGGGCTAACCCCTGTGGTGGATACTACAGTCTTCCCTAGAGGGCTAACCCCTGTGGTGGATACTACAGTCTTCCCTAATGGGCTAACCCCTGTAGTGGATACTACAGTCTTCCCTAATGGGCTAACCCCTGCGATGGATACTACAGTCTTCCCTAATAGACTAACTCCTGTGGTGGATACTACAGTCTTCCCTAGAGGGCTAACCCCTGTGGTGGATACTACAGTCTTCCCTAATGGGCTAACCCCTGTGGTGGATACTACAGTCTTCCCTAGAGGGCTAACCCCTGTGGTGGATACTACAGTCTTCCCTAGAGGGCCAACCCCTGTGGTGGATACTACAGTCTTCCCTAATGGGCTAACCCCTGTGGTGGATACTACAGTCTTCCCTAGAGCGCTAACCCCTGTGGTGGAAACTACAGTTTTCCCTAACGGGCTAACCCCTGTGGTGGATACAAAAGTATTCCCTAATGGGCTAACCCCTGTGGTGGATACTACAGTCTTCCCTAATGGGCTAACCCCTCTGGTGGATACTACAGTCTTCCCTAATGGACTAACCCCTGTGGTGGATACTACAGTCTTCCCTAGAGCGCTAACCCCTGTGGTGGAAACTACAGTCTTCCCCAATGGACTAACCCCTGTGGTGGATACTACAGTCTTCCCTAATGGGCTAACCCCTGTGGTGGATACTACAGTCTTCCCTAGAGGACTAACCCCTGTGTATTGATCCCACTACACTAGACTGGAGGGTTCCACTGTGTATTGATCCCACTAGACTGTAGGTCCTGGAGGGCTCCACTGTGTATTGATCCCACTAGACTGTAGTCCTGGAGGGCTCCACTGTGTATTGATTCCACTACACTAGACTCTGTAATCCTGGAGGGTTCCACTGTGTATTGATCCCTCTAGACTGTAGTCCTGGAGGGCTCCACTGTGTATTGATCCCACTACACCAGACTGTAGTCCTGGAGGGCTCGACTGTGTATTGATCCCACTACATTAGACTCTGTAGTCCTGGAGGGCTCCACTGTGTATTGATCCCACTAGGCTGTAGTCCTGGAGGGCTCCACTGTGTATTGATCCCACTACACTAGACTGTAGTCCTGGAGAGCTCCACTGTGTATTGATCCCACTACACTAGACTGTAGTCCTGGAGGGCTCCACTGTGTATTGATCCCACTACATTAGACTCTGTAGTCCTGGAGGGCTCCACTCTGTATTGATCCCACTAGACTGTAGTCCTGGAGGGCTCCACTGTGTATTGATCCCACTACACTAGACTGTAGTCCTGGAGAGCTCCACTGTGTATTGATCCCACTACACTAGACTGTAGTCCTGGAGGGCTCCACTGTGTATTGATCCCACTACACCAGACTGTAGTCCTGGAGGGCTCGACTGTGTATTGATCCCACTACATTAGACTCTGTAGTCCTGGAGGGCTCCACTGTGTATTGATCCCACTAGGCTGTAGTCCTGGAGGGCTCCACTGTGTATTGATCCCACTACACTAGACTGTAGTCCTGGAGAGCTCCACTGTGTATTGATCCCACTACACTAGACTGTAGTCCTGGAGGGCTCCACTGTGTATTGATCCCACTACATTAGACTCTGTAGTCCTGGAGGGCTCCACTCTGTATTGATCCCACTAGACTGTAGTCCTGGAGGGCTCCACTGTGTATTGATCCCACTACACTAGACTGTAGTCCTGGAGAGCTCCACTGTGTATTGATCCCACTACACTAGACTGTAGTCCTGGAGGGCTCCACTGTGTATTGATCCCACTACACTAGACTGTAGTCCTGGAGGGCTCCACTCTGTATTGATCCCACTACACTAGACTGTAGTCCTGGAGGGCTCCACTGTGTATTGATCCCACTACACTAGACTGTAGTCCTGGAGGGCTCCACTGTATAATGCTACAGGATGTTGGTTTATCATCCATGCTTTTTACCCAGAGACTGATCGGGCTAGACTACTTTATAGAAGATAAGAGGAGCCTAAAACTACTTTATAGAAAATAAGAGGAGCCTAACATTCTCATCATTGGGGCTGTAGTGGAGCAGGTCGAGAGCTTCAAGTTCCTCTGTATCCACATCACCTAAGAATGAACATGGTCCACACACACCCACACAGTTATGAAGAGGGCATGACAGCGCCTCTTCACTCTCAGGAAGCTGAAAAGATTTGGCATGGGGCCCTCAGATCCTGAAAAGGTTCTACAACTGCACCATTCATTACACCTTGACTGGCTGCATCACCGCTTGGTATGGCAACTGCAAGGCACCCGGCCCAAGGCGCTCCAGAGGGTGGTGAATATGACCCAGTACATCACACAGACCGAGCTGCCCTGCCATACAGGACCTTTATACCAGACGGGCCAAAGACTCAAGCCACCCATAGACTCTTCTCTCTGGAACTAACAGGACCCTGAACAGCTTCTACCCCCAAGCCATAAGATCGTTAAAAACCTGTTGGGGATAGGGGGCAGTATTGACACGGCTGGATAAAAAACGTACCCGATTTAATCTGGTTACTACTCCTGCCCAGTAACTAGAATATGCATATAATTATTGGCTTTGGATAGAAAACACCCTAAAGTTTCTAAAACTGTTTGAATGGTGTCTGTGAGTATAACAGAACTCCTATGGCAGGCCAAAACCTGAGAAGATTTCAAGCAGGAAGTGGCCTGTCTGAGAAGTAGTGTTTCATCTTGGCTCTTTTTATTGAAGACTCAGGATCTGTGCAATAACGTGACACTTCCTACGTCTTCCATAGGGTCTCAGAGCCCGGGAAAACGTTGAACGATATCGAGACAGGCTCTGGCTGAAACACTTTATCGCTTTTGGCAAGTGGCCACTCAGAGTACTATGGGCTTAGGCGCGTGCCCGCTTCAACCGAATGCTTTGTTTTCCTTTGTCTGTTTATCTAAACGCAGATTCCCGGTCGGAATATTATCGCTTTTTTATGAGAAAAATGGCATAAAAATTGATTTTAAACAGCGGTTGACATGCTTCGAAGTACGGTAATGGAATATTGAATTCTTTTGTCACGAATTGTGCCATGCTCGTAACCCTGATTTAGCCTTTAGGATAGTGTCTAGAACGCACGAACAAAACGCTGCTGTTTGGATATAACGATGGATTATTTTGGACCAAACCAACATTTGTTATTGAAGTAGAAGTAGAGTGCATTCTGACGAAGACAACAAAGGTAAGAAAATTTTTCTTATAGTAAATCTGACTTTGATGAGTGCTAAACCTGCTGGGTGTCTAAATAGCTAGCCCTGTGATGCCGGGCTATCTACTGAGAATATTGCAAAATGTGCTTTCACCGAAAAGCTATTTTAAAATCGGACATATCGATTGCATAGAGGAGTTCTGTATCTATAATTCTTAAAATAATTGTTATGCTTTTTGTGAACGTTTATCGTGAGTAATTTAGTAAATTCACCGGCAGTGTTCGGTGGGAATGCCAGTCACATGCTAGTCACATGCTAATGTAAAAAGCTGTTTTTTGATATAAATATGAACTTGATTGAACAAAACATGCATGTATTGTATAACATAATGTCCTAGGGTTGTCATCTGATGAAGATCATCAAAGGTTAGTGCTGCATTTAGCTGTGGTTTGGGTTTATGTGACATTATATGCTAGCTTGAAAAATGGGTGTCTGATTATTTCTGGCTCGGTACTCTGCTGACATAATCTAATGTTTTGCTTTCGTTGTAAAGCCTTTTTGAAATCGGACAGTGTGGTTAGATTAACGAGAGTTTTATCTTTAAAATGGTGTAAAATAGTCATATTTTTGAAAAATTGAAGTAATAGGGATTTGAATAACGCGCCACAGGATTCAACTGGCTGTTGAGTAGGTGGGACGCAAGCGTCCCACCTAGCCCATAGAGGCTAAGCAAAACTGCAAAATAATGTAGCTAATCAAACGTTACCGGGAGTACCCAAATTGACCCTTTTTTGCACGATCTTGTACTGACTCTGTGCAAACAAACTGGACTCTACCCACAAACTGGACTTTACCCAACACACTGGACTCTACCCAACACACTGGACTCTACCCACTCACTGGACTCTATCCACACACTGGACTCTAACCAACACACTGGACTCTAACCAACACACTGGACTCTAACCAACACACTGGACTCTACCCAACACACTGGACTCTACCCAACACACTGGACTCTACCCGCACACTGGACTCTACCCGCACACTGGACTCTACCCAACACTGGACTCTACCCAACACACTGGACTCTACCCAACACACTAGACTCTACCCAACACACTAGACTCTACCCAATACACCGGACTCTACCCAATACACCGGACTCTACCCACACACTGGACTCTACCCAACACACTGGACTCTACCCAACACACTAGACTCTACCCAACACACTGGACTCTACCCAACACACTGGACTCTACTCAACACACTGGACTCTACCCACGGACCGGACTCTACCCAGACACTGGACTCTACCCACACACTGGACTCTACCCAACACACTGGACTCTACCCAACACACTGGACTCTACCCGCACACTGGACTCTACCCGCACACTGGACTCTAGCCGCACACTGGACTCTACCCAACACACTGGACTCTACCCAACACACTGGACTCTACCCAACACACTGGACTCTACCCAACACACTGGACTCTACCCACGGACCGGACTCTACCCAGACACTGGACTGTACCCACGGACCGGACTCCACCCAGACACTGGACTCTACCCACCCACTGGACTCTACCCGCACACTGGACTCTACCCGCACACTGGACTCTACCCGCACACTGGACTCTACCCGCACACTGGACTCTACCGACGGACCAGACTCTACCCAACACACTGGACTCTACTCACACGCTGGACTCTACTCACACGCTGGACTCTACTCACACGCTGGACTCTACCCGCACACTGGACTCTACCCAGATGCTGGACTCTACCCAGATGCTGGACTCTACCCAGATGCTGGACTCTACCCAGATGCTGGACTCTACCCAGACGCTGGACTCTACCCAACACACTGGACTCTACCCAACACACTGGACTCTACCCACACACTGGACTGTACCCAACACACTGGACTCTACCCACGGACCGGACACTACCCAGACACTGGACTGTACCCACGGACCGGACTCCACCCAGACACTGGACTCTACCCACCCACTGGACTCTACCCACGGACCGGACTCTACCCAGACACTGGACTCTACCCAACACACTGGACTCTACCCAACACACTGGACTCTACCCGCACACTGGACTCTACCCGCACACTGGACTCTACCCGACACACTGGACTCTACCCGACACACTGGACTCTACTCACACACTGGACTCTACTCACACACTGGACTCAACTCACACACTGGACTCTACTCACACACTGGACTCTACCCACACACTGGACTCTACGCAACACACCGGACTCTACCCAACACACCGGACTCTACCCAATACACCGGACTCTACCCAATACACCGGACTCTACCAACACACTGGACTCTACCCAACACACTGGACTCTACCCAACACACTGGACTCTACCCAACACACTAGACTCTACCCAACACACTAGACTCTACCCAACACACTAGACTCTACTCAACACACTAGACTCTACCCACGGACCGGACTCTACCCAGACACTGGACTCTACCCACACACTGGACTCTACCCAACACACTGGACTCTACCCAGCACACTGGACTCTACCCAGCACACTGGACTCTACCCAGCACACTGGACTCTACCCAGCACACTGGACTCTACCCAACACACTGGACTCTACCCAACACACTGGACTCTACCCACGGACCGGACTCTACCCAGACACTGGACTGTACCCACGGACCGAACTCCACCCAGACACTGGACTCTACCCACCCACTGAACTCTACCCAACACACTGGACTCTACTCACACGCTGGACTCTACTCACACGCTGGACTCTACCCAGACACTGGACTCTACCCAGACACTGGACTCTACCCAGACACTGGACTGTACCCAACACACTGGACTGTACCCAACACACTGGACTGTACCCAACACACTGGACTCTACCCAGACACTGGACTGTACCCACGGACCGGACTCCACCCAGACACTGGACTCTACCCACCCACTGGACTCTACCCACGGACCGGACTCTACCCAGACACTGGACTCTACCCACCCACTGGACACTACCCAACACACTGGACACTACCCAACACACTGGACTCTACCCGCACACTGGACTCTACCCACGGACCAGACTCTACCCAGACACTGGACTCTACCCAGACACTGGACTCTACCCACCCACTGGACACTACCCAACACACTGGACTCTACCCACACACTGCACACACTCACCACATATGCTGCTACTATTGTTTAATATCTATCATGTTGCCTATTTACTCTAGACCTACCTATATGTACATAGATACCTCAATTACCTCGTACCCCTGCACATCGACTCGGTACTGGTATTCTCTGTATATAGCCATGTTATTTATTACCTGGTACTCCCTGTATATAGCCATGTTATTACCTGGTACTCCCTGTATACAGCCATGTTATTACCTGGTATTCCCTGTATATAGCCATGTTATTACCTGGTACTCCCTGTATATAGCCATGTTATTACCTGGTACTCCCTGTATATAGCCATGTTATTACCTGGTACTCCCTGTATATAGCCATGTTATTACCTGGTACTCCCTGTATATAGCCATGGTATTACCTGGTACCTACTGTATATAGCCATGTTATTACCTGGTACTTCCTGTATATAGCCATGTTATTACCTGGTACTTCCTGTATATAGCCATGTTATTACCTGGTACTCCCTGTATATAGCCATGTTATTACCTGGTACTCCCTGTATATAACCATGTTATTACCTGGTACTTCCTGTATATAGCCATGTTATTACCTGGTACTCCTTGTATATAACCATGTTATTACCTAGTACTTCCTGTATATAACCATGTTATTACCTGGTACTTCCTGTATATAGCCATGTTATTATGATTACTCGTTATTGTTATTGGTTATTTACTGTGTATTTATTCCTTGTGTCACTATTTCAATGTTTGTATTTCATTTTCTATCTTTATCTTTAACTCTGCATTGCTGGAAAAGGATCCATAAGTAAGCATTGATTGCACGGTTAGTCTGCACCTGTTGTTTACAAAGCATGTGACAAATACATTTAGATTTGACATTATCTGCATCCTAAATGGCCCCCTCTTCCTTATATGACCTGGTAAAAAGTAGCGCACTTTGTAGGGAATGGGGTGCCATTAGGGACGCAAACATTATCAGTGTTCCACATCATAAAGAACAAATCATGGTTCCAGAAACAAGGAATTTCTCTGTTTATTTTCTGCCCAATCTGAATTCCCAGACTCACTCATGGGGCTAATTCATCATCTATTTTGATAAGCCCATATTTGACATACCTTGTTAAATATGCAGGAAGGAAAATATTGATATTATGTACTTTAACCTACTTTTTAAGGCTGATTTTGACAGTGAGATTTAAAAATTAGTTTTTTTTTTCATTTATTGACTAAGTGTTCTATTTCCTTTTCTAATAGTTGTTCAACTCAAATGTTGTTGTTTTTTAACTTGCAGAATCATAACTCCTTAGGTTTGAATACCAGTATAGTAGATTATAGAGAGAAATAATAATGGCGTCGTTTTGACAAAGCCTATAGGGAAATGAATACCGTTTTTTTTGTAGGGTTTTTAGATAAACACAGACAGCAAGGTCTGCGGTAAACACAGGCTTAAGGAGATCTTACACGTTTTGTTGTATTAGATAATGTTCATCAGCTAACGTCACTTTCTATGAATATTTAAGCATTTATAAGATACAACAACAAGAACAACAAAGGCAGATAAATGACATAGAGGCTTCATAAAAGTCATAAAGTTCATGTTAACTGACTGATATTATCTCATAGAACAAAATGTATAACAAGATCTCCTAAACTTGTGTTTAAACCTCACACTTTATTTAATGTGTTTTTCCCCGAAATCCTATTCTGTCCCCATTCATTTGGAATGGCTGAACGAACCAGAGGTAACTCATTTCCGTTTTTTTTTTGTTTTTTTTAGGACAACATGTTGGCATTCTCTATAACTTTCTGCCGAGTCCCAGCCAACCGGATGTTCCCGTTTTCAGGGGAAATGGAAGAGAGCCTTTGACTCAACAGAGGCGTGATCATGAATATATAACGTCCGTCAGCGTCCTACCCCCCTCCCTGGTTGAACTGGCTTTGTAGTCCTAACAAACATTACGTTCAGTCGTGGACAGATAGTGCAACGACCCACATGACTAGTGTGTAGCTAGACACTTTTCGCTGCGAAGAAGTAAAGTGGATAAAAAAAACGGAATATAACGATACGAACTACCAAACTAGAAGAAGTTGAGCCGAAGGACGCAAAAGGAAGCATTTTTTCCCCTCTGTGTTGCAAAGCTGTGGCTTGTTGGACCAAAGTCTTGTTCTGTACTCTGTGCATGTTGAAATCGGAGTAGTGCATTGGTACGGTGACTCCGCCAGACACCGTCTAGTTTCCAAGCGGAGCAGCCGGAGCGGCAAGGCAACACCACCAGAGACATGATTTTGAGAAGGGACTCAGTTGTTGGCGTTACTGATTTTTACTTGCATGCCTTATTGTTGTGCTTTTGTGCAAAGGTATGTGGATTACTTTATATATGTACACTGTGGAATATGTCCAGACAGCTTCTCTGGATGCATTGATTCGTCAGTAGGCGATTTTTTTATTTATTTATTTATTTTTAATATATAGGCTAGTTAAAAGATCAAGTTAACTAGGAGTGTGTGAAATATTCAGCTGGACTCCCTACGTCCTATGGTTGTGTGCGTTTTATCTGTGTGACTGGCTGTATTGATCCGCTGCAAACCCTCTTCCCCAAGTGAAACAATCCCATTTTTTTGTTTTGCATGTTCAAAATTTGTTAGCATGTCAGATTTTGAGTTATTTTCGATAACTTTTTATGGCTCAATTAGTTTGATCTATTATCATAGTTTGCAACTTTTGTAGACGGCGGCGACTGGGCCGTTACATAGCCGATGGTTCTCTCAATGTCCAGCGGTTTCACCGTTTTCTTCCTTCTGCTTTACCAACAGGTGGCTGAGGGAACCGGACAGTTCGAGTTGGAGATTTTATCGATGAACAACCTGAACGGAGAGCTTCTTAACGGGCAGTGTTGTGACGGTTCACGGAACACCGGGGATCGGAAATGCAGGATGGATGAGTGTGATACGTATTTTAAAGTGTGTTTGAAGGAATACCAGTCGCGAGTTTCGGCTGCGGGACCTTGCAGCTTCGGGTCCGGTTCCACCCTTGTCCTTGGAGGGAATACATTTTCTTTGAAGAACTCGGCGAAGAACGAAAAATCCAAGATTGTTTTGCAGTTCAGTTTCGCCTGGCCGGTAAGTTGATATCTTGATATACTAGAACTCTCGTCTCACGGTGCCGTTAACATCATTAGGCTGGACGACTGAGAAAAGGTTTCCATAATCATTGTATTCGTCCCCCGAAATAAATTAAATCAGCGACTAGGATTGCATGGTCGCCACTAGCCTAATAATGGAATAGAGGAGCCTAACGTTACTCATTATAGTTAAATGACCTTACATGTACTGTATAGAGGCGATGGCAGCATCAACAGACAAATACTCAAATCTAAACGTGCATCGATTCTCAATTACAGTCCGGTTCTAGAAACATAACTCGCTGAACTTTCATATCACATCAAAATAATATGACAAAGGCTAAATATACACTTTCTGTACACTGTTTTACCGTTTTTTTAACACCGTTGCAGCCGACGGTGTTTTTCAGCGACGTTGGTTTTGTGATGTGCAGTGCTTGACTTGGACAGGAGCTCACTTGACCTGAGTACCGAAAACCTCACATGTTCTACTGCTTGACTTCCAGCACCTCTTTTATATAATATTATCTTCAATTATTACAGGGTTCCTTCACCTAAATCTAAACAGTGCCTGCGTTTAAGCAACTCTTTCTGTCTAAACCCAGCACCTGCAGTTCGCCAACGATTTATTCTTTCTGAACGATTTTCTATTTTTATTTTTACTGATTCAAGAGTCATGCTTTGTTTTTCTAAATGACTCGTCCGTTGTAGTCGTTAGTTTGACCTGCTGGCCGCAGTGAATGAGGATGAATACTGCGCTCCTCCAGTGACTCGGGCTCTCCCACCGATAACTGTCAGTCATACATGCGCGCAGGCAACACGGATACCGGTGCAGGACGCGTAGAGAAGAACAAATACATGTTTAGAACATACTGGAGAATCAATCATGAATGCAATTAATGAATTGTTGATGTTGTAATGGACATATATATTTTTAACTGCTCAACGAACGAGAACGAATCGTTTGGGGTGCTGTAGTTTGTGAACGATATTGTGCAGCGCTTATCACGGCAGTCAAACAATTCATTCCGCTAAGAATCGTTAACAATCTAGTCCGGTTGCGGCCCAACTACACCTCGTTTCAAATGTACCAAGAAGTACTATTATTTGTATGACTAACAATCAACAAATGTGCATTGTTTTTAAAGCATGCTTTTTTCCCCCCAAGTCTGTTAGAAATGACAGATGAAATGATCCAGTGATGGTGAACGAGAGGCTGGTAGAATTAGGACTGTCGTTTTCAGTTGAATGTTCTCCGGTAGAGGACAGTGTTGTGTTCCAGACCGGGAGGGAGATGAACACTCCCAAGACTTATACCACAACAAAAATGCGAGTCAAATCCAACACCATGATTGTAATTGTCAAATCGTCACGATAATAAGACTTCATAATGTCCAGTAATTCTATGTTAATATTTCAGAATGAAACATGAAATCGTTTAGACATTCAGAATGGTGAAGAAATTCACTGTGAGGGCAAATAGAGAGTCACAAACCCAAACGTGTTTTATATATAAAAATACTATATATGTTCCAACTTCCCCTGGTCTCGTCTTACTAATAGCCTAGTGAGCACAACTTTCAAACAATTCCCCTCACTCTCCTCTAAAGTAGGAAGCCTCGGTTTCAATAGGCCATAACATAATATATTACTGTGTCATGAAAGGAGTGTGAGTTATTTGGCCTGGGTGAAGTGGTTTTATGGGAGCTGATAAATTATATGTTTTTACTCCACTGGTCTGGGGAAGAAATGACGAGTCCTCACTGTCCGAGACCGAATCAAGACCGAGTAAACATGTATCCAACACCGAGACCGGACCACTACAACACTGGTAGGGGCCCTGTATACTCTGGGCCTTACTGACTCAAATGAATGAAATTAATCAAAATATTTATTCTTAACTGGTTGAAAACAACAGGGTCAGTAAAAAGAGCCGAACTTCCCATCCGTAATTTCTCTATCGGAGACCCAACTTTCTTACGTCTGTCTTCCGTTAACAAACGCTGTAACATGGAGATATGGCTGTGGGAACCTCAATAACCCTATGAAGGTGTGTAGTAATGTAACCCTTTTTAATATATATATATATATATATATATATATTTCTCGTGATATGAAAGATAATTTTACTTATGTTTCTAAAACCGTATCGCAAGCGATGCGTTTTAACGTTTAGAGCAAGCGGTATTTAGGCCCTTGAATGGGCTAGGTGGTCAATAGGCTCTGAAGGTAGTCTGTGAATGGGCTAGGTGGTCAATAGGCTCTGAAGGTAGTCTGTGAATGGGCTAGGTGGTCAGTAGGCTCTGAAGGTAGTCTGTGAATGGGCTAGGTGGTCAGTAGGCTCTGAAGGTAGTCTGTGAATGGGCTAGGTGGTCAATAGGCTCTGAAGGTAGTCTGTGAATGGGCTAGGTGGTCAGTAGGCTCTGAAGGTAGTCTGTGAATGGGCTAGGTGGTCAATAGGCTCTGAAGGTAGTCTGTAAATGGGCTAGGTGGTCAGTAGGCTCTGAAGGTAGTCTGTGAATGGGCTAGGTGGTCAATAGGCTCTGAAGGTAGTCTGTAAATGGGCTAGGTGGTCAGTAGGCTCTGAAGGTAGTCTGTAAATGGGCTAGGTGGTCAGTAGGCTCTGAAGGTAGTCTGTGAATGGGCTAGGTGGTCAATAGGCTCTGAAGGTAGTCTGTAAGGTCAGACTAGGTCACAATGTGGTAGGCGGCATAACCTTAGCACTGTTGTATTCTTTACAATTTTACCGCCCGTCAATCACTTGTCTAGAACACATAATAAATAGTGAATGAATGTTGCATATTGTCAACATTAATGTTTGACCTAGCTTTTTGAGTTGTGGACAATTTCTCATTAAAATAATTGACCGGCCACAGGTGTGATATTTGCATAATTGAATTGTGTGTGTATATATATATTTAATTTTTTTATGGCACAACTCTACTCCATTATGAAATGTGTCTAGTGTATTATGATCGGAAATGTGGTTTATTGTGGACGTAGCGTGACCAAAAACATTTTAATCATTCATCTGTATCAGATAACACTTCGGCAGATGTGGCTCCAACCCTTAGTGTTCTTTCAGTTCAACTTCAACAGTCTAGGTTACTGTCTCGCTTCAACAGTCTAGGTTACTGTCTCGCTTCAACAGTCTAGGTTACTGTCTCGCTTCAACAGTCTAGGTTAGTGTCTCGCTTCAACAGTCTAGGTTAGTGTCTCGCTTCAACAGTCTAGGTTAGTGTCTCACTTCAACAGTCTAGGTTAGTGTCTCGCTTCAACAGTCTAGGTTAGTGTCTCGCTTCAACAGTCTAGGTTAGTGTCTCGCTTCAACAGTCTAGGTTAGTGTCTCGCTTCAACAGTCTAGGTTAGTGTCTCGCTTCAACAGTCTAGGTTAGTGTCTCGCTTCAACAGTCTAGGTTAGTGTCTCGCTTCAACAGTCTAGGTTAGTGCCTCGCTTCAACAGTCTAGGTTAGTGTCTCGCTTCAACAGTCTAGGTTAGTGTCTCGCTTCAACAGTCTAGGTTAGTGTCTCGCTTCAACAGTCTAGGTTACTGCCTGTCTCGCTTCAACGGTCTAGGTTACTGCCTGTCTCGCTTCAACGGTCTAGGTTACTGCCTGTCTCGCTTCAACGGTCTAGGTTACTGCCTGTCTCGCTTCAACGGTCTAGGTTACTGCCTGTCTCGCTTCAACGGTCTAGGTTACTGCCTGTCTCGCTTCAACGGTCTAGGTTACTGCCTGTCTCGCTTCAACGGTCTAGGTTACTGCCTGTCTCGCTTCAACGGTCTAGGTTACTGCCTGTCTCGCTTCAACGGTCTAGGTTACTGCCTGTCTCGCTTCAACGGTCTAGGTTACTGCCTGTCTCGCTTCAACGGTCTAGGTTACTGCCTGTCTCGCTTCAACGGTCTAGGTTACTGCCTGTCTCGCTTCAACGGTCTAGGTTACTGCCTGTCTCGCTTCAACGGTCTAGGTTACTGCCTGTCTCGCTTCAACGGTCTAGGTTACTGCCTGTCTCGCTTCAACGGTCTAGGTTACTGCCTGTCTCGCTTCAACGGTCTAGGTTACTGCCTGTCTCGCTTCAACGGTCTAGGTTACTGCCTGTCTCGCTTCAACGGTCTAGGTTACTGCCTGTCTCGCTTCAACGGTCTAGGTTACTGCCTGTCTCGCTTCAACGGTCTAGGTTACTGCCTGTCTCGCTTCAACGGTCTAGGTTACTGCCTGTCTCGCTTCAACGGTCTAGGTTACTGCCTGTCTCGCTTCAACGGTCTAGGTTACTGCCTGTCTCGCTTCAACGGTCTAGGTTACTGCCTGTCTCGCTTCAACGGTCTAGGTTACTGCCTGTCTCGCTTCAACGGTCTAGGTTACTGCCTGTCTCGCTTCAACGGTCTAGGTTACTGCCTGACTCGCTTCAACGGTCTAGGTTACTGCCTGACTCGCTTCAACGGTCTAGGTTACTGCCTGTCTCGCTTCAACGGTCTAGGTTACTGCCTGTCTCGCTTCAACGGTCTAGGTTACTGCCTGTCTCGCTTCAACGGTCTAGGTTACTGCCTGTCTCGCTTCAACGGTCTAGGTTACTGCCTGTCTCGCTTCAACGGTCTAGGTTACTGCCTGTCTCGCTTCAACGGTCTAGGTTACTGCCTGTCTCGCTTCAACGGTCTAGGTTACTGCCTGTCTCGCTTCAACGGTCTAGGTTACTGCCTGTCTCGCTTCAACGGTCTAGGTTACTGCCTGTCTCGCTTCAACGGTCTAGGTTACTGCCTGTCTCGCTTCAACGGTCTAGGTTACTGCCTGTCTCGCTTCAACGGTCTAGGTTACTGCCTGTCTCGCTTCAACGGTCTAGGTTACTGCCTGTCTCGCTTCAACGGTCTAGGTTACTGCCTGTCTCGCTTCAACGGTCTAGGTTACTGCCTGTCTCGCTTCAACGGTCTAGGTTACTGCCTGTCTCGCTTCAACGGTCTAGGTTACTGCCTGTCTCGCTTCAACGGTCTAGGTTACTGCCTGTCTCGCTTCAACGGTCTAGGTTACTGCCTGTCTCGCTTCAACGGTCTAGGTTACTGCCTGTCTCGCTTCAACGGTCTAGGTTACTGCCTGTCTCGCTTCAACGGTCTAGGTTACTGCCTGTCTCGCTTCAACGGTCTAGGTTACTGCCTGTCTCGCTTCAACGGTCTAGGTTACTGCCTGTCTCGCTTCAACGGTCTAGGTTACTGCCTGTCTCGCTTCAACGGTCTAGGTTAGTGCCTGTCTCGCTTCAACGGTCTAGGTTAGTGTCTGTCTCGCTTCAACGGTCTAGGTTAGTGTCTGTCTCGCTTCAACGGTCTCGGTTACTGCCTGCCTCGCTTCAACGGTCTCGGTTACTGCCTGCCTCGCTTCAACGGTCTCGGTTACTGCCTGCCTCGCTTCAACGGTCTCGGTTACTGCCTGCCTCGCTTCAACGGTCTCGGTTACTGCCTGCCTCGCTTCAACGGTCTCGGTTACTGCCTGCCTCGCTTCAACGGTCTAGGTTAGTGCCTGCCTCGCTTCAACGGTCTAGGTTAGTGTCTGTCTCGCTTCAACGGTCTAGGTTAGTGTCTGTCTCGCTTCAACGGTCTCGGTTAGTGTCTGTCTCGCTTCAACGGTCTCGGTTAGTGTCTGTCTCGCTTCAACGGTCTCGGTTAGTGTCTGTCTCGCTTCAACGGTCTCGGTTAGTGTCTGTCTCGCTTCAACGGTCTCGGTTACTGCCTGCCTCGCTTCAACGGTCTCGGTTACTGCCTGCCTCGCTTCAACGGTCTCGGTTACTGCCTGCCTCGCTTCAACGGTCTCGGTTACTGCCTGCCTCGCTTCAACGGTCTCGGTTACTGCCTGCCTCGCTTCAACGGTCTCGGTTACTGCCTGCCTCGCTTCAACGGTCTCGGTTACTGCCTGCCTCGCTTCAACGGTCTCGGTTACTGCCTGCCTCGCTTCAACGGTCTCGGTTACTGCCTGTCTCGCTTCAACGGTCTCGGCTACTGCCTGTCTCGCTTCAACGGTCTCGGCTACTGCCTGCCTCGCTTCAACGGTCTCGGCTACTGCCTGCCTCGCTTCAACGGTCTCGGCGACTGTCTCGCTCGCTTCAACGGTCTAGGCGACTGTCTCGCTCGCTTCAACGGTCTAGGCGACTGTCTCGCTCGCTTCAACAGTCTAGGTTAGTGTCTCACTTCAACTGAAGTTTTCTGTTCTAAAGCAGGCTACGTAATAAATATGTAAACTATTATAACAAAGCCTTTCTGACATGGGGATGGATATTTTGAGGTGGAGCACTTTTCAGACTACTGGACTCTTTGATCTCACCACAGAAGAGTAATACAATGCCATGTTGTGAAATAGGACATTGTTGATATGAGGGGCACCCACAGCGTGGACATGAGGGAGCTCCCGCAGCGTGGACATGAGGGGGCTCCCGCAGCGTGGACATGAGGGGGCTCCCGCAGCGTGGACATGAGGGGGCTCCCGCAGCGGTGACATGAGGGGGCTCCCGCAGCGGTGACATGAGGGGGCTCCCGCAGCGGTGACATGAGGGGGCTCCCGCAGCGGTGACATGAGGGGGCTCCCGCAGCGGTGACATGAGGGGGCTCCCGCAGCGGTGACATGAGGGGGCTCCCATAGCGTTAATGAGGAGCTCCCATAGCGTTAATGAGGCGGTGGATCCAGAGAGGATAAAAGGACAGCTAGAGGACAGAACAGCTTGGTTTCCGTGGTTTCTATGTGTAACGTACGTCACACTGCTTGCCTAGCAACTACCATTTCCTCCTGATTCGGCTCACACCGAGGCGCTAGCACATGTTACAGCCCTCCAAAAGCATCTTACCAGTCGGCACCATTGAAAGTTAACAATTTCGGCCGCGCAAGTGGCGACTTCAGGTTGAAGAGTACGTTTCACACATCCCCATGTGCTGCACATGCTTCCCCAGCCCACTACATTATCCCTCCCCAGCCCACTACATTATCCCTCCCCAGCCCACTACATTATCCCTCCCCACAACGTGCGGCTTCATGGGTTGTATAAACAGACAGGCCATTAGGCTATTAGCATGTGCATATCCTGTTAAGGACCACACACAGTTCCTCTGCCGTCTCGTTCGGCGGGTTGTGTTTTAAGGACCACCCGATGGTGGACTTCTGACCGCTTTTCCACCAGAAATTATAAAATAGTTTGACAACCCTGTTTGTTTGTTTGTAAGCTTTTTAAATTCTATCACTCTCAATCGTTTCATCTTTTCCAGTACATAATGAGTCACTTTCGACCTAAAATCACTTCCTGACCACTTCTACATGAGGCGAATATGTATGGAAGGTTTCAAATCAATAGAGGGTGCTGTCAAAAAGTGATTTAAATCAAATGGATTTCTCCCAAGACAGTACAATTTTCTAAATGTTCTCCTTCGTAATTTAGATGTTAATTTACTTAGTATTATTGTCCAGTCCTCGTGTTTGTAGATGTTGGCAGCCTGACAGTTCATTTTCTGTAGCCAGATGTTCTAACTAGGCCTGTGCCTGGCTTTGGTTACAAACCATTTTCTAATTATAATAAATAAATGAAAAGTATGAATGAACTGGACATGGGAAAATTTTAACAAAAAAGGTCAACATTTTTATGTACATGGGTGGACTTATCTCAGCACTGCTCCAATGACAGCTGAAATGTCAACAATGGGGCCAGACAGGGTTTCATTTCTGTCCTGATGTGTGTGGGTCCTAGTTGCCGTTGTACAGTACAACAGAGGAGGGTTTTGCCCCATTTGGTTAGGCCTAGAGGTCGGTATAATAGAATAGAGGCAGTCTTTCTTGGAGCTCTGGCTTCCTCATCTCAACTGTGTCTGTATTTCCAGTAAGCAGCAACAATCACCAGGGTTAGTTATCATTTCAACTCTTTTGTTCCTCTCCAGAAATGGATTGGTTCTGGTGGACGAAGCAGAGTGATTGGGTTCTACTGAAGGGAGAGCCAAACCTGGGTTCAATTATTTTAGTTGGGCTTAATTGCGATTTGGTTGGCACAGTGGAACCAACAGAATAGAAGTGCAAATGGAAGAGTGCAACAATAGTTTTTTGATTGTTGAACCCAGGTCTTCACTCTGCATTACCTGTGGAGAACTGTGACGTTCTGCCTGGCCTCCTGTTCCTCACTGTTGGCTGGGCCTTGGGCTTTGTTTGTGTGTGTTTGTGTGTGTGTGTGTGTGTGTGTCCTTCTAATTCCGCCACGCTCGGTTGGAGCTCAGGCTTTTCAAATCTTTAACTCTGCCACCCACACTCAACTGCTGCACCTAATGAGACCCTGGCTAGCCATCCACATGTGCTGCACCTAATGAGACCCTGGCTAGCCATTCACATGTGCTGCACCTAATGAGACCCTGGCTAGCCATTCACATGTGCTGCACCTAATGAGACCCTGGCTAGCCATTCACATGTGCTGCTCTTAATGAGACCCTGGCTAGCCATCCACATGTGCTGCTCTTAATGAGACCCTGGCTAGCCATCCACATGTGCTGCACTTAATGAGACCCTGGCTAGCTATCCACATGTGCTGCACCTAATGAGACCCTGGCTAGCCATCCACATGTGCTGCACCTAATGAGACCTTGGCTAGCCATCCACATGTGCTGCACCTAATGAGACCCGGCTAGCCATCCACATGTGCTGCTCTTAATGAGACCCTGGCTGCACCTAATGAGACCCTGGCTAGCCATCCACATGTGCTGCGCTGATAGGCCTAGATCAGTGGAACAGGTAGACGGGTCAACACGACAGCCAGTTCAGACCGATAACCTGCTCAATGGGCTTCTTCATTGATCTCGTGGCTTGATTTTTGCTCTTATATGCACTGTCAACTGGGGGATCTTTTATATAGACAGGTATGTGCCTTTCCAAATCCTGTCCAATCAATTGAATTTACCACAGGTGGACTCCAAGTTGTAGAAACATCTCAAAGATGATCAATGGGAACAGGATGCCCCTGAGCTCAATTTCGAGTCTCATTGCAAAAGGTCTGAATACTTAAGTAAATAAGGTATTTCTGTTTATTTTTTATGAATTAGCAAACATTTCTAAACCTGTTTTTGCTTTTGCCTCGTGGGGTTTTGTGTGTAGATTGATGAGGAACATTTTTTATTTAATACGTTTTAGAATAAGGCTGTAATGTAACAAAACGTTGAAAAAGAGAAGTGGTCTGAATTCTTTCCAAATGCTCTGTGTGTTATATACACATACACATACAGCTGAAGTCGGAAGTTTACATACACCTTAGCCAAATACATTTAAACTCAGTTTTTCACAATTCCTGACATTTAATCCTAGTAAAAATTCCCTGTCTTAGGTCAGTTAGGATCATCACTTTATTTTAGGAATGTGAAATGTCAGAATAATAGTAGAGAGAATGATTTATTTCAGCTTTTATTTCTTTCATCACATTCCCAGTGGGTCAGAAATGTACATACACTCAATTGGTATTTGGTAGCATTGCCTTTAAATTGTTTAACTTGGGTCAAACGTGTCAGGTAGCGTTCCACATGCTTCCCACAATAAGTTGGGTGAATTTTGGCCC
This sequence comes from Salmo salar, assembly GCF_965601325.2. Classification (NCBI taxonomy): domain Eukaryota; kingdom Metazoa; phylum Chordata; class Actinopteri; order Salmoniformes; family Salmonidae; genus Salmo; species Salmo salar. The sequence goes on along the minus strand of NC_138309.1, from coordinate 38,990,203 downwards.
ATTCCTCCTGACAGAGCTGATGTAACTAAGTCAGGTTTGTAGGTCTCCTTGCTCGCACACGCTTTTTCAGTTCTGCCCACAAATGTTCTATAGGATTGAGGTCAGGGCTTTGTGACGGCCACTCCAATACCTTGACTTTGTTGTCCTTAAGCCATTTTGCCACAACTTTGGAGGTATGCTTGGGGTCATTGTCCATTTAGAAGACCCACTTGTGACCAAGCTTTAACTTCCTGACTGATGTTGCTTCAATATATCCACATAATTTTCCTGCCTCATGATGCCATCTATTTTGAAGTGCACCAGTCCCTCCTGCAGCAAAGCACCCCCACAACATGACACTGCCACCCCCGTGCTTCACGGTTGGGATGGTGTTCTTCAGCTTGCAAGCATCCCCCTTTTTCCTCCAAACATAACGATGGTCATTATGGCCAAAAGTTATATTTTTGTTTCATCAGACCAGAGGACATACCAAAAAGTACGAAGTCTGGCTTTTTTTATGGCCGTTTTGGAGCAGTGGCTTCTTCTTTGCTGAGCGGCCTTTCAGGTTATGTCGATATAGGACTTGTTTTACTGTGGATATAGATAATTTTGTACCTGTTTCCTCAGCATCTTTACAGGGTCCTTTGCTGTTGTTCTGGGATTGATTTGCACTTTTGGCACCAAATATGTTCATCTCTAGGAGACAGAACTCGTCTCCTTCCTGAGCGGTACGACGGCTGCGTGGTCCCATGGTGTTTATACTTGCGTACTATTGTTTGTACAGATGAACGTGTTACCTTCAGGCGTTTGGAAATTGCTCCCAAGGATGAACGAGACTTGTGGAGGTCTACAATGTTTTTTCTGAGGTTTTGGCTGATTTCTTTTGATTTTCCCATGATGTCAAGCAAAGAGGCACTGAGTTTGAAGGTAGGCCTTGAAATACATCCACAGGTACACCTCCAATTGAATCAAATTTTGTCAGTTTGCCTATCAGAAGCTTCTAAAGCCATTATATCATTTTCTGGAATTTTCCGAGCTGTTTAAAGGCAGTCAACTTAGTGTATGTTAACTTCTGATAATATATTCTATATACATTTTTTTTACCTTTATTTAACTAGGTAAGTCAGTTAAGAACAAATTCTTATTTACAATGACGGCCTAGCAACAGTGGGTTAACTGCCTCTTTCAGGGGCAGAACGACAGATTTTTACCTTGTCAGCTCGGGATATACACTGCTCAAAAAAATAAAGGGAACACTTAAACAACACAATGTAACTCCAAGTCAATCACACTTCTGTGAAATCAAACTGTCCACTTAGGAAGCAACACTGATTGACAATACATTTCACATGCTGTTGTGCAAATGGAATAGACAACAGGTGGAAATTATAGGCAATTAGCAAGACACCCCCAATAAAGGAGTGGTTCTGCAGGTGGGGACCACAGACCACTTCTCAGTTCCTATGCTTCCTGGCTGATGTTTTGGTCACTTTTGAATGCTGGCGGTGCTTTCACTCTAGTGGTAGCATGAGACGGAGTCTACAACCCACACAAGTGGCTCAGGTAGTGCAGCTCATCCAGGATGGCACATCAATGCGAGCTGTGGCAAGAAGGTTTGCTGTGTCTGTCAGCGTAGTGTCCAGAGCATGGAGGCGCTACCAGGAGACAGGCCAGTACATCAGGAGACGTGGAGGAGGCCGTAGGAGGGCAACAACCCAGCAGCAGGACCGCTACCTCCGCCTTTATGCAAGGAGGAGCAGGAGAAGCACTGCCAGAGCCCTGCAAAATGACCTCCAGCAGGCCACAAATGTGCATGTGTCTGCTCAAACAGTCAGAAACAGACTCCATGAGGGTGGTATGAGGGCCCGACGTCCACATGTGGGGGTTGTGCTTACAGCCCAACACCGTGCAGGACGTTTGGCATTTGCCAGAGAACACCGAGATTGGCAAATTCGCCACTGGCGCCCTGTGCTCTTCACAGATGAAAGCAGGTTCACACTGAGCACGTGACAGACGTGACAGAGTCTGGAGACGCCGTGGAGAACGTTCTGCTGCCTGCAACATCCTCCAGCATGACCGGTTTGGCGGTGGGTCAGTCATGCTGTGGGGTGGCATTTCTTTGGGGGGCCGCACAGCCCTCCATGTGCTCGCCAGAGGTAGCCTGACTGCCATTAGGTACCGAGATGAGATCCTCAGACCCCTTGTGAGACCATATGCTGGTGCGGTTGGCCCTGGGTTCCTCCTAATGCAAGACAATGCTAGACCTCATGTGGCTGGAGTGTGTCAGCAGTTCCTGCAAGAGGAAGGCATTGATGCTATGGACTGGCCCGTCCGTTCCCCAGACCTGAATCCAATTGAGCACATACTGTTTTTTTTATTATTTATCCTGTTGCCTAGTGACTTTATCCTTACCTCAATTACCTCGTACCGCTGCAAATGGACTCTGAACTGGTAACCCGTGTATATAGCCAAGTTATCGTATTTATTCCTGGTATACTACTTTTCTATTATTTCTCTTTTTTTCTGCATTATTGGGGGGACAGGCTGTTTTCAGAGAAAGGTCTTCCTGTTCACGTACCCAACAGGAAGAAAGGGTGACTGCTTGACTATCACATATAGCCACAAAGCATTGGTAGCTAGCTACCCATGAAAAATGTTTGCCTGTTTTAACTAGCTGGCTGGCAAGATGACTCAGCGTGAGGTAATACAGTAGGGGGAGTGCTGCTCGGCGTGAGGTAATACAGTAGGGGGAGTGCTGCTCAGCGTGAGGTAATACAGGTGCAGTGTGAGGTAATACAGTAGGGGGAGTGCTGCTTAGCGTGAGGTAATACAGTAGGGGGAGTGCTGCTCGGCGTGAGGTAATACAGTAGGGGGAGTGCTGCTCGGCGTGAGGTAATACAGTAGGGGGAGGGCTGCTCGGCGTGAGGTAATACAGTAGGGGGAGTGCTGCTCGGCGTGAGGTAATACAGTAGGGGGAGTGCTGCTCAAACTGAATGTTTTATGTGTTCTCCACTCTCTAGTCCTCACAGAATGAACTCGGAGCATGAGAGTGTGGAGTGCGGTTGTATGCATATTGAGAAACACCCAGTGACTCGGAGAGAAACACCCAAGGTGTCGTGTGTTTTCCCCTGCCACTCTGTCAGTCAGGGTGCTGCCTGCCAAACTTTGAAGTGTGTGTGTGTGTGTGTGTGTGTGTGTGTGTGTGTGTGTGTGTGTGTGTGTGTGTGTGTGTGTGTGTGTGTGTGTGTGTGTGTGTGTGTGTGTGTGTGTGAATTCAGTCAGGTGTTCTGGCAGATCAGATAGAGATGGATTTTAATCAGATGTCCTGTCAGCTTTGTTGGAGAGTGAGTGAGTCTGTCTGTCTGTGCGTCTGTGCCAGGACGATACCAGTGTCATGATGTTGTCTGTTGCGAGAGAGCGCTCTGGAGTATCTGTCTTTGTGTTTATGGCCAGTCTCAACTTCAGTTTAAAGAGTGAGTTTGGAGTCAGGCTGTCGCCTGGGAACGGAACCCTGGCTGCTGTAGACATGCTGTTATACACTCTTAGCTGATAACCCTGTGTGTGAGACTGAGACAACGTATGGTGTATCTCTCTCTCTCTCTCTCTCTCTCTCTCTCTCTCTCTACAGTATTACTGACCAATTGACCGTCCCAAATGGCACCCTATTCCCTACACAGTGCACTACATTTGACCGGGATCCATTTAGGCTCCATAGGACTCCAGTCAAACGTAGTGCACTATATAGGGAATAGGGTGCCATTTGGACGGACCTCAAATGCTTTTCATGTTGAGCGTAGTAGATAGTAAATGTCAGAACACGTCGCGGAACACGTTCTATGTTTAAAAAGGCCTGAGATGAAAGAGTTCAACCTGAATACAAGCTGTTGGCTACTGTGTTTTTACTACGTCTTGTCTTTTAAACAAGGCTCTGGACTGTCACAACACAATTACATTGGTTAAATAAATAAACTAAATTAACGTTTGGTTAAATAAACTAAACTGTAATGATTTTAACAAGAGGTGAATTAAAAAGTGTTATGTGAGCATGTTAGCATTGCAGACAGTGTTCCTAGTCGGTCTGTCAGTCTGTACATCAGTGAATAGTGTGAGGAGGGGGGAAATAACAGTATTATATCTGAATGGGCTGGGAGGTTTTAGCAGCAGGGCTGTCTGGCTCACTGCTCGTCCCCAACCACACACCACCAGGGAGACTGGGCTCCCAAAAGGGCAACCTTTCCCCTATGTAGGACACTACTTTTGACCAGGGCCCTGGTACATGTGGGAGGCATTCTAGCTAACAGCATGTCAACTCCTCCTGTTCAATGAGGGGGGGTGAATGACGGGTGGGGGGGTGAGAGAGAGTGTAATAACCCCCCAAGCTGCTACGGTGTAATGACCCCCCCCCAAGCTGCTACGGGTAATGACCCCCCCCCAAGCTGCTACGGCGTAATGACTCCCCCCAAGCTGCTACGGCGTAATGACTCCCCCCAAGCTGCTACGGCGTAATGACCCCCCCCAAGCTGCTACGGCGTAATGACCCCCCCCAAGCTGCTACGGCGTAATGACCCCCCCCAAGCTGCTACGGCGTAATGACCCCCCCCCAAGCTGCTACGGCGTAATGACCCCCCCCCAAGCTGCTACGGCGTAATGACCCCCCCCAAGCTGCTACGGCGTAATGACCCCCCCCCCAAGCTGCTACGGCGTAATGACCCCCCCCCCCCCAAGCTGCTACGGCGTAATGACTCCCCCCCCCAAGCTGCTACGGCGTAATGACCCCCCCCCCCAAGCTGCTACGGCGTAATGACCCCCCCAAGCTGCTACGGCGTAATGACCCCCCCCCAAGCTGCTACGGCGTAATGACCCCCCCCCAAGCTGCTACGGCGTAATGACCCCCCCCAAGCTGCTACGGCGTAATGACCCCCCCCCCCAAGCTGCTACGGCGTAATGACCCCCCCCCCCCAAGCTGCTACGGCGTAATGACTCCCCCCAAGCTGCTACGGCGTAATGACCCCCCCCCCAAGCTGCTACGGCGTAATGACCCCCCCCCCAAACTGCTACGGCGTAATGACCCCCCCCCCCAAGCTGCTACGGCGTAATGACCCCCCCCCCCAAGCTGCTACGGCGTAATGACCCCCCCCAAGCTGCTACGGCGTAATGACCCCCCCCCCCCCCAAGCTGCTACGCGTAATGACCCCCCCCAAGCTGCTACGGCGTAATGACCCCCCCCCCCCAAGCTGCTACGGCGTAATGACCCCCCCCCCAAGCTGCTACGGCGTAATGACCCCCCCCCCCAAGCTGCTACGGCGTAATGACCCCCCCCCCCCAAGCTGCTACGGCGTAATGACCCCCCCCCCCAAGCTGCTACGGCGTAATGACCCCCCCCCCAAGCTGCTACGGCGTAATGACCCCCCCCCCCAAACTGCTACGGCGTAATGACCCCCCCCCCCCCAAGCTGCTACGGCGTAATGACCCCCCCCCCCCCAAGCTGCTACGGCGTAATGACCCCCCCCAAGCTGCTACGGCGTAATGACCCCCCCCCCCCAAGCTGCTACGGCGTAATGACCCCCCCCAAGCTGCTACGGCGTAATGACCCCCCCCCCCCCCCCCCAAGCTGCTACGGCGTAATGACCCCCCCAAGCTGCTACGGCGTAATGACCCCCCCCCCAAGCTGCTACGGCGTAATGACCCCCCCCCCAAGCTGCTACGGCGTAATGACCCCCCCCCCCAAGCTGCTACGGCGTAATGACCCCCCCCCCCCCAAGCTGCTACGGCGTAATGACCCCCCCCCCCCAAGCTGCTACGGCGTAATGACCCCCCCCCCCAAGCTGCTACGGCGTAATGACCCCCCCCCCCCAAGCTGCTACGGCGTAATGACCCCCCCCCCCCAAGCTGCTACGGCGTAATGACCCCCCCCAAGCTGCTACGGCGTAATGACCCACCCCAAGCTGCTACGGCGTAATGACCCCCCCCCAAGCTGCTACGGCGTAATGACCCCCCCCCAAGCTGCTACGGCGTAATGACCCCCCCCAAGCTGCTACGGCGTAATGACCCCCCCCCCCCCAAGCTGCTACGGCGTAATGACCCCCCCCCAAGCTGCTACGGCGTAATGACCCCCCCCCAAGCTGCTACGGCGTAATGACCCCCCCCCCCCAAGCTGCTACGGCGTAATGACCCCCCCCCCCAAGCTGCTACGGCGTAATGACCCCCCCCCCCAAACTGCTACGGCGTAATGACCCCCCCCCCCCAAGCTGCTACGGCGTAATGACCCCCCCCCCCAAGCTGCTACGGCGTAATGACCCCCCCCAAGCTGCTACGGCGTAATGACCCCCCCCCCCCAAGCTGCTACGGCGTAATGACCCCCCCCAAGCTGCTACGGCGTAATGACCCCCCCCCCCCCCCCCCCAAGCTGCTACGGCGTAATGACCCCCCCAAGCTGCTACGGCGTAATGACCCCCCCCCCAAGCTGCTACGGCGTAATGACCCCCCCCCCAAGCTGCTACGGCGTAATGACCCCCCCCCCCCCCCAAGCTGCTACGGCGTAATGACCCCCCCCCCCCAAGCTGCTACGGCGTAATGACCCCCCCCCCCCCCAAGCTGCTACGGCGTAATGACCCCCCCCCCCCAAGCTGCTACGGCGTAATGACCCCCCCCCAAGCTGCTACGGCGTAATGACCCCCCCCAAGCTGCTACGGCGTAATGACCCACCCCAAGCTGCTACGGCGTAATGACCCCCCCCCAAGCTGCTACGGCGTAATGACCCCCCCCCAAGCTGCTACGGCGTAATGACCCCCCCCCCAAGCTGCTACGGCGTAATGACCCCCCCCAAGCTGCTACGGCATAATGACCCCCCCCCCCCCCAAGCTGCTACGGCGTAATGACCCCCCCCAAGCTGCTACGGCGTAATGACCCCCCCCCAAGCTGCTACGGCGTAATGACCCCCCCCAAGCTGCTACGGCATAATGACAAACCCTCTTCAACTACTGGTGTGGTACCAGGCAGGGTGAGGGTCGGACAGCCACAGGGACGCTGATACTTACCAGAGAACAATAAATGCTGTCAGCACCTCGCTTTCCAGCTTGAACCCCAGAGAAAGACGAAACGATATTCACCATTCTGAGTGCTTTGGTACAACATCTGTTGGCAGGACCATAGACATTAGCCTTGTTAGAATCAACGTGTTTCCTTTATCCTGCCAACTGAATATCTTTCCCTTCTACTGTTGTCCGGCCGCCCGGGTAGGGAGTTGTTTGGTTTGAGGAGCCTGGCGGTGCTGATTAGGAAGGCTGTTGTGTGCTGTGTAAACATGTTGAGAGCTGTGCTGTGTAGTGAGTCAGGTTCATTCTAGACTGTCCCAATTGGCACCCTAGTCCCTATGTAGTCCACTACTTTAGACCAGGGGCCACCACTACTTTAGACCTATCCCATAGGGGATAGGGGGCCATTTGGACCACAGCCTTACCTAGAGTCATTTATCAGGTCCATTCATTACTAAAATGTCTTAATGTAGGATAATACATCTGTAATCTCGATGTTCCTGTAGCTATTTAGTTCTTGACTGGTGACTGGTGTCAGATCAGACAGGTGACTGGTGTCAGATCAGACAGGTGACTGGTGGAGTGAACAGAGACCTGCGAGACAGTGGAGTGAGGCATGAGAACCTGAAGGTGTTTGTTTAGCTGGAGAGGTGTTTTTAGATGAAGTCATGAGAGAGACAGTCATGAGAGTTTAACGTGTGAATTAGTGTACCTTTTTAGTTGCAGAGTGAAGAGGCAAGAGAAAGTCAAGAGAGAGAGAGACACTTTGGTAGGATGTATTTCCTGTGTGGTTGTTGTATGCTACAGAGTCATAGTCTACCTTTAGCGTCCATGCTGTGGGAGATGCCTCTGAGATGCTGTGGGAGATGCTGTGGGAGATGTCACACTGTCACAGCATCTCTGAGGCAAGTAGGTGTTGGATGCTACAAAGTGGAGTCAGCTCTTGAAGTGGAGAAACTTGTGTGTGTGTGTGTGTGTGTGTGTGTGTGTGTGTGTGTGTGTGTGTGTGTGTGTGTGAGCTCCTGACCAGAGATCTGAGCCGACTGTATGAAACTGCTGACCTGCAGATACAGGCCTTGTCCAATTGTTCCTCTCTCTTGGAGTCACAGCGCTCGTTCTCTTCTCCCATCTCTCCGTATGACTGGTTCTCCCCAACCACCTGTAGATTCTCCCGGGACATTTCTCTGTGTCTGTCCTGTCTTGACCTACTACACCACGGACCTATACCTACTGTGTACACTTCAACTAGTCCTGTCACCATGCTGTTTCACAATCCTCTACATGTCATGTCTAGTCTGCCTATCCTGTCCTGACTTGACCTACTCAACCACAAGGCTTTCACCAGTTGTCTCACAGAGATCTATATTGATACGTGTTTGATTTGTTTATATAATATTTGCTATTTTTATTTAATTTTGTGTTTTTTAAATTGTGTATAATTTTGCAAATGTGTTTTCCTTGGTTAAATACAAGTTAATAATAATAATGAATCTCAGCCAGTATGAGCGTCGTCCTCCGTCACTGCTGTCTCACAGACACCGTTTTCTAGTCTGTAGTTCTGTCCTGTTCCGACGTGGCCTACTAAATCATATGATCTCAGCAGTTCTGACTGAATATCTCGCCGTATAGCCTCGTTGTTGCCTCTGAGTGTATTAACTTGAATCACAGGACGGTGATGAAGCATTATGAAATTGATGTTTATGTATTTTTTTTCTCTCCTTGCTGGGAATTCAAACCGGTTTTAAACCTGATTCACACGCAGTGTACTAATGCATGCTGGTTGTTTACCTTTAGCCATAGACCCCACCATGTATTTATAAATGAGTGCCTTCAGAAAGTATTCATAACTTTTATTTTTTTTTTTACCTAAATTTGAAATGGTTTAAATTTTAGATTTTTCTATCACACAATACTCCATAATGTTTTTTGACATTTTTACAAATTTATTTTAAAAAAATGACGGGTTGAAATGTCTTGAGTCATATAAGTATTCAACCCCATTGTTATGGCAAGCCTAAACATGTTCAGGAGAAAACATTTAATTTTAAAAAGTTACATGATAATTTGCATGGACTCTGTGTGCCGTAAGTATTTAACAGGATTTTTGAATGACTACAAGCTATGAAGGAAAAACTTCTGGCGTTTTGGTGCAGCAGACTAGTGCAAATCATATTTCATTTTTTTTATTTAACCTTTTTATTTAACTAGGCAAGTCAGTTAAGAACAAATTCTTATTTACAATGACGGCCTAACCCCAGACAACGCTGAACCAATTGTGAGCCGCCCAATGGGGCTCCCGATCATGATACATCCTGGATATTGCAATATCGTCAACAATAATATCCCGATATGTAACTATTGTTTTCCTCCGTCACTAATCCAACATCCTGTCGTCTATACAGCTGACGGTCTAAGACTGTATTGATTTCCCCCGTCACTAGTCCAACATCCTGTCGTCTATACAGCTGACGGTCTGAGACTGTATTGATTTCCCCCGTCACTAGTCCAACATCCTGTCGTCTATACAGCTGACGGTCTGAGACTGTATTGATTTCCCCCGTCACTAGTCCAACATCCTGTCGTCTATACAGCTGACGGTCTGAGACTATTGATTTCCCCCGTCACTAGTCCAACATCCTGTCGTCTATACAGCTGACGGTCTGAGACTGAATTGATTTCCTCCGTCACTAGTCCAACATCCTGTCGTCTAGCTACTTCATCAGATCAGCTGTTAGTTACCATGGTGTCTGGACTACCTGTAATCTGAGGTTCATATGGGGATGAGGAAGAAGTAGCCAGGCTACAGCGGACGGAAGAGTTGTTTTCGAAAGGGATCAGTTTGAGCAAGGTGAGGTGCAGAATCACTCCTCTTCATCACATAATGATTAGTTATTAGGGATGAAGGTGATTTTTGTAGATCAGCGATTCTACACAGGTCTGACAGCAATGTAGCCTATCTCAAACACACACACACACACACACACACACACACACACACACACACACACACACACACACACTGGTTTCCGTATTAGGTAGTGTTGCAGTCCCAGTGTCGGACTCCGAGTTGGAACACACCAGTGTACTCAGTCGGTGGGGATCCTTCCAGAACAGGCTTTACATAGCTACTGTCCTTGACAATAGACACGAGGGACACTAGATGGTGTGTTAGAGCCCGGTGTCAATTTACACTGGAGAATGTTTGTGTTAGTGCCAAGTGTTGCTGTTAGTGTTGCTACTTGCTATCAATGTTTTGGTTCAGAGTTGCTCTTTGATGTTGTTGTTTGGTTAGGGCTGCAATATTCTGGTAACTTTACCAACATGCCCAAGGTTAGCCTGTTCAGGTATCACGGTGGGAAGAGTTTTAGTATGGGAGGAAGGGAGAAAGTTAGCAGCTCTGTTTGGTTGATGTTGTGTTGACTCTGATCTCTCCATCTTCCCCCAGAGGTCCTACACGTTGATAGTGGAAGCCTTGGACGCTAACAACGATACCAGCGGTGAGTCGCTCTGTCCTGCTGGCGCTCTGTCCTGCTGGCTCTCTGTCCTGCTGGCTCTCTGTCCTGCTGGCGCTCTGTCCTGCTGGCGCTCTGTCCTGCTGGCGCTCTGTCCTGCTTCTAGCTCGCTCTGTTTTCCCCTCATTCATTCTTTCTCTCTGTCCTGCGTGTTAACCTTAGGGACTCTCCTAGCTGTTGAAGGCACCTCTCCTCCCACATGGCCCGGTGTGTGTGAGCGCATGTTGACAGGTGTCTGTAACCACCTGATGGAATACCTCAGGGAAAAGGGGGGGAGAGAAAGGGAGAGCTGCAGACTGGGAGGAGAGAGGGAGAGCTGCAGACTGGGGGGAGAGGGAGGGAGAGCTGCAGACTGGGGGGAGAGGGAGGGAGAGCTGCAGACTAGGGGGAGAGGGAGGGAGAGCTGCAGACTGGGGGAGAGGGAGGGAGAGCTGCAGACTGGGGGAGAGGGAGGGAGAGCTGCAGACTGGGGGGAGGGAGGGAGAGCTGCAGACTGGGGGGAGAGAGGGAGAGCTGCAGACTGGGGGGAGAGAGGGAGAGCTGCAGACTGGGGGGAGAGGGAGAGCTGCAGACTGGGAGGAGAGAGAGGGAGAGCTGCAGACTGGGAGGAGAGAGAGGGAGAGCTGCAGACTGGGAGGAGAGAGGGAGAGCTGCAGACTGGGAGGAGAGAGGGAGTGCTGCAGACTGGGAGGAGAGAGGGAGAGCTGCAGACTGGGAGGAGAGAGAGGGAGGTGGAGGAGTGGGGGTAGTGGTCTGTGGCCGTCCTTCATATGAAAGCGAGTGTAGTGAGATCAGACGGCAGTCTGGCTCCATTCACAATGCAGGAACATGTCTGCTACCTGACCTTTCAGCTACAGGATGCTACATCACTGTTCAGATACCTTCTATGTTTCACTATGGCACGCTGATGAAGCACTATGGCTGTCTGTCTGTCTCTCTTTCTCTGTGTCTGTCTCTCTCTTTCTCTGTCTGTCTCTCTCTGGCTGTCTGTCTCTCTCTCTGTGTCTTTGTCTGTCTGTCTGTCTCTCTCTCTCTGTCACTGGCTGTCTGTCTGTCTCTGTCTGTCTCTCTGTCTGTCTCTCTCTCTTTCTGTCTGTCTGTTTCTCTGTGTCTGACATAAAGGTAAGGGGGAAAGTGTAACGGAACTACAGTACGGGGGAAAGTGTAACAGAACTACAGTACGGGGGGAAGTGTAACGGAACTACAGTACGGGGGGGACAGTAACGGAACTACAGTACGGGGGGGAAGTGTAACGGAACTACAGTACGGGGGGGAGGTGTAACGGAACTACAGTACGGGGGGGGAAGTGTAACGGAACTACAGTACGGGGGGGAGGTGTAACGGAACTACAGTACGGGGGAGAAGTGTAACGGAACTACAATACAGGGGGGAATGTAACGGAACTACAGTACGGGGGAAGTGTAATGGAACTACAGTACAGGGGAACTACAGTACGGGGGGGAAATGTAACGGAACTACAGTATGGGGGGAAGTGTAATGGAACTACAGTACAGGGGAACTACAGTACGGGGGGGAAGTGTAACATAACTACAGTACGGGGGGAAGTGTAACGGAACTACAGTACTGGGGGGAAAGGGGAAGTGTAACGGAACTACAGTACTGGGGGGAAAGGGGAAGTGTAACGGAACTACAGTACTGGGCGGAAGTGTAACGGAACTACAGTACTGGGGGAATTGTAACGGAACTACAGTACTGGGGGGAAAGGGGAAGTGTAACGGAACTACAGTACTGGGGGGAAAGGGGAATGTAACGGAACTACAGTACTGGGGGGAAGTGTAACGGAACTACAGTACTGGGGGGAAGTGTAACGGAACTACAGTACTGGGGGGAAGTGTAACGGAACTACAGTACGGGGGGGAAGTGTAATGGAACTACAGTACTGGGGGGAAGTGTAACGGAACTACAGTACGGGGGGGAAGTGTAATGGAACTACAGTACGGGGGGAAGTGTAACAGAACTACAGTACCGGTTGGGAAAGGGGAAGTGTAACGGAACTACAGTACTGGGCGGAAGTGTAACGGAACTACAGTACTGGGGGAATTGTAACGGAACTACAGTACTGGGGGGAAAGGGGAAGTGTAACGGAACTACAGTACTGGGGGGAAAGGGGAATGTAACGGAACTACAGTACTGGGGGGAAGTGTAACGGAACTACAGTACTGGGGGGAAGTGTAACGGAACTACAGTACTGGGGGGAAGTGTAACGGAACTACAGTACGGGGGGGAAGTGTAATGGAACTACAGTACGGGGGGAAGTGTAACAGAACTACAGTACCGGTTGGGAAAGGGGAAGTGTAACGGAACTACAGTACTGGGCGGAAGTGTAACGGAACTACAGTACTGGGGGAATTGTAACGGAACTACAGTACTGGGGGAATTGTAACGGAACTACAGTACGGGGGGGGAAGTGTAACGGAACTACAGTACGGGGGGGAGTGTAACAGAACTACAGTACGGGGGGGAAGTGTAACGGAACTACAGTACGGGGGGAAGTGTAACGGAACTACAGTACGGGGGGCGAAGTGTAACGGAACTACGGTACGGGGGGCGAAGTGTAACGGAACTGCAGTACAGGGGGGAAGTGTAACAGAACTACGGTACGGGGGGAAGTGTATCGGAACTACGGTACAGGGGGGGGACAGTAACGGAACTACGGTACGGGGGGACAGTAACGGAACTACGGTACAGGGGGGACAGTAACGGAACTACGGTACGGGGGAAGTGTAACGGAACTACGGTACAGGGGTACAGTAACGGAACTACGGTACGGGGGAACAGTAACGGAACTACAGTACTTGGGGGGAAGTGTAATGGAACTATGGTACGGGGGTGGATAGTGTAACGGAACTACAGTACAGGGGTGGAAAGTGTAACGGAACTACAGTACGGGGGGAAGTGTAAAGAAACTACAGTACGGGGGAAGTGTAACGGAACTACAGTACTGGGGGGGAAAGGGGAAGTGTAACGGAACTACAGTACTGGGGGGGAAAGGGGAAGTGTAACAGAACTGCAGTACAGGGGGGGAAGTGTAACGGATCTACGGTACAGGGGGGACAGTAACGGAACTACGGTACGGGGGAAGTGTAAGGGAACTACGGTACAGGGGGGAAGGGTAACGGAACTACGGTACAGGGGGGGAAGTGTAACGGAAGTACGGTACGGGTGGAAGTGTAACGGAACTACGGTACGGGGGGAAGTGTAACGGAACTACAGTACGGGGGAACTACAGTACGGGGGGGAAATGTAACGGAACTACAGTATGGGGGGAAGTGTAATGGAACTACAGTACAGGGGAACTACAGTACGGGGGGGAAGTGTAACATAACTACAGTACGGGGCGAAGTGTAACGGAACTACAGTACTGGGGGGAAAGGGGAAGTGTAACGGAACTACAGTACTGGGGGGAAAGGGGAATGTAACGGAACTACAGTACTGGGGGGAAGTGTAATGGAACTACAGTACGGGGGGGAAGTGTAACAGAACTACAGTACCGGTTGGGAAAGGGGAAGTGTAACGGAACTACAGTACTGGGCGGAAGTGTAACGGAACTACAGTACTGGGGGAATTGTAACGGAACTACAGTACTGGGGGGAAAGGGGAAGTGTAACGGAACTACAGTACTGGGGGGAAAGGGGAATGTAACGGAACTACAGTACTGGGGGGAAGTGTAACGGAACTACAGTACTGGGGGGAAGTGTAACGGAACTACAGTACGGGGGGGAAGTGTAATGGAACTACAGTACGGGGGGAAGTGTAACAGAACTACAGTACCGGTTGGGAAAGGGGAAGTGTAACGGAACTACAGTACTGGGCGGAAGTGTAACGGAACTACAGTACTGGGGGAATTGTAACGGAACTACAGTACGGGGGGAATTGTAACGGAACTACAGTACGGGGGGGAATTGTAACGGAACTACAGTACGGGGGGGAATTGTAACGGAACTACAGTACGGGGGGGAAGTGTAACGGAACTACAGTACGGGGGGAAGTGTAACGGAACTACAGTACGGGGGGAAGTGTAACGGAACTACGGTACGGGGGGCGAAGTGTAACGGAACTACGGTACGGGGGGCGAAGTGTAACGGAACTGCAGTACAGGGGGGAAGTGTAACGGAACTACGGTACGGGGGGAAGTGTAACGGAACTACGGTACAGGGGGGGGACAGTAACGGAACTACGGTACGGGGGGACAGTAACGGAACTACGGTACGGGGGGACAGTAACGGAACTACGGTACGGGGGAAGTGTAACGGAACTACGGTACAGGGGTACAGTAACGGAACTACGGTACGGGGGAACAGTAACGGAACTACGGTACGGGGGAACAGTAACGGAACTACGGTACGGGGGAACAGTAACGGAACTACGGTACGGGGGAACAGTAACGGAACTACGGTACGGGGGGACAGTAACGGAACTACGGTACGGGGGGACAGTAACGGAACTACGGTACGGGGGGACAGTAACGGAACTACGGTACGGGGGGACAGTAACGGAACTACGGTACGGGGGGGAAGTGTAACGGAACTACAATACGGGGGGGAAATGTAACGGAACTACAGTACGGGGGAAGTGTAACGGAACTATAGTACTGGGGGGGAAAGGGGAAGTGTAACGGAACTACAGTACTGGGGGGGAAAGGGGAAGTGTAACGGAACTACAGTACTGGGGGGGAAAGGGGAAGTGTAACGGAACTACAGTACTGGGGGGGAAAGGGGAAGTGTAACAGAACTACAGTACAGGTTGAAGTGTAACGGAACTGCAGTACAGGGGGGGATGTGTAACGGATCTACGGTACAGGGGGGAAGTGTAACGGAACTACAATACGGGGGGGAAATGTAACGGAACTACAGTACGGGGGGGAAGTGTAAAGAAACTACAGTACGGGGGAAGTGTAACGGAACTACAGTACTGGGGGGGAAAGGGGAAGTGTAACGGAACTACAGTACTGGGGGGGAAAGGGGAAGTGTAACGGAACTACAGTACTGGGGGGGAAAGGGGAAGTGTAAAAGAACTACAGTACAGGTTGAAGTGTAACGGAACTGCAGTACAGGGGGGGAAGTGTAACGGATCTACGGTACAGGGGGGACAGTAACGGAACTACGGTACGGGGGAAGTGTAACGGAACTACGGTACAGGGGGGAAGGGTAACGGAACTACGGTACAGGGGGGGAAGTGTAACGGAACTACGGTACGGGGGGGAAGTGTAACGGATCTACGGTACAGGGGGGGGAAGTGTAACGGAACTGCAGTACAGGGGGGGAAGTGTAACGGATCTACGGTACGGGGGGGAAGTGTAACGGAACTACGGTACGGGGGGGAAGTGTAACGGAACTACGGTACGGGGGGGAAGTGTAACGGAACTACGGTACGGGGGTGGACAGTGTAACGGAACTACGGTACGGGGGTGGACAGTGTAACGGAACTACGGTACGGGGGTGGACAGTGTAACGGAACTACGGTACGGGGGTGGACAGTGTAACGGAACTACGGTACGGGGGTGGACAGTGTAACGGAACTACGGTACGGGGGTGGACAGTGTAACGGAACTACGGTACGGGGGTGGACAGTGTAACGGAACTACGGTACGGGGGTGGACAGTGTAACGGAACTACGGTACGGGGGTGGACAGTGTAACGGAACTACGGTACGGGGGTGGACAGTGTAACGGAACTACGGTACGGGGGTGGACAGTGTAACGGAACTACGGTACGGGGGGGACAGTAACGGAACTACGGTACGGGGGTGGACAGTGTAACGGAACTACGGTACGGGGGGGACAGTAACGGAACTACGGTACGGGGATGGACAGTGTAACGGAACTACGGTACAGGGGGGAAGTGTAACGGAACTATGGTACGGGGGTGGACAGTGTAACGGAACTACGGTACAGGGGGGAAGTGTAACGGAACTATGGTACAGGGGGGACAGTAACTGTAGTTCCGTTACACTACGAGGGGGACAGTGTAACGGAACTACAGTACGGGGGGAAAGTGTGTTGGTTTACATAGGAGATGACCTAGAAGTACTGTACTGAGACGGTCTACATTTCATCATGGTATGTAGCACTATGTTGACCGTCTGTCTAGACTAAAGGGTCGTGGAAAGTGCTACAGTGTGTTGTTGGAAAGTGTATGATACAGTACAGTCAAATTAGGTTTTCTGTTGACTCTTTCTGATGCAGCATGTTTGTTGGATGAGAGACTGAATTTTACTGTAGATGGCTGGGGGAATGGAGCCTGTGTTTTACTGCAGATGGCTGGCTGGGGGAATGGAACCTCTGTTTTACTGCAGATGGTTGGCTGGGGGAATGGAACCTCTGTTTTACTGCAGATGGTTGGCTTGGGGAATAGAGCCTCTGTTTTACTGTAGATGGCTGGCTGGGGGAATAGAGCCTGTGTTTTAATGTAGATGGCTGGGGGAATAGAGCCTGTGTTTTTACTGCAGATGGCTGGCTGGGGGAATAGAGCCTGTGTTTTACTGTAGATGGCTGGCTGGGGGAATAGAGCCTCTGTTTTACTGTAGATGGCTGGCTGGGGGAATAAAGCCTGTGTTTTACTGTAGATGGCTGGCTGGGGAATAGAGCCTGTGTTTTACTGTAGATGGTTGGCTGGGGGAATAGAGCCTCTGTTTTACTGTAGATGGCTGGCTGGGGGAACGGAGCCTGTGTTTTACTGTAGATGGCTGGCTGGCTGGGGGAATGGAGCCTGTGTTTTACTGTAGATGGCTGGCTGGCTGGGGGAATGGAGCCTGTGTTTTACTGTAGATGGCTGGCTGGGGGAATGGAGCCTGTGTTTTACTGTAGATAGCTGGGGGAATAGAGCCTGTGTTTTACTGTAGATGGCTGGGGGAATAGAGACTGTGTTTTACTGCAGATGGCTGGCTGGGGGAATGGAGCCTGTGTTTTACTGCAGATGGCTGGCTGGGGGAATGGAACCTCTGTTTTACTGCAGATGGTTGGCTGGGGGAATGGAACCTCTGTTTTACTGCAGATGGTTGGCTTGGGGAATAGAGCCTCTGTTTTACTGTAGATGGCTGGCTGGGGGAATAGAGCCTGTGTTTTTACTGCAGATGGCTGGCTGGGGGAATAGAGCCTGTGTTTTTACTGCAGATGGCTGGCTGGGGGAATAGAGCCTCTGTTTTACTCTAGATGGCTGGCTGGGGGAATAAAGCCTGTGTTTTACTGTAGATGGCTGGCTGGGGAATAGAGCCTGTGTTTTACTGTAGATGGTTGGCTGGGGGAATAGAGCCTCTGTTTTACTGTAGATGGCTGGCTGGGGGAACGGAGCCTGTGTTTTACTGTAGATGGCTGGCTGGCTGGGGGAATGGAGCCTGTGTTTTACTGTAGATGGCTGGCTGGCTGGGGGAATGGAGCCTGTGTTTTACTGTAGATGGCTGGCTGGCTGGGGGAATGGAGCCTGTGTTTTACTGTAGATGGCTGGCTGGGGGAATGGAGCCTGTGTTTTACTGTAGATAGCTGGGGGAATAGAGACTGTGTTTTACTGTAGATGGCTGAGGGAATAGAGCCTGTGTTTTACTGCAGAAGGCTGGGGGAATGGAGCCTGTGTTTTACTGCAGATTGCTGGGGGAATGGAGCCTGTGTTTTACTGCAGATGGCTGGGGGAATGGAGCCTGTGTTTTACTGCAGATGGCTGGGGGAATGGAGCCTGTGCTTTACTGCAGATGGCTGGCTGGGGGAATAGAGCCTCTGTTTTACTGTAGATGGCTGGCTGGGGGAATGGATCCTGTGTTTTACTGTAGATGGCTGGCTGGCTGGGGGAACGGAGCCTGTGTTTTACTGTAGATGGCTGGCTGGCTGGGGGAATGGAGCCTGTGTTTTACTGTAGATGGCTGGCTGGCTGGGGGAATGGAGCCTGTGTTTTACTGTAGATGGCTGGCTGGGGGAATGGAGCCTGTGTTTTACTGTAGATAGCTGGGGGAATAGAGCCTGTGTTTTACTGTAGATGGCTGGGGGAATAGAGACTGTGTTTTACTGCAGATGGCTGGCTGGGGGAATGGAGCCTGTGTTTTACTGCAGATGGCTGGCTGGGGGAATGGAACCTCTGTTTTACTGCAGATGGTTGGCTGGGGGAATGGAACCTCTGTTTTACTGCAGATGGTTGGCTTGGGGAATAGAGCCTCTGTTTTACTGTAGATGGCTGGCTGGGGGAATAGAGCCTGTGTTTTTACTGCAGATGGCTGGCTGGGGGAATAGAGCCTGTGTTTTTACTGCAGATGGCTGGCTGGGGGAATAGAGCCTCTGTTTTACTCTAGATGGCTGGCTGGGGGAATAAAGCCTGTGTTTTACTGTAGATGGCTGGCTGGGGAATAGAGCCTGTGTTTTACTGTAGATGGTTGGCTGGGGGAATAGAGCCTCTGTTTTACTGTAGATGGCTGGCTGGGGGAACGGAGCCTGTGTTTTACTGTAGATGGCTGGCTGGCTGGGGGAATGGAGCCTGTGTTTTACTGTAGATGGCTGGCTGGCTGGGGGAATGGAGCCTGTGTTTTACTGTAGATGGCTGGCTGGCTGGGGGAATGGAGCCTGTGTTTTACTGTAGATGGCTGGCTGGGGGAATGGAGCCTGTGTTTTACTGTAGATAGCTGGGGGAATAGAGACTGTGTTTTACTGTAGATGGCTGAGGGAATAGAGCCTGTGTTTTACTGCAGAAGGCTGGGGGAATGGAGCCTGTGTTTTACTGCAGATTGCTGGGGGAATGGAGCCTGTGTTTTACTGCAGATGGCTGGGGGAATGGAGCCTGTGTTTTACTGCAGATGGCTGGGGGAATGGAGCCTGTGCTTTACTGCAGATGGCTGGCTGGGGGAATAGAGCCTCTGTTTTACTGTAGATGGCTGGCTGGGGGAATGGATCCTGTGTTTTACTGTAGATGGCTGGCTGGGGGAATAGAGCCTGTGTTTTACTGTAGATGGCTGGCTAGGGGAATAGAGCCTGTGTTTTACTGTCGATGGCTGGCTGGGGTAATAGAGCCTCTGTTTTACTGTAGATGGCTGGGTGAATAGAGCCTGTGTTTTACTGTTGATGGCTGAGGGAATAGAGCCTGTGTTTTACTATAGATGGCTGGCTGGGGGAATAGAGACTGTGTTTTACTGTAATCAAAAAAGTGTTAAATAAATAAAAATATAATTTATATTTGAGATTCTTCAAAGTAGCCACCCTTTGCCTTGACAGCTTTGCACACACTTGGCATTCTCTCAACCAACTTCACCTGGAATGATTTTCAAATAGTCTTGAAGGAGTTACCACACATGCTGAGCACTTGTTGGCTGCTTTTCCTTCGCTCTGAAGTCCGACTCATCCCAAAACCATCTCAATTGGGTTGAGGTCGGGTGATTGTGGAGGCCAGGTCATCTGATGCAGCACTCCATCACTGTCCTGGAGGTGTGTTGGGTCGTTGTCCTGTTGAGTTGTGTGCAGTATGACAGGAGGTGTGTTGGGTCGTTGTCCTGTTGTGTTGTGTGCAGTAAGACAGGAGGTGTGTTGGGTTGTTGTCCTGTTGAGTTGTGTGCAGTAAGACACAGGTCAGCTGCCATTTCTCTTTCTCTTTCTCTTTCTCTTTCTCTTTCTCTCTTTCTCTCTTTCTCTCTTTCTCTCTTTCTCTCTTTCTCTCTTTCTCTCTTTCTCTCTTTCTCTCTTTCTCTCTTTCTCTCTTTCTCTCTTTCTCTCTTTCTCTCTCTCTTTCTCTTTCTCTCTCTCTTTCTCTCTCTCTCTCTTTCTCTCCTTTCTTTCTTTCTTTCTTTCTTTCTTTTATTGGCATGGGAAACATATGTTAACATTGCCAAAGCAATTGAAATAGATAATAAACAAAAGTGAAATAAACAATTAAAAATGAACAGTAAACATTACATTCACAGACGTTCCAAAATAATAAAGACATTTCAGATGTCATTATGTCTATATACAGAGTTGTAACGATGTGCAAATAAAGTACAAAGGGGAAAATACCCAGCAGATATGGGAGTTTATCAAAATTGGGTTTGTTTTCAAATTCTTTGTGGATCTGTGTAATCTGAGGGAAATATGTGTCTCTAATATGGTCGTACATTTGGCAGGAGGTTAGGAAGTGCAGCTCAGTTGCACTCTCTCAGGGTCAGTCTGTTTGGTCTGGAGGTAAAGCCATGACACTCACTACTCTCTGTCTCTCAGGGTCAGTCCTTGCATCTCGGTTACCATTGATGACCTTGTCTGTTTGGCTGGGAAAGAGGGTAGACGGGGGGGGGGGGGGAGAGAGACTGTCAGGGCTCACTGCCTTATGAGGAAGAGGGAAGACTGTCAGGGCTCACTGCAAAAGGTGTAGGACAGTGGTTACCAACCAAATGCAAGCAGATATCTTCCGCTCAGATTTGTTTAAAGTTCTGTAACTTTAACATTATTAACAGTACTGTAGTAATGAGGTTAATGCAGTAGGCTATAGGCCCAATACATTATCACTGCATATTGGCTTTGCTTGAATTGCCCTGCCAATGTTGTTCTTCTGAGACTATTTAAAGATGATATTTAAATCTAGGTACAGTGCCGTGAAAGTATTTGATCTATTTTTGCATCTTTTTTTATATTGAATGTAATCAGATCTTCAACCAACACATAATATTAGATAAAGGGAACTTGAGGGAACAAATAACAGAAGAAAATGGAGACTTATTTTATTTAATTAAGTTATCCAACACCCAATTCCCCTGTGTGGAAAAAGTAATTGCTCCCTTTCTCTCAGTAACTGGTTCTGCCACATTTTAGCTGCAATGACTCCAACCAACCACTTCCTGTAGTTGTTGATCAGTCTCTCACATCGCTGTGGAGGGATCTTGGCCCACTCTTCCACGTAGAACTGCTTTAACTCAGCGGCATTTGAGCGTTTTCAAGCATGAACGGCTCGTTTCAAAACCTGCCACAACATCTCAATTTGGATTAGGTCTGGATTTGACTAAACCATTCCCCCAAAAAATATTATTTTTTGTTTGCTTTTTAACCATTTTCATGTAGTCTTGATTGTGTGGTTTGGATCCTTGTCTTTCTGCATGACTTCAGCTTCAGTTCATGGACTGATGGCCTGACATTCTCCTGTAGAATTCTCTGATACAGAGGAGAATTCATGGTTCTTTCTATTAAGGCAAGTCGTCCAGGTCCTGAGGCAGCAAACATCCCCAAACCATCACACTACCACCACCACCAATGCAGTGTTTGATCCCATTATGTCTGGAGAAAACCAATCTCATCCAAAAAGTTAACTCAAGTTTGCCAAAAAGAACCTGGAAACAGCTGAAACATAATTAAGACTCTTGGAAGAATGTTTTTATGGACAGATGAGTTAAAAGGATAACATTTTGGATGACATGGGTCCCATTTATGCCTGGCAAAAACCAATCACTGCATTCTAGGAGAGGGGGCAAGAGAGAGGGGGCAAGAGAGAGGGGGCAAGAGAGAGGGGGCAAGAGAGAGGGGGCAGGAGAGAGGGGGCAGGAGAGAGGGGGCAGGAGAGAGGGGGCAGGAGAGAGGGGGCAGGAGAGAGGGGGAAGGAGAGAGGGGGAAGGAGAGAGGGGGAAGGAGAGAGGGGGAAGGAGAGAGGGGGAAGGAGAGGGGGAAGGTGACTGTCGAGGGCTGCCACAAGCCAACCAGCGAGAGAGGGAAGGAGAGGGGGAAGGAGAGAGAGGGAAGGAATTAATGATTCCATTGGATCCAGGACGTTACACTACCATTCACCTTATCAGAATACATGCTACGTCTACATAGACAAGGTGTTTCTAACCAATCAGATAGGAGTTTTGATTAAAGAACGAGGGTCATTTGATCCATTAGGAGCTAAAATCAAGGATTGCCTGTAATATCCTCGTTTTAATTTCTACCGCCAATGCAGCTGATATTGTGTATTTTCTGAACCTTCCATTAGCTGGTGATGATCAACCCCAGCCATGCTATACCTTCTAACATGTTATATATCTAATATATTCTAACTGGTTGTATATCTATAACCCATTAGGTGGTGATTGAGAAGGCATCCCACTCTGGGATGATCAACCCCAGCCATGCTATACATTCTAACATGTTATATATCTATATCTAATATATTCTAACTGGTTGTATATCTATAACCCGTTAGGTGGTGATGGTCAGGTGATTGAGAAGGCGTCCCACTCTGGGATGATCAACCCCAGTCATCAGTGGCAGAAGCTCAGCCACAACGGTCCTATTGGTCAGTTTGAGTATCAGATCCGGGTCAGCTGTGACGAGCACTACTATGGCTTCGGATGCAACAAGTTCTGCCGACCCCGAGATGAGTTCTTCGGACACTACACCTGCGACTACAACGGGAATAAGACCTGTCTGGAGGGCTGGTCTGGACTAGAATGTAACACACGTATGTAAACACTGACTACTTCCTGTTAACTTGTTGAGATCCCTTGGCAGAAGGTCTCAACTTAAAGGTGGTTCTTCTGGTTAAATGGATATTAACTC
The DNA here is from genome assembly GCF_965601325.2 of Salmo salar. Taxonomy (NCBI): domain Eukaryota; kingdom Metazoa; phylum Chordata; class Actinopteri; order Salmoniformes; family Salmonidae; genus Salmo; species Salmo salar. The sequence goes on along the minus strand of NC_138309.1, from coordinate 38,967,191 downwards.
CAGTAGGCTGGGAGGGAGGGGCCATCTGTAGATGCAGAGAGAGGAAAAGAGTCTCTACACAGAGAGAGAGGAAAAGAGAGAGACAGTCTACACAGAGAGAGAGGAAAAGAGAGAGACAGTCTACACAGACAGGAAAAAGGAGACGGGGACAGTTTGTCTGTATGCCGGGAGGCTATGGAATTATGATAATATTGACTGTTTCTGGAGAAAGGGAAATGTTACGTTTGGAACACAGTAGGAATGACGTTCAAGAGGTTGATAAACTCCCTTCCAACTTATTTTACCTGCATGTGTCACATGTCAACAGACGGTAGGTAGATGCTAAACTGCCAACATTTCAGATATTCACTGACATATGCTCTCTTCCTCCCTCCCCTCCAGCCATCTGCCGGCAGGGCTGCAGTACAGAACATGGACACTGCAAAGAGCCAGGTGACTGCAAGTAAGTCTCTCAGTTTCCTCTCTTCTCTCTCTCGCCACTAAAGTGGAATCCGTTTTTGCTCCTTCACCGTCTGCCATGATATTTATTATGAGTAGGGTTGTGACGGTCATGGAATTTTGGATGACTGTAATTGGCCAGCCAATTGACCACAATCTCTGTAATAACCGTTCGCATAGCAATTAAAAAAATAATAATAATACAAATCTAATTTGTATACTACCATTTTTTACTTTCCTCCGCTCCTTACTGCATGTGCTGCCGTAGAAATGTAATGAACAGAACGAGGTTCCCATTCAAGTCAGTGATGACATAATGGGTGGACTGGCGGCCATTATGAGTGTACCCCATAGGATCAAAGCAGGAAGTGTACAATATGTGCTGTGATTTTATTGATTCAACATATCTCCTTGTTGTTCGTGCGTCCAGTAAGCTACTCCAAGTGTAGAAAGCGCGCGGACGATGTCGCGACGAAACGTTTTAAAAAAAGTTGTATTTACGTTCATTCAAACATGTCAAACATTGTAAAACATCAATCTTTAGGGCCTTCAGAACGTGAAGATTCAATAATATTTCAACCGGACGGTTCCTGTGTCTTGAAAAAAGTTTTGGAACGGGAGAATCCTCCCTCGTGAACGCGCCCCAAGAAGTGATGTCACCCCCTGCCTCAACAACTTCCCCTCCTTGTCATTTCGGGCTCTGTTCATCGTAGAAGCTTCAAACAACTTTGTAAAGACTGTCGACATCTAGTGGAAGCCGTAGGAAGTGCACAATTATTACTACGTCACTGTCTATTCAATAGGAAACGACTTGAAGAGAGCCCATGCATCCAGATTTCCACTTCCTGGTAGGATTTCTCTCGGGTTTTTGCTTGCCATATGAGTTCTGTTATACTCACAGACACCATTCAAACGGTTTTAGAAACTTCAGAGTGTTTTCTATCTATACTAATAATATTCATATCCTAGGTTCTGAGTTTGAGTAGGAGGCAGTTTAATATGGGCACATATTTTTTCCGAAATTGTCAATACTGCCCCCTATCCTTAAGGAGCTGTAAGAGGTTATTAACTGACGTTACAAAAAAATCCATTCCATTGAATGAGCCACATCAGTTCAATGAGTTTGTATGGACTAATAGCAGCAAGGCCAAATACAACATTTTAATCAAATACGTTTCTTTTTCTCCCCACAATTTCGTGATATCCAATTACGATCTTGTCTCATCGCTGAAACTCCCCCAATGGGCTGGAAGAAGTAAAGGTCGAGTCATGTGTCCTTCAAAACATGACCTGCTAAACCGCTCTCCTTAAAAACCTGTTGAGGACAGACGTTCCGCTAGCGGGACCCCTCGCCAACAGCCAATGGAATAGCAGGGCGCGAAATACAAAACAACAAAAATCTCATAATTCAAATTTCTCAAACAATCAACTATTTTACACCATTTTAAAGATAAACTTCTCGTTAATCCAACCACCTTGTCCGATTTCAAAAAGGCTTTACGGCGAAAGCATAACATTAGATTATGTTAGCACATCACCTTGACAAGAAAAACCACACAGCCATTTTCCAAGCAAGGAGAGACGTCACAAAAACCAGAAATACAGCTAAAATGAATCACTAACCTTTGACGATCTTCATCAGATGACACTCCCAGGACTCAATGTTACACAATACATGTATGTTTTGTTCGATAAAGTTCATATTTATATCCAAAAACCCCATTTTACATTGGCGCGTGATGTTCAGAAAATG
>NC_138309.1:38940000-38960000 GCF_965601325.2 Salmo salar | reverse complement strand
GAGTTGATGAGGTAGGGGAGAAGGTCTCCGGAAATGGTCTGGAGAAGAGAGGAGGGGATAGGGTCAAGTGGGCAGGTTGTTGGGCGGCCGGCCGTCACAAGACGCGAGATTTCATCTGGAGAGAGAGGGGAGAAAGAGGTCAAAGCACAGGGTAGGGCAGTGTGAGCAGGACCAGCAGTGTCGTTTGACTTAGCAAACGAGGATCGGATGTCGTCAACCTTCTTTTCAAAATGGTTGACGAAGTCATCCGCAGAGAGGGAGGAGGGGGGGGGGGGGGGGGGGGGGAGGAGGATTCAGGAGGGAGGAGAAGGTAGCAAAGAGCTTCCTAGGGTTAGAGGCAGATGCTTGGAATTTAGAGTGGTAGAAAGTGGCTTTAGCAGCAGAGACAGAAGAGGAAAATGTAGAGAGGAGGGAGTGAAAGGATGCCAGGTCCGCAGGGAGGCGAGTTTTCCTCCATTTCCGCTCGGCTGCCCGGAGCCCTGTTCTGTGAGCTCGCAGTGAGTCGTCGAGCCACGGAGCAGGAGGGGAGGACCGAGCCGGCCTGGAGGATAGGGGACAGAGGAAATCAAAGGATGCAGAGAGAGAGGGAGGAGAGGAGGGTTGAGGAGGCAGAATCAGGAGATAGGTTGGAGAAGGTTTGAGCAGAGGGAAGAGATGATAGGATGGAAGAGGAGAGAGTAGCGGGAGAGAGAGAGCGAAGGTTGGGACGGCGCAATACCATCCGAGTAGGGGCAGAGTGAGAAGTGTTGGATGAGAGCGAGAGGGAAAAGGATACAAGGTAGTGGTCGGAGACTTGGAGGGGAGTTGCAATGAGATTAGTGGAAGAACAGCATCTAGTAAAGATGAGTTCAAGTGTATTGCCTGCCTTGTGAGTAGGGGGGGGGAAGGTGAGAGGGTGAGGTCGAAAGAGGAGAGGAGTGGAAAGAAGGAGGCAGAGAGGAATGAGTCGAAGGTAGACGTGGGGAGGTTAAAGTCACCCAGAACTGTGAGAGGTGAGCCATCCTCAGGAAAGGAACTTATCAAGGCGTCAAGCTCATTGATGAACTCTCCAAGGGAACCTGGAGGGCGATAAATGATAAGGATGTTGAGCTTGAAAGGGCTGGTAACTGTGACAGCATGGAATTCAAATGAGGAGATAGACAGATGGGTGAGGGGAGAAAGAGAGAATGTCCACTTGGGAGAGATGAGGATTCCAGTGCCACCACCCCGCTGGCTCGATGCTCTAGGGGTATGCGAGAACACGTAGTCAGACGAGGAGAGAGCAGTAGGAGTAGCAGTGTTATCTGTGGTAATCCATGTTTCCGTCAGCGCCAGGAAGTCTAGGGACTGGAGGGTAGCATAGGTGAGATGAACTCAGCCTTGTTGGCCGCAGACCGGCAGTTCCAGAGGCTGCCGGAGACCTGGAACTCCACGTGGGTCGTGCGCGCTGGGACCACCAGGTTAGAGTGGCAGCGGCCACGCGGTGTGGAGCGTTTGTATGGCCTGTGCAGAGGAGAGAGAACAGGGATAGACAGACACATAGTCGACAAGCTACAGAAGAGGCTACGCTAATGCAAAGGAGATTGGAATGACAAGTGGACTACACGTCTCGAATGTTCAGGAAGTTAAGCTTACGTTGCAAAAATCTTATTGACTAAAATGATACAGTACTGCTGGCTGGTGGAGTAGGCTAGCTAGCAGTGGCTGCGTTGTTGACTTTGAACGTGTAGCTGGCTAGGTAACCTCGATAGTTTCAGTACTACACCTTGTCATGATACAAAGCAACTTTGTAGCTAGCTAGCTAACATAACACTAATCAAGACGTTCCTTGTAATGTATTTAGTTTCTACAATGCTGCTCGTCGGTAATAGTTGGCTGGGTTAGGAAAAATGGCGTCGCGGGGGACGGAAATAGCTGGCTAGCTAACCTCGATGGCTGGCTAGCTAACAATTATCAAGCTATGACAAAGACAACTAAGTAGCTAGCTAGGTAACACTGCACTAGTCAAATCGTTCCGTTGTAAAGTATTAGTATCTACAGCGCTGCTAGTCGGTAACGGTTGGCTAGCTGGCAGTGGGTTAATGATGACTAGGTGTGTTGAGTAAGTCTGGCGCCGCGTCGCGGCTGGCTAGCTCACCTCGATAATACTCAAACTCAAACTACACAATTATCTTAGATACAGAGACAGCAAAGACAACTATGTAGCTGGCTAACTAACACTCACACCACACTAATCAAGTCGTTACGTTGTAATGTAATAGTTTCTGCAGTGCTGCTAGTCGGTAGAAGTTGGCTAGCTAGCAGTGATGACTAGCTAGCAGCTAGCAGTGTTGACTACGTTAGGAGGACGAAGATAGTTTGCCTCGATAATTACTCTAAACTACACAATTATCTTTGATACAAAGACGGCTATGTAGCTAGCTAAGAAGAATTGCTCAGATCAAACAAATCAAGCCGTTGTAATGTAGTGAAGTGTAATATTACCTGTGGAGCGAAGCGTGGTGCGACTGCTCGCTCCAAACCGGAAGTACAGCCCCGTCTAGCCCAAGCCCAGCCCCGTCTAGTCCAGCCCCGTCTAGTCCAGCCCCGTCTAGCCCAGCCCCGTCTAGCCCAGCCCCGTCTAGCCCAGCCCCGTCTAGCCCAGCCCCGTCTAGCCCAGCCCCGTCTAGCCCAGCCCCGTCTAGCCCAGCCCCGTCTAGCCCATCCCCGTCTAGCCCAGCCGTCTAGCCCAGCCCCGTCTAGCCCAGCCCCGCTCACAGGTTTGTAGTCCTTTCCTTTCCTTCCTCCCTGCCTTGAATGAACCACTGCTTATAAACAACTGGACTGGTGAAGGCCTTGTAGTGGATACCTTGTAGTGGATACCCTGTTGTGGATACCCTGTAGTGGATACCTTGTGTCCTAACATGTCTAATCAGTGATTACTGGAAAGAAAGAAGGAAGGAAGGATACTCTCCCTCAGACATAATATTCCTTATACAACTACCCTCACAAATGTCTCAATCACTTATAGTACCAGTGTGATTGGAAGAGTCAGTGTTCCTGCTACCTCTAAATCTCTCTCTCTCAGATCTGAACTTCTGTGGGACCAAACAGCCCTGTCTGAACGGAGGGACCTGCAGCAACACGGGACCTGACAAATACCAGTGTTCCTGTGCTGAGGGCTACTCTGGAGTCACCTGTGAGAGGGGTAGGTAGTTACTGTGATGGAGGGGTAGGTAGTTACTGTGATGGAGGGGTAGGTAGTTACTGTGATGGAGGGGTAGGTAGAGGGAGAGAGAGAGAGGGAGAGGGAGAGAGAGCGAGATTCATTTCTCTTGTGGTTGGATGTGAAGTCTTGACTGCTTCCTAAATGAATACATAATGAATGATTGATTCACTGAGAGACTGGGGGGATCTTGTGTATGAAACGAGGGGTCAGGGAGAAGGAAACCTTTCTCCAGGCACAGTAAAGTACTTTTTGAACGTTCTGTACGTTCTGATAGGGGGTGGGGGGATTCAGCGGGTGTAGGATAGGGGGTGGGGGGATTCAGGGGGTGTAGGATAGGGGGGATTCGGGGGGTGTAGGATAGGGGTGGGGGGATTCAGGGGGTGTAGGATAGGGGGTGGGGGGGATTCAGCGGGTGTAGGATAGGGGGTGGGGGGATTCGGGGGGTGTAGGATAGGGGGTGGGGGGATTCAGGGGGTGTAGGATCAGGGCCTGTGTGTTGCTCTGGATAAGAGCATCAGCTAAATGACTAACATGTCACTGTAAACAGAGTGTATTAAACCCTGTGTTTCTCCCCCACAGCGGAACATGCATGTCTGTCTGAGCCCTGCTCTAATGGTGGGAGCTGTGTTGAGACCAGTCTGGGTTATGAGTGTGTCTGTTCCCCGGGCTGGAGCGGACCCTCCTGTAGCCTCAGTAAGAACACACACACACACACACACACACACACACACACCCCAACACACACACACACCCCAACACACACACACACCCCAACACACACACACACCCCAACACACACACACACACACACAGACGCACACACACACAGACGCGCACACACACACACACTCACAAATGAATGTATCTCTCCTGTCTGCTAGATGTTGATGAGTGCTCTCCTAACCCCTGTAACCATGGTGGGACCTGCCAGGACCTGGTTCATGCTTATAAGTGTCACTGTCCACCTCAGTGGACCGGCAAGACCTGCCTCATCGGTAAGACACATCTCTCTTCTCTCTTTCTCACCAATCCAATGCTTTTTTTCCCCCTGAGGTATTTTCTGTAAGTGGATAAATCAGCTGGCGGGAATGATGGGATGTGTCAAAGAGCAGTAGGATTAGAAACTGTGGAGACTGCAGCATTACCTCTAGACCAGACTACACAATCATTACCTCTAGACCAGACTACACAATCATTACCTCTAGACCAGACTACACAGGCATTACCTCTAGACCAGACTACACAGGCATTACCTCTAGACCAGCCAATCCACTGCTTTTAAATCAATGGTGTGAATTGAAGAGGATGGAGAATCGGGACAGAGCCCGTCTGAATCGGGACAGAGCCCGTCTGAATCGGGACAGAGCCCGTCTGAATCGGGACAGAGCCCGTCTGAATCAGTCTGTCATCATAATGTCCGCACTAGCCATCACTCTAACCATGCTGTGTTATTAAACTCCTCCTCCTCTCAAGACGCCAACGAATGCGACAGCAAGCCCTGTGTCAACGCCAACTCTTGCCGCAACCTGATTGGTGGATACTTCTGCGAGTGCGTTCCTGGTTGGACGGGACAGAAATGTGACATCAGTGAGTAGAAACTAAGACTGTTCTGTTGCAACTGTGGAGTTATAGGCCACCTGCCTTCTCTCGCACTCTCTCTCAATTTCAATTTAAGGGCTTTATTGGCATGGGAAACATATGTTTACATTGCCAATGCAAGTGAAATAGATAATTAAAATAAGTTAAAAAAACAAAAATTACACTCACACAAGGAATTTTTACTAGGATTAAATGTCAATAATTGTGAAAAACTGAGTTTAAATGTATTTTTGCTAAGGTGTATGTAAACTTCCGACTTCAACTGTAAATATGGGTTGTATTTATAATGGTGTTTGTTCTTCACTGGTTGCCCTTTTGTTGTGGCAACAGGTCACACATCTTGCTGCTGTGATGACACACTGTGGTATTTCACCCAGTAGATATGGGAGTATATCAAAATTATTTGTTTTCAAATTCTTTGTGGATCTGTGTAATCTGAGGGAAATATGTGTCTCTAATATGGTCATACATTTTGGCAGGAGGTTAGGAAGTGCAGCTCAGTTTCCACCTCATTTTGTGGGCAGTGTGCACATAGCCTGTCTTCTCTTGAGAACCAGGTCTCTCTTTGTGTGTCTCTCTCTCTCTGTCTCACTCTCACCATTTCTCTCTCGCTCGCTCACTCACTATCTCTCTCTTTCACTCTCAGCACAGTCAATGTAATTTTACCCAGATCCCTATGGGCCCTGATTCAAAGTAGTGCACTATGTAGGGAATAGGGTGCCATTTGCAATGCAGACGGAGTTGGCAGTGTGTACAAGCGTGTCCTTGTGTTCAGTGACGAGGATCCTTTATCATTACTGGAGTCCCATGTAGCCAAGGATAGTTTGATTATCGCTGGGAAGCCAAGGATAGTTTGATTATCTCTGGGAAGCCAAGGATAGTTGATTATCTCTGGGATGCCAAAGATATAAACAATCCAGCGCTAGTTACACACACACACACCCAGTGCTACTTTCACTTGGCTCAGGGATAGTAAGAATTGCCTAACACCCTACTAAGTTCTGATCCAGCAGTTTATGAAGGAGTTTATCGAGGGTCGAGCAGAGAAGAAGATATGAAGTATTTAGTGGGGTATTTTGTTAAAAACATCATACTATCCAGATAGTTATATTATGGTGTTTTAAAACATGTCATTCCCCCCCCCCCCCCCCCCCCCATCTAGATATCAATGACTGCAAGGACCAATGTCAGCACGGAGGAACCTGCAAGGTATGTTGCTGTTTGGGATGAATCTGTCTTGATTCAGAGATATATCAAACACGTTGTTTTATGTGTTCAGCTTGACCTTTTGTTACGGGTTTTTTTCACACCACAAACTCATTTACAGCGTTAAAAAAATAACATTTAAAAAATAAAGATGGCAACAGTTGTGAAGCGTTCTGTTCTCTGGAAGGCAACAACTCTGTGGAGTTTTAAAGTTGTTCTGGAATCCATCAATGAAATGAAATATGGAGGGGGAGAGGAGGAGGAGGAGAGAGCAGAGATTCCTTGAACACATTAGGTTAAATGACCCTCAACATTATTGTGTTAAATTACTGTTGGAGGAGCTGGTATTGCTCTGTCCTTCCTACAACCCTCTTCTTCTCTTTTCCCTTCCCTGACTGACATCCTGTGTTAGCCGAACACTTCCTGTTCTCTAAAGAAGATTAAAGGGGTGTCTGCCCAGCTAGAATAAAGGAATCTCTGCCCAGCTAGATTAAAGGGATCTCTGCCCAGCTAGATTAAAGGGATCTCTGCCCAGCTAGATTAAAGGGATCTCTGCCCAGCTAGATTAAAGGGATCTCTGCCCAGCTAGATTAAAGGGATCTCTGCCCAGCTAGATTAAAGGGATCTCTGCCCAGCTAGATTAAAGGGGTCTCTGCCCAGCTAGATTAAAGGGGTCTCTGCCCAGCTAGCTGGATGGCTGTCTGTGTTCCTGGACCTGGCTAGTATTTCTGGAGCATACTAAACACGTTGTGTATTCTAGGACTTGGTGAACGGCTACCGCTGTGGGTGTCCTGCGGGTTACTCTGGAGACCACTGTGAGAGAGATGTGGATGAGTGTGCCGGCTCTCCCTGTCTGAACGGCGGGCGATGCCAAGACAAAGTCAACGGTTTCACCTGCCTCTGTCTGCCAGGATTCTCGGGGCAACTCTGTCAGGTAAGTTTTGGTGCAACCTTCAAACCCTTCCCCACTGTTGTTTAACTTAACTTAGTTCCCATTCTGTCCCTGGTGAGCAACATTGAAACCCTTCCCCTTAACCCCCAACTCCCCACTGTCTTTTAACCTTAGTTCCTGTCTCCTTTCTGGTGCCAGTGTGCCTACTAGACTACCCCACCCTGCCTACTAGACTACCCCACCCTGCCTACTGGACTACCCCACCCTGCCTACTGGACTACCCCACCCTGGCTACTAGCCTACCCCACCCTGGCTACTAGTCTACCCCACCCTGGCTACTAGTCTACCCCACCCTGGCTACTAGTCTACCCCAACCTGCCGACTAGACTACCCCAACCTGCCGACTAGACTACCCCAACCTGCCTACTAGACTACCCCACCCTGCCTACTAGACTACCCCACCCTGCCTACCAGACTACCCCACCCTGCCTACCAGACTACCCCACCCTGCCTACCAGACTACCCCACCCTGCCTACCAGACTACCCCACCACCAGACTACCCCACCACCAGACTACCCCACCACCAGACTACCCCACCACCAGACTACCCCACCACCAGACTACCCCACCACCAGACTACCCCACCCTGCCTAATAGACTACCCCACCCTGCCTAATAGACTACCCCACCCTGCCTAATAGACTACCCCACCCTGCCTAATAGACTACCCCACCCTGCCTAATAGACTACCCCACCCTGCCTAATAGACTACCCCACCCTGCCTAATAGACTACCCCACCCTGCCTAATAGACTACCCCACCCTGCCTAATAGACTACCCCACCCTGCCTACTAGACTACCCCACCCTGCCTACTGGACTACCCCACCCTGCCTACTGGACTACCCCACCCTGGCTACTAGTCTACCCCACCCTGGCTACTAGTCTACCCCACCCTGGCTACTAGTCTACCCCAACCTGCCGACTAGACTACCCCAACCTGCCGACTAGACTACCCCAACCTGCCGACTAGACTACCCCAACCTGCCGACTAGACTACCCCAACCTGCCGACTAGACTACCCCACCCTGCCTACTAGACTACCCCACCCTGCCTACCAGACTACCCCACCCTGCCTACCAGACTACCCCACCCTGCCTACCAGACTACCCCACCCTGCCTACCAGACTACCCCACCCTGCCTACCAGACTACCCCACCACCAGACTACCCCACCACCAGACTACCCCACCACCAGACTACCCCACCACCAGACTACCCCACCACCAGACTACCCCACCACCAGACTACCCCACCCTGCCTAATAGACTACCCCACCCTGCCTAATAGACTACCCCACCCTGCCTAATAGACTACCCCACCCTGCCTAATAGACTACCCCACCCTGCCTAATAGACTACCCCACCCTGCCTAATAGACTACCCCACCCTGCCTAATAGACTACCCCACCCTGCCTAATAGACTACCCCACCCTGCCGACCGGACTACCCCAACCTGCCGACCGGACTACCCCAACCTGCCAACTATCCTACCCCAACCCTCCTACTAGACTACCCCACCCTGCCTAATAGACTACCCCACCCTGCCTACTAGACTACCCCACCCCCCCACCCTGCCTAATATGCTACCCCAACCTTCCTACTAGGCTACCCCACCCTGCCTACTAGGCTACCCCACCCTGCCTACCAGGCTACCCCACCCTGCCTACTATCCTACCCCACCCTGCCTACTATCCTACCCCACCCTGCCTACTAGACTACCCCAACCTGCCTACTAGACTACCCCAACCTGCCTACTATCCTACCCCACCCTGCCTACTACTCTACCCCACCCTGCCTACTATCCTACCCCACCCTGCCTACTATCCTACCCCACCCTGCCTACTATCCTACCCCACCCTGCCTACTAGACTACCCCAACCTGCCTACTAGACTACCCCACCCTGCCTACTAGACTACCCCACCCTGCCTACTAGACTACCCCACCCTCTAACCTGCCTTATAGACTACCCCACCTTCTAACCTCTCTATAGTTCACTCATCAACCTTCATTTTAAGTCAGGGTTTAGTCTTAGTGAAGCTGATCCTGGCTGCTGTGTGTTGGAGACATTCTTCTGTTTAAACCCAGACTCACTGACAAAGTCCCTCGTGTGTGTGTGTGTGTGTGTGTGTGTGTGTGTGTGTGTGTGTGTGTGAGTGTGAGAGTGATATTTCCTGGCAAGCCTCTGTAGGGAGGATGCTGTGGGCTGGTCTGTGTTTAGTACTGAACCCTGTCTCTCTGTCTCTCTGTCTGCCTCTTTCCATGGTCTTGTCTCTCAGTGATTTCTCTGATAACTACACTTTTTGATGAAGGTTTTACTTGCAAAGTGATATATATAAAGTTCTTAGTTTAATACACTAACTGAATGATGTTCTGGAGGAGAGTGTCTGCCAAATGACCAAAATGTAAATATCTCTCTGTCTCTCTCTCTGTATATAGCTGGACATAGACTACTGCCTCATCAACCCGTGTCAGAATGGTGCTTCATGTTACAACCTCGCTACAGGTCACTACTGCGCCTGTTCAGAAGACTACGAAGGAAAAAACTGCTCTCACCTCAAAGACCACTGTCACACCAGCACGTGCAAAGGTACGCCCACCTTGTCCTCTTTAGTTCCTCTCTCTTGTTTCCCTCCCCCTCTCGCTCTCCCTCCCCCTCCCCCTCGCACTCCCTCGCCCGTTCCCTCCCCCTCGCACTCCCTCGCCCGTTCCCTCCCCCTCGCACTCCCTCGCCCGTTCCCTCCCCCTCGCACTCCCTCGCCCGTTCCCTCCCCCTCGCACTCCCTCGCCCGTTCCCTCCCCCTCGCACTCCCTCGCCCGTTCCCTCCCCCATCGCTCTCGCTCGTTCCCTCCCCCATCGCTCTCGCTCGTTCCCTCCCCCATCGCTCTCGCTCGTTCCCTCCCCCATCGCTCTCGCTCGTTCCCTCCCCCATCGCTCTCGCTCGTTCCCTCCCCCATCGCTCTCGCTCGTTTCCTCCCCCATCGCTCTCGCTCGTTTCCTCCCCCATCGCTCTCGCTCGTTCCCTCCCCCATCGCTCTCGCTCGTTCCCTCCCCCATCACTCCTCGCCCTCGTTCCTCGCGCTCGTTCCCCCCCACTCTAGCTCGTTCCACCCCGCTCTCCCTCTTGCTCCCTCTCTCCCCCCTCTCTCTCTCTCTCTCGGCAGAAGTATAGTGTTTGGGGTTTAGATTCAGCTCTGTGTGTTGACTAGACCAGACAGGAGTGCAGAGTGAGAGAGATCAGCGTAACAGCTTTCTGTTTCTTCTGTTCCTCCATGTTTACACTTCTTGAGAAGAATTGATCACTCAATCAGCGACGTGTCTGTTTTTTTTTTTTAACCGGAATGTAAACCTGGGTTTGTATTCATCTCAAATCAGTTTATCTATTTTAGTTCATAATGAATAAGTAGACATTGGTACCAGATCTACCCTGAGTTATCATAATGAAGGAGGACATTGGTACCAGATCTACCCTGAGTTGCATGTATGAGGCCTGGGTTCAGGTCTATGTGTTCTGTAGTGGGTGTCAGTGCCATGCATCTAGTGTATGGTGATTGCAATCTTAATACATAGGATTTATACAGCGCTTTTCTAAGACCCAAAGATGCTTCCTGTTGTCAGTCATCTCTGCTCACATGCATGTGAAAAATAACTCTTTCTTTCTTTCCCCCCACAGTGATTGACAGCTGCACAGTTGCCGTGGGGTCCAACAGTACCCCTGGAGGGGAGCGGTACATCTCCTCGAACGTGTGTGGTCCTCACGGACGCTGTCGGAGTCAGGCTGGAGGACAGTTCAGCTGTGACTGTCAGGAGGGCTTCAGAGGCACATACTGTCACGAGAGTAAGACATGCTGACTTAGACATGACTTATAGCTGACGTCTAGACATGACATATAGCCGACATGCTGACGTCTAGACATGGCATATAGCAGACATGCTGACGTGTAGACATGACATATAGCAGACATGCTGACTTAGACATGACATATAGCAGACATACTGACTTAGACATGACATATAGCAGACATACTGACTTAGACATGACATATAGCAGACATACTGACTTAGACATGACATAGAGCAGACATACTGACTTAGACATGACATATAGCAGACATACTGACATATAGCTGACGTGTAGACATGACATAGAGCAGACATACTGACTTAGACATGACATAGAGCAGACATACTGACGTGTAGACATGACATATAGCAGACATACTGACGTGTAGACATACTGACGTGTAGACATGACATATAGCAGACATACTGACTTAGACATGACATATAGCAGACATACTGACGTATAGACATGACATATAGCAGACATACTGACATATAGCAGACATACTGACATATAGCAGACATGCTGACGTATAGACATGACATATAGCTGACGTGTAGACATGACATATAGCAGACATGCTGACGTGTAGACAAGACATATAGCAGACATGCTGACGTGTAGACATGACATATACCAGACATACTGACTCATAGACATGACATATAGCAGACATACTGACTCATAGACATGACATATCTCGCTAAAGCAAAGAGACCCTGATCCCAAACCACCCATGCTGTCCTTCAAAGCACCACTGGCATGCAGCTATCAACAGTACATCAACAGTACCCAGTGTCCCTCTAAACTGTCCACAAACACTGCGACCTTGGAGCAGAACACACACACACACGATTTCACACACCAACCACATTCCACACATCAAACTAAAGCCAACACAGAGAGCATTATCTTACTGGAGTTTCCTTCTGATTTTCCCTGTTTGGTACAGGTACATTATCCATTTACATTTAAACCTACCTTACTGTAGTTTCTAATGATTTCTCTCCTCCCCTCCCTCTCTCTCTCTCGCCCCCCTCTCTCTCTCGCCCCCCTCTCCGCTCTCTCTCGCCCCCCTCTCCGCTCTCTCTCGCCCCCCTCTCCGCTCTCTCTCGCCCCCCTCTCCGCTCTCTCTCGCCCCCCTCTCCGCTCTCTCTCGCCCCCCTCTCCGCTCTCTCTCGCCCCCCGCTCTCTCTCGCCCCCCTCTCTCTCTCGCCCCCCTCTCTCTCTCGCCCCCCCCCCTCTCTCTCTCTCTCTCTCTCTCTCTCTCTCGCCCCCTCCCTCTCAGATATTAATGATTGTGAGAGCAACCCGTGTGGTAATGGAGGAACCTGTATTGATAAAGTCAGTGTATACCAGTGTATCTGTGGAGACGGCTGGGAGGGGGACCACTGTGAGACCAGTAAGTGCTGTATTTATTATTTATAAAAGAGTGTTTTCAACTTCTATTGAGAGATCTACATGTTGATGTGAACTACGAGGGGCGGACTGGGAGATCGGACAGCTGCCTCCAGGGCCGGCAGCACTACCTCTAGACCAGCCCCCGGCAGCACTGCCTCTAGACCAGCCCCCGGCAGCACTGCCTCTAGACCAGCCCCCGGCAGCACTGCCTCTAGACCAGCCCCCGGCAGCACTGCCTCTAGACCAGCCCCCCGGCAGCACTGCCTCTAGACCAGCCCCCGGCAGCACTGCCTCTAGACCAGCCCCCCGGCAGCACTGCCTCTCTAGACCAGCCCCCCGGCAGCACTGCCTCTCTAGACCAGCCCCCCGGCAGCACTGCCTCTCTAGACCAGCCCCCCGGCAGCACTGCCTCTCTAGACCAGCCCCCCGGCAGCACCGCCTCTAGACCAGCCCCCCGGCAGCACCGCCTCTAGACCGGCAGCACCGCCTCTAGACCAGCCCCCCGGCAGCACCGCCTCTAGACCAGCCCCCCGGCAGCACCGCCTCTAGACCAGCCCCCCGGCAGCACCGCCTCTAGACCAGCCCCCCGGCAGCACCGCCTCTAGACCAGCCTCCAGGCAGCACCGCCTCTAGACCAGCCTCCAGGCAGCACCGCCTCTAGACCAGCCTCCTGGCAGCACCGCCTCTAGACCAGCCTCCCGGCAGCACCGCCTCTAGACCAGCCTCCCGGCAGCACCGCCTCTAGACCAGCCTCCCGGCAGCACCGCCTCTAGACCAGCCTCCCGGCAGCACCGCCTCTAGACCAGCCTCCCGGCAGCACCGCCTCTAGACCAGCCTCCCGGCAGCACCGCCTCTAGACCAGCCTCCCGGCAGCACCGCCTCTAGACCAGCCTCCGGCAGCACCGCCAGTCTTTATTTGGATCCTCATTAGCTAATGCCTTAGCGACCGCCAGTCTTCCTGGGGTCCACATTCTTACCCATCATCTTTGACACGTATAAATGCATGAAATGTGTTTCACTAAGTAGGTCGCTACGTGTAATTATGACCATTATATAAAGGTAGTAATTTAACCTGAGACAAGTTTGACTCTCCCTCTTCTCTCCTCCTCTCCCCTCCTCCTCCCCCCCTCCTCCTTTCCCCTCTCCTCCTCTCCCCTCCTCCTCCTCTATCCACTCCCTCCTCTCCCCTACTCCTCTCCCTCCTCCTCCCTCCTCCTCCTCCTATCCTCCCTCCAGATATAGATGACTGCAGCACTAGTCCATGTCATAATGGAGGAACATGTCGAGACCTGGTGACTGATTTCTTCTGTGAGTGTATGAACGGCTGGAAGGGGAAGACCTGCCACTCCCGTAAGAACACCTCTCTCTCTCTCCCCCTCCCTCCCTCCCTCCCTCCCTCCCTCCCTCCCTCCCTCCCTCCCTCCCTCCCTCCCTCCCTCAGTCTGTCTCCCTCCCTCCCTCAGTCTGTCTCCCTCCCTCCCTCAGTCTGTCTCCCTCCCTCCCTCAGTCTGTCTCCCTCCCTCCCTCAGTCTGTCTCGCTCCCTCCCTCCCTCCCTCCCTCAGTCTGTCTCGCTCCCTCCCTCCCTCCCTCCCTCAGTCTGTCTCGCTCCCTCCCTCCCTCCCTCCCTCAGTCTGTCTCCCTCCCTCCCTCAGTCTGTCTCCCTCCCTCCCTCAGTCTGTCTCCCTCCCTCCCTCAGTCTGTCTCGCTCCCTCCCTCAGTCTGTCTCGCTCCCTCCCTCCCTCCCTCCCTCAGTCTGTCTCGCTCCCTCCCTCCCTCCCTCCCTCAGTCTGTCTCGCTCCCTCCCTCAGTCTGTCTCGCTCCCTCCCTCCCTCCCTCCCTCCCTCAGTCTGTCTCGCTCCCTCCCTCCCTCCCTCCCTCCCTCAGTCTGTCTCGCTCCCTCCCTCCCTCCCTCCCTCCCTCCCTCAGTCTGTCTCGCTCCCTCCCTCCCTCCCTCCCTCAGTCTGTCTCGCTCCCTCCCTCAGTCTGTCTCGCTCCCTCCCTCCCTCCCTCCCTCCCTCAGTCTGTCTCGCTCCCTCCCTCCCTCCCTCCCTCCCTCAGTCTGTCTCCCTCCCTCCCTCCCTCCCTCAGTCTGTCTCGCTCCCTCCCTCCCTCCCTCAGTCTGTCTCGCTCCCTCCCTCCCTCCCTCAGTCTGTCTCGCTCCCTCCCTCCCTCCCTCAGTCTGTCTCGCTCCCTCCCTCCCTCCCTCCCTCAGTCTGTCTGTCTCGCTCCCTCCCTCCCTCAGTCTGTCTGTCTCGCTCCCTCCCTCCCTCAGTCTGTCTGTCTCGCTCCCTCCCTCCCTCAGTCTCTGTCTCGCTCCCTCCCTCCCTCAGTCTCTGTCTCGCTCCCTCCCTCCCTCAGTCTCTGTCTCGCTCCCTCCCTCAGTCTGTCTGTCTCGCTCCCTCCCTCAGTCTGTCTGTCTCGCTCCCTCACTCAGTCTGTCTGTCTCGCTCCCTCCCTCAGCCTGTCTGTCTCGCTCCCTCCCTCAGTCTCTGTCTCGCTCCCTCCCTCAGTCTGTCTGTCTCGCTCCCTCCCTCAGTCTGTCTGTCTCGCTCCCTCCCTCAGTCTGTCTGTCTCGCTCCCTCCCTCAGTCTGTCTGTCTCGCTCCCTCCCTCAGTCTGTCTGTCTCGCTCCCTCCCTCAGTCTGTCTGTCTCGCTCCCTCCCTCAGTCTGTCTGTCTCGCTCCCTCCCTCAGTCTGTCTGTCTCGCTCCCTCCCTCCCTCAGTCTGTCTCGCTCCCTCCCTCCCTCAGTCTGTCTCGCTCCCTCGTTCCCTCCCTCCCTCCCTCAGTCTGTCTCGCCCCCTCGTTCCCTCCCTCCCTCCCTCAGTCTGTCTGTCTCGCTCCCTCGTTCCCTCCCTCCCTCCCTCAGTCTGTCTGTCTCGCTCCCTCCCTCAGTCTGTCTGTCTCGCTCCCTCCCTCAGTCTGTCTGTCTCGCTCCCTCCCTCAGTCTGTCTGTCTCGCTCCCTCCCTCAGTCTGTCTGTCTCGCTCCCTCCCTCAGTCTGTCTGTCTCGCTCCCTCCCTCCCTCCCTCCCTCAGTCTGTCTCGCTCCCTCGTTCCCTCCCTCCCTCAGTCTGTCTCGCTCCCTCGTTCCCTCCCTCCCTCAGTCTGTCTCGCTCCCTCGTTCCCTCCCTCCCTCAGTCTGTCTCGCTCCCTCGTTCCCTCCCTCCCTCAGTCTGTCTCGCTCCCTCGTTCCCTCCCTCCCTCAGTCTGTCTCGCTCCCTCGTTCCCTCCCTCCCTCAGTCTGTCTCGCTCCCTCGTTCCCTCCCTCCCTCAGTCTGTCTCGCTCCCTCGTTCCCTCCCTCCCTCCCTCAGTCTGTCTCGCTCCCTCGTTCCCTCCCTCCCTCCCTCAGTCTGTCTCGCCCCCTCGTTCCCTCCCTCCCTCCCTCAGTCTGTCTCGCCCCCTCGTTCCCTCCCTCCCTCCCTCAGTCTGTCTCGCTCCCTCGTTCCCTCCCTCCCTCCCTCAGTCTGTCTCGCCCCCTCGTTCCCTCCCTCCCTCCCTCAGTCTGTCTCGCCCCCTCGTTCCCTCCCTCCCTCCCTCAGTCTGTCTCGCTCCCTCGTTCCCTCCCTCCCTCCCTCAGTCTGTCTCGCTCCCTCGTTCCCTCCCTCCCTCCCTCAGTCTGTCTCGCTCCCTCGTTCCCTCCCTCCCTCCCTCAGTCTGTCTCGCTCCCTCGTTCCCTCCCTCCCTCCCTCAGTCTGTCTCGCTCCCTCGTTCCCTCCCTCCCTCCATCAGTCTGTCTCGCTCCCTCGTTCCCTCCCTCCCTCCATCAGTCTGTCTCGCTCCCTCGTTCCCTCCCTCAGTCTGTCTCGCTCCCTCGTTCCCTCCCTCCCTCCCTCAGTCTGTCTCGCTCCCTCGTTCCCTCCCTCAGTCTGTCACGCTCCCTCGTTCCCTCCCTCAGTCTGTCACGCTCCCTCGTTCCCTCCCTCAGTCTGTCACGCTCCCTCGTTCCCTCCCTCAGTCTGTCTCGCTCCCTCGTTCCCTCCCTCAGTCTGTCTCGCTCCCTCGTTCCCTCCCTCAGTCTGTCTCGCTCCCTCGTTCCCTCCCTCAGTCTGTCTCGCTCCCTCGTTCCCTCCCTCAGTCTGTCTCGCTCCCTCGTTCCCTCCCTCAGTCTCGCTCCCTCGTTCCCTCCCTCAGTCTGTCTCGCTCCCTCGTTCCCTCCCTCAGTCTGTCTCGCTCCCTCGTTCCCTCCCTCAGTCTGTCTCGCTCCCTCGTTCCCTCAGTCTGTCTGTCTCGCTCCCTCGTTCCCTCAGTCTGTCTGTCTCGCTCCCTCCCTCCCTCAGTCTGTCTGTCTCGCTCCCTCCCTCCCTCCCTCCCTCAGTCTGTCTCCCTCCCTCCCTCCCTCAGTCTGCCTCCCTCAGTCTGCCTCCCTCCCTCCCTCCCTCAGTCTGCCTCCCTCCCTCAGTCTGCCTCCCTCCCTCCCGCCCTCCCTCCCTCCCTCCCTCCCTCAGTCTGTCTCGCTCCCTCCCTCCCTCTGTCTCGCTCCCTCCCTCAGTCTGTCTTGCTCCCTCGCTCCCTCCCTCAGTCTGTCTTGCTCCCTCGCTCCCTCCCTCAGTCTCCCTCCCTCCCTCCCTCAGTCTCCCTCCCTCCCTCCCTGTCTCCCTCCCTCCCTCCCTGTCTCCCTCCCTCCCTCCCTGTCTCCCTCCCTCCCTCCCTCAGTCTGCCTCCCTCCCTCCCTCAGTCTGCCTCCCTCCCTCCCTCAGTCTGCCTCCCTCCCGCCCTCCCTCCCGCCCTCCCTCAGTCTCTCTCGCTCCCTCCCTCAGTCTGTCTCGCTCCCTCCCTCCGTCAGTCTCCCTCCCTCCCTCCCTCAGTCTCCCTCCCTCCCTCCCTCAGTCTCCCTCCCTGTCTCGCTCCCTCCCTCCCTCCCTCAGTCTGTCTCGCTCCCTCCCTCCCACCCTCAGTCTGTCTCCCCTCCCTCCCTCCCTCCCTCCCTCCCTCCCTCCCTCCCTCCCTCCCTCCCTCCCTCCCTCAGTCTGCCTCCCTCCCTCCCTCAGTCTGCCTCCCTCCCTCCCTCAGTCTGCCTCCCTCCCGCCCTCCCTCCCGCCCTCCCTCAGTCTCTCTCGCTCCCTCCCTCAGTCTGTCTCGCTCCCTCCCTCCGTCAGTCTCCCTCCCTCCCTCCCTCAGTCTCCCTCCCTCCCTCCCTCAGTCTCCCTCCCTGTCTCGCTCCCTCCCTCCCTCCCTCCCTCAGTCTGTCTCGCTCCCTCCCTCCCTCCCTCAGTCTCCCTCCCTGTCTCGCTCCCTCCCTCCCTCCCTCCCTCAGTCTGTCTCGCTCCCTCCCTCCCTCCCTCCCACCCTCAGTCTGTCTCGCTCCCTCCCTCCCTCCCTCCCTCCCTCCCTCCCTCCCTCCCTCCCTCCCTCCCTCCCTCAGTCTGTCTCGCTCCCTCCCTCCCTCCCTCCCTCCCTCAGTCTGTCTCGCTCCCTCCCTCCCTCCCTCCCTCAGTCTGTCTCGCTCCCTCCCTCCCTCCCTCCCTCCCTCCCTCCCTCCCTCAGTCTGTCTCGCTCCCTCCCTCCCTCAGTCTGTCTCGCTCCCTCCCTCCCTCAGTCTGTCTCGCTCCCTCCCTCCAGTCAGTCTGTCTCGCTCCCTCCCTCCCTCCCACCCTCAGTCTGTCTCGCTCCCTCCCTCCCTCCCTCCCTCAGTCTGTCTCGCTCCCTCCCTCCCTCCCTCCCTCAGTCTGTCTCGCTCCCTCCCTCCCTCCCTCCCTCCCTCAGTCTGTCTCGCTCCCTCCCTCCCTCCCTCCCTCAGTCTGTCTCGCTCCCTCCCTCCCTCCCTCAGTCTGTCTCGCTCCCTCCCTCCCTCCCTCAGTCTGTCTCGCTCCCTCCCTCCCTCCCTCCCTCCCTCAGTCTGTCTCGCTCCCTCGCTCCCTCCCTCAGTCTGTCTTGCTCCCTCGCTCCCTCCCTCAGTCTCCCTCCCTCCCTCCCTCAGTCTCCCTCCCTCCCTCCCTGTCTCCCTCCCTCCCTCCCTGTCTCCCTCCCTCCCTCCCTGTCTCCCTCCCTCCCTCCCTCAGTCTGCCTCCCTCCCTCCCTCAGTCTGCCTCCCTCCCTCCCTCAGTCTGCCTCCCTCCCGCCCTCCCTCCCGCCCTCCCTCAGTCTCTCTCGCTCCCTCCCTCAGTCTGTCTCGCTCCCTCCCTCCGTCAGTCTCCCTCCCTCCCTCCCTCAGTCTCCCTCCCTCCCTCCCTCAGTCTCCCTCCCTGTCTCGCTCCCTCCCTCCCTCCCTCAGTCTGTCTCGCTCCCTCCCTCCCACCCTCAGTCTGTCTCCCCTCCCTCCCTCCCTCCCTCCCTCCCTCCCTCCCTCCCTCCCTCCCTCCCTCCCTCCCTCCCTCCCTCAGTCTGCCTCCCTCCCTCCCTCAGTCTGCCTCCCTCCCGCCCTCCCTCCCGCCCTCCCTCAGTCTCTCTCGCTCCCTCCCTCAGTCTGTCTCGCTCCCTCCCTCCGTCAGTCTCCCTCCCTCCCTCCCTCAGTCTCCCTCCCTCCCTCCCTCAGTCTCCCTCCCTGTCTCGCTCCCTCCCTCCCTCCCTCCCTCAGTCTGTCTCGCTCCCTCCCTCCCTCCCTCAGTCTCCCTCCCTGTCTCGCTCCCTCCCTCCCTCCCTCCCTCAGTCTGTCTCGCTCCCTCCCTCCCTCCCTCCCACCCTCAGTCTGTCTCGCTCCCTCCCTCCCTCCCTCCCTCCCTCCCTCCCTCCCTCCCTCCCTCCCTCAGTCTGTCTCGCTCCCTCCCTCCCTCCCTCCCTCCCTCAGTCTGTCTCGCTCCCTCCCTCCCTCCCTCCCTCAGTCTGTCTCGCTCCCTCCCTCCCTCCCTCCCTCCCTCCCTCCCTCAGTCTGTCTCGCTCCCTCCCTCCCTCAGTCTGTCTCGCTCCCTCCCTCCCTCAGTCTGTCTCGCTCCCTCCCTCCCTCAGTCTGTCTCGCTCCCTCCCTCCAGTCAGTCTGTCTCGCTCCCTCCCTCCCTCCCACCCTCAGTCTGTCTCGCTCCCTCCCTCCCTCCCACCCTCAGTCTGTCTCGCTCCCTCCCTCCCTCCCTCCCTCAGTCTGTCTCGCTCCCTCCCTCCCTCCCTCCCTCCCTCAGTCTGTCTCGCTCCCTCCCTCCCTCCCTCCCTCAGTCTGTCTCGCTCCCTCCCTCCCTCCCTCAGTCTGTCTCGCTCCCTCCCTCCCTCCCTCCCTCCCTCAGTCTGTCTCGCTCCCTCCCTCCCTCCCTCCCTCAGTCTGTCTCGCTCCCTCCCTCCCTCATTCTGTCTCCCTCCCTCCCTCCCTCACAAGGAGGGCTGGGAAGGAGACACCTGTAAACAGAGTGAGTGTACTATGCCATTTTAGAATAAACTTTTATCCACAGTCATGCATGGGCTGTTTTAAATACAACCGGAGTCACATCTGATGTAAAGACTGCCGTGTTCACTACCTGAGTCACATCTGATGTAAAGACTGCCGTGTTCACTACCTGGGTCACATCTGATGTAAAGACTGCCGTGTTCACCACCTGGGTCACATCTGATGTAAAGACTGCCGTGTTCACTACCTGGGTCACATCTGATGTAAAGACTGCCGTGTTCACCTCCTGGGTCACATCTGATGTAAAGACTGCCGTGTTCACTACCTGGGTCACATCTGATGTAAAGACTGGCCGTGTTCACCACCACCTTTCTTCTGTTCTCTCTCTCGGTCGTACCTTTTTTCTTTTATCTCTGTCCTTCCCTCCTTCTCTGGCTGGACGCTTGAGGCTGTTGTTGGCCATGAGAGGAGGAAAGTTGAGACAGATGTTCTCCCCTTTCCCCCCCCTCCCTCTCTGTGCATTCCTGTCCAAACTGTGACATGTCTACTAGTTCTACACCCCT
>NC_138309.1:38840000-38935000 GCF_965601325.2 Salmo salar | reverse complement strand
GTCTGGTGTAGGAGGAGGGAGATCCTGGGTCTGGTGTAGGAGGAGGGAGATCCTGGGTCTGGTGTAGGAGGAGGGAGATCCTGGGTCTAGTGTAGGAGGGGGGAGATCCTGGGTCTGTTCACAAGGCTTTGTTCTGCAGGTCCAGCCTTCAGCTCTCTACATGACTGCTAATGAGTCTGGTGTAGGAGGAGGGAGATCCTGGGTCTGGTGTAGGAGGAGGGGAGATTCTGGGTCTAGTGTAGGAGGAGGGGAGATTCTGGGTCTAGTGTAGAGGAGGGGAGATTCTGGGTCTGGTGTAAGAGGAGGGAGATGGATAATGCATCCGGGCTGATTTAGAGACTGTTGTTGACTATTTCTTCTCCAGAGGCTGTGATTAAAAAGTCAGCTCACAAATCTAACTTATGTCTTTATGTTGATCATAAAGTGTTCCTGACCCCTGTTTTATTATCTCCTGTGTGTGTGTGTGTGTGTGTGTGTGTGTGTGTGTGTGTGTGTGTGTGTGTGTGTGTGTGTGTGTGTGTGTGTGTGTGTGTGTGTGTGTGTGTGTGTGTGTGTGTTTTAGATATCAACGAGTGCCAGTCTTCTCCCTGTATCTTTGGTTCTAGCTGTATTGATGAGATCAATGGCTACCGCTGCCTGTGTCCCCAAGACAGAGCTGGACCACGCTGTCAGGAAGGTAGGTTAACACAGGCTGTCAGGAAGGTAGGTTAACACAGGCAGGCTGTCAGGAAGGTAGGTTAACACAGTCAGGCTGTCAGGAAGGTAGGTTAACACAGTCAGGCTGTCAGGAAGGTAGGTTAACACAGGCTGTCTGTCAGGAAGGTAGGTTAACACAGGCTCTCAGGAAGGTAGTTTAACACAGTCAGGCTGTCAGGAAGGTAGGTTAACACAGGCTGTCTGTCAGGAAGGCAGGTTAACACAGGCTGTCTGTCAGGAAGGCAGGTTAACACAGGCTGTCTGTCAGGAAGGTAGGTTAACACAGGCTGTCTGTCAGGAAGGTAGGTTAACACAGGCTGTCTGTCAGGAAGGTAGGTTAACACAGGCTGTCTGTCAGGAAGGTAGGTTAACACAGTCAGGCTGTCAGGAAGGCAGGAAGGACGGCAGATTAACAGTCAGTCAGTCGGAAGGCAGGTTAACACAGTCAGTCAGGAGAGCCTTCATTGTTCTGATTGTTTTATGTCTTTGTGTCACAGTGACACAGAGACCATGCTTGGTGAACGGTCGTCCGACCCCTGAAGGAGCTAAGTGGGATGAAGACTGTAACACCTGTCAGTGTTTTAATGGGAAGGTGGTGTGTACCAGGGTATGTACGAACTACTCTTCTCTCTTACCTTTCATCGACCTGGGTTTTCTCTCAAACAACCTTTGCCTGGTGCAATAGAACCAATGGAATAGTCACAAAAGTGCAACTTGCCTATCTGACGCTGAAACTATTTTGAAATCAAATAAATACTACTTGAACCCAGGTAGGTTTCTGACTCTTATTGTCTGGATCTTGATTGGGTATTTTGTCTCGTTGTGTTCCAGCTGTGGTGTGGTCCTAAGTCGTGCAGGGTCAGCGGTGGGGTCAAAGGTCGAGGGGGCGGTGCCGGATGTCGGTCTGGTCAGAGCTGTGTACCAATCAGGGAGGAGCAGTGTTTTGTCCGGCCGTGTTTGAATCTTGGGGAGTGCCACCCCTCCTCCCCGCCAACCACCAAATGTCACCCCAGCTCTGGTTACCATGACGACAGCTGCTCCAACATCACGTTTACGTTCACCAAAGAGACCATGCCCAGGGTGAGTCACAGTCCTTTTCCCCTCCTCTTCTATTGTTCAACTCAAACCCCTATTCCATATAGTGCACTACGCAGTCTCTTAACTGTCCCCCTCCGCCCGGCTGCTCTCAGCCCGGCTGCTCTCAGCCCGGCTGCTCTCAGCCCTGCTGCTCTGCTGCTCAGCCCTCTGCCCTGCTGCTCAGCCCTCTGCCCTGCTTCTCAGCCCTCTGCCCTGCTTCTCAGCCCTCTGCCCTGCTTCTCAGCCCTCTGCCCTGCTTCTCAGCCCTCTGCCCTGCTTCTCAGCCCTCTGCCCTGCTTCTCAGCCCTCTGCCCTGCTTCTCAGCCCTCCGCTCTCAGCCCTGTTGCTCTCAGCCCTCCGCTCTCAGCCCTGTTGCTCTCAGCCCTCCGCTCCCAGCCCTCCGCTCTCAGCCCTGCAGCTCTCAGCTCCTCTGTCACTCTCTAGCTCAATATGGCTGAGTTTACACAGGCAGCCCAATTCTGATCTTTTGGCCAAATATCAGCAGAAGAGACATGATCTGATTTGGTCAAGACAAAAAGTGGAAAAATATCAAAATTAGGATGCCTGTGTAAACGCAGCCAACTGTGACAGACCGGGTTCTGAACAAGCACACACATCGCTCTGAGCTAAACCAGATACTCATCCCGACCGGTTAGGGAAAGTTTTCCAGTCCAACTCCGACTTGCTCTTGATAGGTTCAGTCAGTTCCCGTTATAGGAACGAGAAAAGGGGACTTTCACATTTTGTGTCCCTGCGCTGTTTCCATCCAAATCAGATCACATTTTATTTGTCACATGCTTTGTAAACAGCAGGTGTAGGGTAACAGTGAAATGCTTACGGGCCCTTCCCAACAATGCAGAGAAATTATAACACAAGGAATAAATACAAAATGAGTAACAATAACTTCGCTATATACAAGGGGTGCCAGTACCGAATCGATGTGCAGGGGTACGAGGTCATTGAGGTAGATACTGTACATATACAGTGCATTTAGGAAAGTATTCAGACCCCTTGACTTTTTCCACATTTTATGTTACAGCCTTTTTCTAAAATGGATTAAATTGTTTGTTTTTTCCTCATGTATACACAATACCCCATAATGACATCACAATACCCCATAATGACATCACAATACCCCATAATGACATCACAATATCCCATAATGGCATCACAATAACCCCAAAATGACAAAGCAAAAACTGTTTTTTAGACATATCACATAAGTCTTCAGACCCTTTACTCAGTAATTTGTTGAAGCACCTTTGGCAGCGATTGCAGCCTTGAGTCTTCTTAGGTATGACGCTACAAGCTTGGCACGCCTGAATTTGGGGTGTTTCTCCCATTCTTGTCTGCTGATCCTCTCAAGCTCTGTCAGGTTGGATGGGGACGTCGCTGCACAACTATTTTCAGGTCTCCAGAGATGTTCAATCAGGTTCAAGTCCGGGCTCTGGCTGGGCCACTCAAGGACATTCAGAGACTTGTCCTGAAAGCACTCCTGCGTTGTCTTGGCTGTGTGTTTAGGGTAATTGTGCTGTTGGAAGGTGAACCTTCGCCCCAGTCTGAGGTCCTGAGTGTTCTGGAGCAGGTTTTTAATCAAGGATCTCTCTGTACTTTGGTCTGTTCATCTTTCCCTCGATCCTGACTAGTCCTCCAGTCCCTGCCGCTGAAAAACATCCTCCACAGCATGATGCTGCCACCACCATGCTTCACCCGTATGGATGCTGCCACCACCATGCTTCACCCGTATGGATGCTGCCACCACCATGCTTCACCCGTATGGATGCTGCCACCACCATGCTTTACCCGTATGGATGCTGCCTCCACCATGCTTCACCCGTATGGGTGGTGCCAGGCTTCCTCCAGAAAAGGTTTTCTTCTGCTAAACCACTCGATGAGGAGAGATGGGGACCGCAGAACGCTGTCACTGTCTGAAGCTAAAGCTGTCACGCTTGTTAGGCATCTGCAGAGTGATGACGCTTTGTGCTGGTGGAGTCGCCAGTGGTCCTGTTACAGCTTAGATTCACATGATCTCCTCTGTGTGTGTGTGTGTGTGTGTGTGTGTGTGTGTGTGTGTGTGTGTGTGTGTGTGTGTGTTCTGACATTCATCTTACAATAATCCTACATTGCGGTCACAGTATTAACTCATTCTCTTGACAGCTGTTATGGATGGTCTAGTTTGGGTTTCAGATGAAGAACACCCATAAAACCTCTATACCCAGGCGGTGTCAGAGGAAGGCTCTAAAAATTGTCATAGACTCCAACCACCCAAGTCCTAGACTGTTCTCTCTGCTACCTCACGGCGAGCCGTACTGCTGAACCAAGTCTAGAAACAACAGGACCCTGAACAGCTTCTACCTCCAAGCCATAAGACTGATAAATAGTTAGTCCGGGTACCAATTGGTTAACTATTTAAACTCTTGACTCATCACATACACTGCTGTTCCTGTTTATTATCTATCCTGTTGCCTAGTCACTTTATATCCCTACCTACAGTGCATTCGGAAAGTATTCATACCCTTCCCCTTTTCCACATTTTGTTACGTTACAGCCTTATTCTAACATTGATGACGAACATTTTTAATTTAATCCATCTACACACAATACCCCACCTGTACCGCTGCACATTGACTCAGTACCGTAACACCCTGTATATAGCCTCTACATTGACTCAGTACCGTAACACCCTGTATATAGCCTCCACACTGACTCTGTCCCGGTGCCCCCTATATATACCCTCCACACTGACTCGGTACCGGTGCCCCCTGTATATAGCCTCCACACTGACTCTGTACTGTAACACCCTGTATATAGCCTCCACATTGACTCTGTACCGTAACACCCTGTATATAACCTCATTATTGTTATTCTTATTGTTACTTTTGTATTATTACTTTTTATTTTAGTCTACTTTGTAAATATTTTCTTAACTCTTCTTGAACTGTACTGTTGGTTAAGGGCGTGTAAGTAAGCATTTCACAGTAAAGTCTAGTCTTGTGACAAAGTTTGATTTGATAATGGCAAACCAAAAACAGGTTTTTAGAAATGTTTGCAAATGTATAAAAAAAAACGTATTTACAGAAGTTTTCAGACCCTTTGCTATGAGACTCGAAATTGAGCTCAGGTGCATCCTGTTTCCATTGATCATCCTTGAGATGTTTCTAAACTCAGCAAAAAACGAAACATCCCTTTTTCAGGACCCTGTCTTTGAAAGATAATTTGTAAAAATCCAAATAACTTCACAGATCTTCATTGTAAAGGGTTTAAACACTGTTTCCCATGCTTGTTCAATGAACCATAAATAATTAATGAACATGCACCTGGGGAACGGTCGCTAAGATACTAACAGCTTACAGACGGTAGGCAATTAAGGTCACAGTTATGAAAACTTAGGACACTAAAGAGGCCTTTCTACTGACTCTGGAAAAACAACGACCCAAAGCACACAGCCAAGCCAACGCAGGAGTGGCTTCGGGACAAGTCTCAATGTCCTGGAGTGACCCAGACAGAGCCCGGACTTGAACCCAATCGAACATCTCTGGAGAAACCTGAAAATAGATGTGCAGCAACTCTCCCCATCCAACCTGACAGGGCTTGAGAGGATCTGCAGAGAATAATGGGAGAAACTCAACAAATTCAGGTGTGCCAAGCTTGTAGCGTCATACCCAAGAAGACTCGCGGCTGTAATCGCTGCCAAAGGTGCTTCAACAAAGTAAATGGTCTGAATAGTTATGCAAATTTTATATTTCATTTTTTTTCTTCATACATTTCTATTGCTTTGTCATTATGGGGTATTGTGTGTTGATTGATGAGGGGGAAAAAACAATTTAGTCCATTTTAGAATAAGGCTGAAAATCAAGGGGTCTGAATGTTCTTGATGTTTTACGTTGTACACTGAGGATATTTTTGAAGTATTCTGCATGCAGAGTCTTAATTTGGTGTTTGTCCCGTTTTGTGAATTCTTGGTTGGTGACCGGACCCCATACCTCACAACCATAAAGGGTCAATGGGTTCTATAAATGATTCAAGTATTTTTAGCCAGATCCTAATTGGTAGGTCAATTTATGTTCCTTTTGATGGCATAGAAGGCCCTTCTTGCCTTGTCTCTCAGATTGTTCACAGCTTTGTGGAAGTTACCTGTGGCGCTGATGTTTAGGCCGAGGCATGTATAGTTTTCGTGTGTTCTAGGGCAATGGTGTCTATTTTTGTCTTACAGTAAATCTCAGTCAAGGCCCAGGTCTGACAGAATCTGTACAGAAGATCTAGGTGCTGCTGTAGGCCCTCCTTGGTTGGGGACAGAAGCACCAGATCATCAACAAACAGTAGACATTTGACTTCAGATTCTAGTAGGGTGAGGCCGGGTGCTGCAGACTGTTCTATTGCCCTCGCCAATTCGTTGATATATATGTTGAAGAGGGTGGGGCTTAAGCTGCATCCCTGTCTCACCCCCTGGTAAGACAGGGATGCAGATGTGTTTTTTGCCCATTTTAACCACACACTTGTTGTTTGTGTACATGGATTTTAATGTCGTATGTTTTTCCCCCCAACACCACTTTCATAAATTTGTATAACAGACCTTTGTGCCAAATTGAGTCAAAAGCTTTTTTGAAGTAAACAAAGCATGAGAAGACTGCCTTTTGTTTTGGTTTGTTTGTTTGTCAATTAGGGTGTGCAGGGTGAATACGTGGTCTGTCGTATGGTAATTTGGTAAAAAGCCAATTTGACTTTTGCTCAGTACATTGTTTTCACTGAGGAAATGTACAAGTCTTCTGTTGATGATAATGCAGAGGATTTTCTCAAGGTTTCTGTTGACAATAATGCAGAGGATTTTCCTGAGGTTGCTGTCGACGAATATGTCCCACGGTAGTTATTGGGGTCAAATTGGTCTCCACTTTTATGGATTGGGGTGATCAGTCCTTGGTTCCAAATATTGGGGAAGAGCTGAGGATGATGTTAAAGAGTTTTAGTACAGCCAATTGGAATTTGTGGTCTTTATATTTGATCATTTAATATAGGATACCATCAACACCACAGGCCTTTTTGGGTTGGAGAGTTTGTATTTTGTCCTGTAGTTCAATCAATGTAATTGGAGAATCCAGTGGGTTCGGTAGTCTTTAATAGTTGATTCTAAGATTTGTATTTGATCATGTTCTTGCTCTTTGTTCTTTGTTATAGAGCCAAAAATATTGGAGAATTGGTTTATCCATACATCTCCGTTTTGGATAGATAACTCTTCATGTTTGTTTAGTGTTTTCCAATTTTCACAGAAGTGGTTAGATAATATGGATTCTTCAAATACATTTGAGCTGATTTCTGATGTGCTGTTCCTTTTTCTGTAGTGTATTTCTGTATTGTTTTAGTGATTCACCATAGTGAAGTCATAGGCTCAGGTTTTCTGGGTCTCTCTGGGTTTTTTTTGATAGATTTCTCAATTTCTTTTATTTTTAGATAGTACATTTGACCTTTCAGCTTCCCTGTTTGTTTTCTACTGCCAAGTTTACACTTTCACTATTACAGTGAAATGTTTTGTCCAGGAAGTTGTCTAAAAGGGATTGAATTTGTTGTTGCCTAATAGTTTTTTGGTAGGTTTCCACACTACATTCCTTCTGTCTGTAGCATTTCTTAATATTATTCAGTTCCTTTAACTTTGATGCCTCATGATTTGAGAATTGCTCTGTTCAGGTAGACTGTCCCTCTCGTCTGCGTATCGAGGCAGTGTCTCTCTCGTCTGCGTATCGAGGCAGTGTCTCTCTCGTCTGCGTATCGAGGCAGTGTCTCTCTCGTCTGCGTATCGAGGCAGTGTCTCTCTCGTCTGCGTATCGAGGCAGTGTGTAACTTTCTCTCTCTCCTCTCTCTGTCTCTCTCTCCAGTGTGTAACTTTCTCTCTCTCCTCAGGGCCTGAGCATCGAGGCAATGTTTAACTTTCTCTCTCTCTCTCTCTCTCTCTCTCTCCAGGGTCTGAGTATCGAGGCAGTGTGTAAGCAGCTGAGACAACTGTATGTGCTGAATAATGTGTCCTCTGAGTATTCTGTTTCCATAACCTGTGACCCTTCAACCTCCGCCAGCAACGAGATCCATCTCAGCATCGTAAGTCACGTCTTGTCACCTGTGTGAGTGTGTCTCGGGGTTAAAAGCAAAAATACACATTTCTGTGGACTGTAAGGAAAATGAAACATAGTGTATGGTCTGCAAAGTAAAGCATGAAGGATCTCCCTTAGTCTTCATAAATCTGTCACCCTTTTCACACTACGGAGCCAAGCAGAGCTGTACTGGGCTGGCCTGGTTACGCCATAGACAGACATGCATTATTTTACAATTTTGTGTTCTATTTAATTGTATTTGTCACCGTGCTCTGGATAATAGTTACTGATTAGATACGCTGGCTGGCTGTTGTGAGATTTAGTGTTTCGCTGAAGGCAGAAAACAACAAAACCAGTTTAATTTGATAGACATAATCTGATA
The DNA here is from genome assembly GCF_965601325.2 of Salmo salar. Lineage (NCBI taxonomy): Eukaryota > Metazoa > Chordata > Actinopteri > Salmoniformes > Salmonidae > Salmo > Salmo salar. The sequence continues at coordinate 38,926,768 of NC_138309.1, read as the reverse complement.
GACACGGTATATCAAGACCTTCAATAACCTTTTCCCTCTCTTCCAGTCTGTTTTCTTGGTTTTCAGTCATCTGGGCCTGTATTCATAAAGTGTCTCCTGCTGATCTAGAATCAGGTGTTTGCCTTTTAGCTCATAATGAGTAAGATTAAATGGCGATGGGGACCCGAGCCTAGATCAGCACTCCAATTATGAATACGGGCCCTGATGAAGCATTACACTTTTCCCTGTGTGTTGTAGGGATGGACATGGTTATTCCAACATCCCAACAGACATTAGTTAGTATTCCAATACGTGTAAGAGTAATCATAAATCATAACAATAATGTTAACAATAAAAAGGCTTTCTCTAAATTAAACTATCTTTGTGACATTGCTGCACACAATTATATTATGATGTAAGCAAGCAGCACCCAAGTCGCTCAGGCTATGCAGAAAGCCAGTCCCCAAGTTAAACTGTTTTTTTTGACTATCCGAAGATATTATTCGAATAGTGATTTCAAATGCCCATCCCTAGTGTTTTTCTATCAGTACACAGAAGATACAGCTCACCTGTAAAGGATATAACTGATACCCAACCAGTATACCCCCCCCCCCCCCCCCCTCTCGCTTCTCTCTCTCGCTCTCCCCAGGACACAGTAGACTAGTGGATGGACAGATCACCTATAAAGGAGATAACATATATCCAACCAGTATAACCCCCCCCCCCCCCCCCCCTTCGCTCTCTCTCTTTAGTACACAGAGGACCACCTGATGGACAGCTCACCTGTAAAGGAGATAACAGATAGAATCATCGATCTGGTGTCTAAACACCATGGCAATAACAGCATCGTCACCGCCATCGCCAAGGTCCGTGTGCAGCGGAGGCCTAGCGCCAGCCAGACAGGTACGATTCTCACACACACACACACACACACACACAGCTAAACTGGTACGGACCGTCTACACACACACACAGATACAGCCAGACAGGTACAAAACACACATGTACACGTTAGTCATTTAGCGGAAGCTCTTATCCAGAGTCACTTAACCTCTATGGGCTAGGTGGGACGCTAGCGTGCCACCCGTGGTGCACTCCATCAACAGCAGGTGCATTTCAAGAGCGGCAAATTTGAATCTAAATAAATGTCAAAATTCAAATTTTTCAGAAATACAACTATTTTACACCATTTGAAAGATAAACATCTCCTTAATCTAACCACGTTTTACGATTTCAAAAAGGTTTTACGGCGAAAGCATAAATTTAGAGTATGTTAGGACAGTACATTTACAAGAGTTGTGTGTAATGTTTTGTCAAGTCAAAGACAGGGTCACCAAAACCATAAAACCAGCTAAAATGATGCACTAACCTTTTACAATCTCCATCAGATGACACTCCTAGGACATTATGTTAGACAATGCATGCATTTTTTGTTCTATCAAGTTCATATTTATATCCAAAAACAGCGTTTTACTATGGCATTGATGTTGAGGAAATCGTTTCCCTCCAATAACCGGCAGTCAAGTCAGCGTCACAAATTAAATAATTAAAATTAGAAAACATTGGTAAAATATTATATTGTCATTTAAAGAATTATAGATTTAAATCTCTTGAACGCAATCAACTTGCCAGATTTAAAAATAACCTTACTGGGAAATCACACTTTGCAATAATCTGAGCACTGCGCCCAGAAAAATACGCGTTGCGATACAGACTAGACGTCATGTTGGGGAGATCTAAAATCGAAAATACTATGTAAATAATCCATTACCTTTGATTCTCTTCATCAGATGTCACTTCCAGGTATCACAGGTCCATAACGAATGTAGTTTTGTTCAAAAAAGCTCATCATTTATGTCCAAAAATCTCCGTCTTGTTCGCACATGATCTAAGCCAGCCGGACTTCTCGTCATGAACGAGGGGAAAAAATATATTTCCGTTCGTTCAAACATGTCAAACGTTGTATAGCATAAATCATTAGGGCCTTTTTTAACCAGAACATGAATAATATTCAAGGTGGACGAATGCATACTCTTTTATAACGTATTGGAACGAGGGTACCCAACATGAACTCGCGCGCCAGGTGTCTAATGGGACATCATCGTTCCATGGCTCTTGTTCGGTCAGATCTCCCTCCAGAAGACTCAAAACACTTTGTAAAGGCTGGTGACATCTAGTGGAAGCAATAGGAAGTGCCAAAATATTCCTAAACCCCTGTGTTTTTCAATGGGATAGGTTTAAAGTCAATACAACACATCAGGTATCCACTTCCTGTCAGAAAATGTCTCAGGGTTTTGCCTGCCAAATGAGTTCTGTTATACTCACAGACACCATTCAAACAGTTTTAGAAACTTTAGAGTGTTTTCTATCCATATATAATAAGTATATGCATATTCTAGTTACTGGGTAGGATTAGTAACCAGATTAAATCGGGTACATTTTTTTTATCCAGACGTGCAAATGCTGCCCCCTAGCCCTAACAGGTTAAAGTTACTGAATTCGTCTTAAGATAAGTGGTTGTCTCACCAAGCTATCACAGGCATAGAAATTACATTTGTCCTCAATAACGTACCTATCAGTAGGGGGGGGGGGGGGGGGTGAGGTGCAAGTGCTGGTTAAGTGTTATTTTTGGGGGTGGGGTCGAGGTGAGGAGGAGGATTATTTAAGATACTGTTTGAAGAGGTAGGGTTTCAGATGTTTTTCAGAAGATGGGCAGGGACTCTGCTGTCCTAGCTTCAGGGGGACGCTGGGTCCACCATTTGAGGTACCAGGACAGAGAAGAGCTTGGGTTGAGTGAGAGCTTCCCTCCTTTAGGGTTGGGAGGGCCAAGAGACCTGAGGTGGCAGAACGGAGTGCTTGGGTTGGGGTGTAGGGTTTGATCATAGCCTGAAGGTAGGGAGGGCCAGTTCCTCTTTCTGTTCCGTAGGTAAGCACCATGGTCTTGTAGTGGATTGGAGCTTCAACTGGAAGTCAGTGGAGTGTGCGGAGGAGCAGGGTGACATGGGAGAATTTGGGAAGGTTGAACACCAGGCGGGCTTCAGCATTCTGGATAAGTTGCAGGGTTTTGATGGCACAAGTGGGGAGCCCAGCCAACAGAGAGTTGCAGTAGTCCAGACGGGAGATGACAAGTGACTGGATTAGGACCTGCGTCACTTCCTGTGTGAGGTAGGGTCGTACTCTACGGATGTTGTGGAGCATGAACCTGTAGGAGTGGGTCACTGCTTTGATGATTGCAGAGAACAAATGGGTGTTGTCCAGGGTCACGTCAAGGTTTTTTGCACTCTGGGAGGGGGACATGGTGGAGTTGTCAACCGTGATGGACAGGTCTTGGCGCTGGCAGGCCTTCCCCGGAAGGAAGAGCAGTTCTGTCTTGTCGATATCTTCGGCACCCGGGGAACAGTGGGTTAACTGCCTCGCTCAAGTGTTTTGGAAAGAACAGAAAGAAGGGATACAGATCCATAGTTTTTGACGTCAGATGAGTCCGGTGTTGGTTTCTTGAGGAGGGGAGCAACTCGGGCCATTTTTTGAAGTCAGAGGAGACGCAGCCAGTGGTCAGGGATGAGTTGATGAGGGAAGTGAGGAATGGGAGAAGGTCTGGAGGAGGGGATGGGGTCGAGCAGGGCAGGTTGTCGGTCAGACAGACCTCACTAGTTGCAGGATGTCAACTGGAGAGATTTGAGAAAGAGGTCAAGGCGTAGGGTAGTTCTGTGTGAGTGAGACCAGTGGACTCAATAGGATGAGTGAGACCAGTGGACTCAATAGGCTGAGTGAATGAGTGAGACCAGTGGACTCAATAGGCTGAGTGGTTGACAGTCGTCCGCAGAGAGGAGGCAGAAGCTTGAAATGTTGTGGTACAAAGGGGCTTTAGCAGCGGATAAAGAGAAGGTATAGAGGAGGGAGTGAAAGGATGATAGGTCCTCCGGAAGTTTAATTTTCCTCCATTTTCGCTCAGCTGCCCACAGCCCTGTTCTGTAAGATCACAATGAGTCACTCAGCCACGGAGCAGGAGGGGAGGGCCGAGCCGGCCGGGAGGAAAGGGGACAGTGCCAGTCATCGGATGCAGAAAGGGAGGAGAGTAGGGTCAAAGAGGCAGAATCAGGAGGGAGATGGAGTGAGGGAGATCAGAGACCTGGAGGGAGGTTGCAGTGAGATTAGTAGCAGAACAGCCTCTAGTGAAGATGAAGTCAAACACTGCCTGCCTTGTGAATGGGAGGAGACTGGGAAAGGTCAAGAGGCAAGGAGGGGAAAGAGGTTTTAAAGAAATTAATCAAAGATTGACGTCGGGAGGTTTAAGTCGCCAAGTACGAAGAGCGGTGAGCCATCGTCAGGAAATTAGCTTATCAAGGTGTCAAGCTCATTGAGGAACTCTCCAAAGGCACCTGGTGGGCAATAAATGACAATGTTAAGCTTGAGTGGACAAGTGACAGTGACAGCATGGAATTCAAATGAGGAGATGGACAGGTGAGAGGGAGAAAGGAGAACATTTCCACTTAGGAGAAATGAGCAGACCTGCTGCTATCACCGGCAATGACCAGATGCTTCTTGGACTATGAGAGAAAACGTAGTCAGATGAAGAGAGAGCAGCCTAGGCTGAGATGAACTCTGTGTTCTCTGGGGGATGATCCATGTCCCTGTCAGGGCCAGAAAGTCTACTGACTGAAGAGCAGCCTAGGCTGAGATGAACCCTGTGTTCTCTGGGGGTGATCCATGTCCCTGTCAGGGCCAGAAAGCTGAGATGAACTCTGTGTTCTTGACTGCAGATCAGGAAGTTCCAAATGCTGCCAGAGACCCGCAATTCCACATGGGTTGTGCGTGCAGGGTAAACTTCATTAGAAGGGTTGTAGCCAAGGGGTAGGGAGCGTCTGTAAAGTCTACATGGACAGGTGCGAACAGGTATAGAAAACACACACACAGTTGGCAAAGCTACAAAAGAGCAAAATGAGAATGTGTAAATAATTATGTAAGATACTCAAGGGAGAGAGTGATGTGAAGCCCCCCTCTTTCCTTCTTTGAGTAACTCCGCAGAACAACTCGGCAGAACAGTCTTTGTTTCGTCAACGGTCTTAGTTTTACGACAAAACCTCCACTGACAGCTGCCGCTGAGAAACACACACACACACACACACACACACACACACACACACACACACACACACACACACACACACACACACACACACACACACACACACCACACACACAGCCAAATCGGTAAGCATGCTCTCGGTCTCTCTCTGCTGCTGTCTCTTTCGGTGCCTCGGTCTCTCTCTGCTGGTCTCTCTCTCTGTTTTGGTCTCTCTTTGCTGGACTCTCTCTCTGACTCGGTCTCTCTTTGCTGGTCTCTCTTTCTGTGTCTCGGTCTCTCTTTGCTGGTCTCTCTTTCTGTGTCTCGGTCTCTCTTTGCTGGTCTCTCTCTGCTGGTGTCTCGGTCTCTCTCTCTCTCTGTTGGTCTCTCTTTCAGTGTCTTGGTCTCTCTCTGCTGGTCTCTCTTTCAGTGTCTCGGTCTCTCTCTGTTGGTCTCTCTCTCTCTCTGCTGGTCTCTCTCTGCTGGTCTCTCTTTTGGTGTCTCGGTCTCTCTCTGCTGGTCTCCCTTTCGGTGTCTCGGTGTCTCTCTCTCTCTCTCTGTTGGTCTCTCTCTCTCTCTGCTGGTCTCTCTTTCGGTCTCTCTTTCGGTGTCTCGGTCTCTCTCTGCTGGACTCTCTTTCGGTGTCTCGGTCTCTCTCTGCTGGTCTCTCTTTCGGTGTCTCGGTGTCTCTCTCTGCTGGCCTCTTTCGGTGTCTCGGTCTCTCTCTCTCTGCTGGTCTCTCTTTCGGTGTCTCGGTCTCTCTCTCTCTGTTGGTCTCTCTCTGACGATTTCTGTCGGTCTGTCGCTCTCTTTCGAACTGCACACACTTGTAGGAAGAGATGAGGGAGAGAGAAAAAGACAAACACTGAGGAACTGTCCTGAGTTCTAACCTTCTACACGTTCATGGAAAAAACATATCTCAACCTGTGGTTGAGTCCTAAATTACACCCTATCCCTTATTAAGTGCACTACTTTTGACCAGGGCTCATAGGTCCAGTCCTCTCTATCAGTCACATGGACCAGGGCTCATAGGTCCAGTCCTCTCTATCATTCACATGGACTAGGGCTCATAGGTCCAGTCCTCTCTATCAGAAATGCAATGCAGGTCTAACAGCCTTGAGCTGTAGCCAGGGTTTCATTCATGTGGAAAGGTTTTGGAACTTGGAGTGGAGAGATGGAGTGGAGAGATGGAGTGGAGAGATGGAGTGGAGAGATGGAGCGAGGGAGATGGAGCGAGGGAGATGGAGCGAGGGAGATGGAGCGAGGGAGATGGAGCGAGGGAGATGTGGAGATGGAGGGGAGAGATGGAGCGAGGGAGATGGAGAGATGGAGATGGAGATGGAGAGATGGAGCGAGGGAGATGGAGCGAGGGAGATGGGGCGAGGGAGATGGAGCGAGGGAAGCTGCAGACAAATGGACGGGGTTTTGAGACTCATGTTGCAGACAGAAAACCGAGACCTGTAGTAGGAGTAGACAGTCTTTATGTTGACGTTTACCACCTTTAATAGGAGTAAACAGTCTTTATGTTGACGTTCCTAACCTTTAGTTGGAGTAGACAGTCTTTGTTGATGTTTAACACTTGAGGGACCTCAAGTTACATGACATATATTTCAGGACAGACTCATTTGTAGTCTTTCTTAACCTCTATGGGCTAGGTGGGACGCCACCTACGTAACAGCCACTGGCAGCCTGTGGCGCGATTTTCAAAACCTTAAAAATCCTATTACTTCAATTTCTCAAACATATGACTATTTTACAGCTATTTAAAGACAAGACTCTCGTTAATCTAACCACACTGTCCGATTTCAAAAAGGCTTTACAACGAAAGCAAAACATTAGATTATGTCAGCAGAGTACCAAGCCAGAAATAATCAGACACCCATTTTTCAAGCCAGCATATAATGTCACCAAAACCCAGAAGACAGCTAAATGCAGCACTCACCTTTGATGATCTTCATCAGATGACAACCCTAGGACATTATGTTATACAATACATGCATGTTTTGTTCAATCAAGTTCATATTTATATCAAAAACCAGCTTTTTACATTAGCATGTGACGTTCAGAACTAGCATACCCCCCGCAAACTTCCGGGGAATTCGCTAACATTTTACTAAATTACTCACGATAAACGTTCACAAAAAGCATAACAATTATTTTAAGAATTATAGATACAGACCTCCTCTATGCACTCGATATGTCCGATTTTAAAATAGCTTTTTGGTGAAAGCACATTTTGCAATATTCTAAGTACATAGCCCAGGCATCACGGGCTCGCTATTTAGACACCCGGCAAGTTTAGCACTCACCATAATCATATTTACTATTATAAAAGTTTGATTACCTTTTGTTGTCTTCGTCAGAATGCACACCCAGGACTGCTACTTCAATAACAAATGTTGGTTTGGTCCAAAATAATCCATCGTTATATCCGAATAGCGGCGTTTTGTTCGTGCGTTCCAGACACTATCCGAAATAGTAAAGAAGTGTCGCGCGCATGGCGCAATTCGTGACAATAAAATTCTAAATATTCCATTACCGTACTTCGAAGCATGTCAACCGCTGTTTAAAATCAATTTTTACGACATTTTTCTCGTAGAAAAGCGATAATATTCCGACAGGGAATCTCCTTTTCGGCAAACAGAGGAAAAAATCCCAAAGGCGGGGGCGGTCGGGTCACGCGCATAAGCCCAGTGTCCCTTGATCGGCCACTTGAGAAAGGCGATAATGTGTTTCAGCCTGGGGCTGGAATGACGACATTCTGTTTTTTCCCGGGCTCTGAGCGCCTATGGACGACGTGGGAAGTGTCACGTTAGAGCAGAGATCCTTAGTAAATGATAGAGATGGAAAAGAAGTTCAAGAAATGGTCAGACAGGCCACTTCCTGTAAAGGAATCTCTCAGGTTTTGACCTGCCATTTGAGTTCTGTTATACTCACAGACACCATTCAAACAGTTTTAGAAAATGTAGGGTGTTTTCTATCCATATGTAATAAGTATATGCATATTCTAGTTACTGGGTAGGAGTGGTAACCAGATTAAATCGGGTATGTTTTTTATCCAGCCGTGTCAATACTGCCCCCTAGCCCTAACAGGTTAATAACAATGAAATGGTTGATGAATTCCTATTTCTCTCCTATCCAGACTACCTAGTGCCCCTGCTGTCCTCTGTCTTCATTCTCCTCTGGATTCTAGCGTTGGTCTCAGCCGTCCTCTACTGTGTGCGTCGCCGTCGGAAACATGGCGGTCACCATGGCAACGGGGCCTTGTCGTCCGTGGCAACCGATGACAACACAACCAACAATGTGCGTGAGCAGCTCAACCAGATCAAGAACCCGATCAACGAGAAACACGCCGGAGGCGGAGGCCATCTTACATCATCGGTGGCCATCAAGGACCTTGAGGATAAGAACTCGATCATCGCCAAGGTACGGACACACCACCCCCCGGAGGGGGAGGAGGACAACGATAAAGAGAGACATATGGGGAATAAAGGACGCTTCACGGTTACAGCCAAACAACCTGCCTACACACTGGTGGAGCGGGAAGACCGGGGCCTCAATGGAGGCCTGGGGGCCAACGGGCCCAACGACGGGGACGGCAGGACCACGGTGCAGCCCAGCTCCAAACATCCTAACTGGACTAATAAACAGGACAACAGGGTCCTGGAGACAGCACACAGCATGAACAGGATGGACTACATCGTATAGCAGGAAGTGACATTGAAGGCAGGAAATAAACGCTGTGTAAAGAATTCCCCTTCCTGGACATTATGGTCATCCCGGCAACGTGGTCCTTCTGACCACGCTCTGTAGACACTGTGTTGCCGTGCAACCAAACCCTTTGATCATGCTGAAGAGGACCAGGGGGAGTGTTCTGGGATTTGTAGTTTTGTAGTTCCTAAACTGTTAGGTCATTATTCTGTGACCTACAAGGTTTGTTTTGGATATAATAGATACTTGGGTACGTCAGATGTGGTACCCTGTTTCCTATTTAGTGCACTGCTTTTGACCAGAGCCCTATGGGCCAAGTGTACGTTGTAGGGAATAGGTTGCTGTTTTAGATATAGCCCCTGATCATTTAAAGCTTGCTGGCTACACTGGCAGAGAATGTTGATTTGGTTGGCAGGATAAGAGGTGTTGTGTTTTCACATTTCAACACAACACTTATTCCCTATAAAACACACTACTTTTGAGCAGAGCCTTATGGGATCTGGTCTAAAGTAGTGCACTATGTAGGGAATAGGGTGCCATTTCAGAAACACATAGTTTTAATGTATTTTTCTCTCTCTCCTCTAGTAGGTATAAACTAGTTTTGTTTGCCTTTTCAGCTTTCATACCACAGCAATGTCATGAAATTAAACCAAAATAAATCCAACTTTAGAATTATTTATTCTTTGGGCGGGCAGGGTCGATGACAGCAGTTGCTGGCAATATGAAGAATTTGTGTCGGTTTAGGATGTGTAAATATGTACATTTATTTTTGTATTTTTTATTAATCATTGTGTATATTTGATTTATTAACTTAAATAATAATCAAGAGCCTTAAGATATCATTCCTTTTTATTTATATGTTCTGTCTCTAGATGTAAGGTTTTGACAGCTTAGTTTATTTTTTGATAATGAACATGTTTTTCTTTCACAAAATGCCCCCAAAAAAATGAATGCCTGAAATATTTATTTTTTTTTAATGATTCTACAGCGTTCATTGTTGCTTAGACTTTGCAGGCTAGAGGGGAAGAAGAAATAAAAACAAAATACAAATAAATGGTTGCTTTGGGTTGTAAACGATTCAGAGATTGAGTGTAGTGGCATACATTTTCCTTGTCACTACTAATTGAACAAAAAGCTTTTAGCAGCATCTTAAGTCACTCAGAAAACTGAAAAACAAGTATATCTGCCAATCACGCATAAAGTCATAGCTAGACCAAGGACTTGTCCCACATGGCACCCTATTCCCTATGGGCCCTGGTCAAAAGTAGTGCACTATAAAGGGAATAGGGTGTCATCTGGGATGTAACTCAATCATACTTGAATGGTAGAGGGTCAAAAGTCCCGGATCGGTTTGTGCTATCAAATCCATTAATCCATTGCATGCATGATTTGGCAAGATGGCACAAACCGAACAGGGCCCGTATTCTTAAATTATTTCAGAATAGGAGAGCTTATCTAGGATCTAGGAACATCAAAAGTCTAGTGGTGTATTTATTATAATTTTAGCTTGCTAACTAATTGATGCTGGTCTAGGATCAGTTTTTTTCCTTTCAGATAATAATGAAAAACATTCATATAAATGTTTTTTATTATTATCTGAAAGGAAAAAAACTGATCCTAGACCAGCATCAATTAGTTAGCCAGCTAAAATTATAATAAATACACCACCAGACTTTTGATGTTCGTGTCCATATTCTGTTAACTTACACCCAGATAATGTTGTCTCATCCTGGTATTTGTGGGAGAGAACAAACACCTCAAGCAGACCGTTTAAAAAAAAAAAAAAAAAAAAGCTTCCTATTTCCTCATTGGCTGCGGTCTACTCACATGAATATATTTTATGCCCGTTATATGCCCACACTATTAAAACACGGACAAGCTGCTTAACATACTTCATTATTTTTTAAGAAGGAAAACTTTCACTCATTAATTATACGTGATAATTCTTTAAAAATTGAGAAACAGTGGACATGAGAAAGCTAAACTTGCTAAACTTCTGTTTTTGGTTGTTGACCCAGTTGGACAATGTTCCAAGTTTTATTTTTCAAAAAAATAAGTTATTTACAACTATTTAGTCAATTTAGCTAGTTCAAGCATTGACCCTGCTTGGTAGTGTGCTGGCGGAAGACTGTTCTTCTGTTTCTGTTTCAACTATTATGACGGACATGTTTTCTCTTTATGAGATCATGGCAACATTCATTTCCTGTCCTTTTTACACCCTTGTGTTATGAGAATGTATTATGTGTTGATGTTGCAATTCTGCCAATATTTTGAAAGTCAATATTTATTAAATATTTTTTATGAAAAGAGAAATTAAACTGTCACCGTTCTGGAGTCATGTTCTGAGTAAAATATGTGAATGAATAAAACAATTGATCGTGAGGTTAGATAATCAAATCAATAAAAAAAATTGTATTGTCACATGCTTCATAAACAGGTTTAGACTAACAATTAAATGCTTAAGAGATTAACGCTATCCGCCATAGTATTAACACAGCATCTGCACACACACTTTATACTCTGAAAAGTGGGAACATACTGTATCTGTGAAGTAGTTTTATTTTATTTTTTTACAGTACCCCAAAATTTGTCCGTTTATTGGACCATGGGAAAAATAGCTACTGTGTAAATAGCTACTGTGGTTTTGATTGAATTGAGCCGTCGAGGGTCTTTACACTATCCCAGACACTTTTAACCATACAAGTTAGAGAGTATGTGTGTGTCCAAAATGGCACCCTATTCCCTAAGTAGTGCACTATACATTTAATATTATTCTACTCCAAAATGTTTAGCCAATAACCAGACAATTTGGGGAAGGTTCTTAGACTGAAACTACCGTGGGAATATCTCAGACTAGCGTGGGAACAACTTAATAGTGAGCAACAAGGTCTCATTGTAAGCTTCTGAGTTGACTAATGATTAATGTAGGTTGGAGCTAAACTCCTTTCAATCAGACCAACAGGCCTGAAGATTGACATTGTTCCAGAAATATCCTCCTAGGTCCAAATGATCCTGAACAGGGCTGGGGTGAATTCCATTTAATTTAGTCAATTCAGGAAGTGAACTGAACATTTTGTGAATTTGAATGGAATTGGTCCCAACATTGATCCCTGGGGTACTCCTGCACTTTTAAAAGTTAACTAGGACCCAGATGATATATTCCAAACCTCATCACCTGATCTTCACTCTACCACACAGTGGGCTATGGATCTGAGACGGAGATGCCCAGAAGCCCACTAGATTGTGGTGTGTTGCGGAAGGGGGACAGACTAACATCTTTAACAGAAAGGATTAGACCAAGGCCTTACCAGATTATCAACACATTTCCTGATAATTATCTTCAAATCATAACTGTGCCACACTGAGTCATGGAGCTAAAACTGAGATCCTTGTATGACTACTAGATGGTAGTGCAGCAGTTGAATCAGGTTTAGGATAGCCATTTGTAAGGATTAAAGCCAAAATAAAAGCCCAGCGGACAGTTTTCCCAAAAGCATCTCAAGGCAAAGTTCATCGTTAGAACCTTCATAGGAGCATCATTAAATCTCTGAGGTGTTTCCCCAAAACAATTGTTACTGAAGTTACACTTAACCCTCTTGTTGTGTTCCGGTAGAATTGGACCCGATTTACAAGTTTTCTCTCTGAAAAATGTAGTTCATTTAAATCTGATTGTCATAAGGTTCCATGACTTTGTCCACACAGGGCATCTGAACACACAACATACATTTGGATAATTTTCATTACATTTTGGGTGTTTTATTTAACTTTTGTATACCTGTGGTGTTCCCCAATATAATCTTTCCCCCACAAGAACCACACCTGTTGGCATTCTCACAAACAATCGCAACATTGTTTCAATAATATATAGAACTTTTCTCGCAGCTCTGGTATGTAAAGCATTTTTGAGGCCTTGCTTACAATTCATTCTGTGGCAGCACAATGACCAAACAATATACTGTATGTGAGGCTCTTGATCATATCTTTGATCATGACACCGGTGAGGAGGAGAGAGTCCTTGTTAAACTTCGACACAAAGTAGTCTGTGATAAATAGCACAATATGTTTCATCTGAGTATTTGTTATAGTCAAAATAATCCACACATTGTTTTTTTTTTTACACAATAATGAGTTGTATGAGCTCAGGTCAACGAGGCCTTCCGGCCATAAATAGCAAATAGAAGTTCAAAACTTGTAATGTTCACAAGAACTTAAGTTGATAAAAAGATGTAACACAACATTAGGTGATAATACACAGTGAGGGGAAAAAAGTATTTGCTGATTTTGTACATTTGCCCACTGTAATGGCTGTCGGGAGAGAGAGTAGACCAAGGCGCAGCGGAGTTAGTGTTCATCATTGAATTTAATAACAGAAAGAACACTATACAAAACAAAACAAGAAAACCGACAGCCAAACAGTCCTGTCAGGTGCAAACCACACAACAGAAACAATTACCCACAAAACCCCAACGGAAAAACAGGCACTTATGTGTGACTCCCAATCAGCAACAACACTCTACAGCTGTGCCTGATTGGAAGCCACACGGCCAAAATCAATGAAACAAACCAACATAGAAAAATGCACATAGAACACCCACCCAATGTAACACCCTGGCCTAACCAAAATAAAGAACAAAAACCCCTCTATGGCCAGGGCGTTACACCCACTGACAAAGAAATGATCAGTCTATAATTTTAATGGTAGGTTTATTTGAACAGCGAGAGACAGAATAACAACAAAAAAATCCAGAAAAACACATGTCAAAAATGTTATAAATTGATTAGCATTTTAATGAGGGAAATAAGTATTTGACCCCTCTGCAAAACATGACTTAGTACTTGGTGGCAAAACCCTTGTTGGCAATCACAGACGTCAGACGTTTCTTGTAGTTGGCCACCAGGTTTGCACACATCTCAGGAGGGATTTTGTCCCACTCCTCTTTGCAGATCTTCTCCAAGTCATTAAGGTTTCGAGGCTGACGTTTGGCAACTCGAACCTTCAGCTCCCTCCACAGATTTTCTATGGGATAAGGTCTGGAGACTGGCTAGGCCACTCCAGGACCTTAATGTGCTTCTTCTTGAGCCACTCCTTTGTTGCCTTGGTCGTGTGTTTTGGGTCATTGTCATGCTGGAATACCCATCCACGACCCATTTTCAATGCCCTGGCTGAGGGAAGGAGGTTCTCACCCAAGATTTGACGGTACATGGCCCCGTCCATCGTCCCTTTGATGCGGTGAAGTTGTCCTGTCCCCTTAGCAGAAAAACACCCCCAAAGCATGTTTCCACCTCCATGTTTGACGGTGGGGATGGTGTTCTTTGGGTCATAGGCAGCATTCCTCCTCCTCCAAACACAGCGAGTTGAGTTGATGCCAAAGAGCTCCATTTTGGTCTCATCTGACCACAACACTTTCACCCAGTTGTCCTCATTCAGATGTTCATTGGCAAACTTCAGACGGGCATGTATATGTGCTTTCTTGAGCAGGGGGACATTGTGGGCGCTGCAGGATTTCAGTCCTTCACAGCATAGTGTGTTACCAATTGTTTTCTTGGTGACTATGGTCCCAGCTGCCTTGAGATCATTGACAAGATCCTCCCGTGTAGTTCTGGGCTGATTCCTCACCGTTCTCATGATCATTGCAACTCCACGAGGTGAGATCTTGCATGGAGCCCCAGGCCGAGGGAGATTGACAGTTCTTTTGTGTTTCTTCCATTTGCGAATAATCGCACCAACTGTTGTCACCTTCTCACCAAGCTGCTTGGCGATGGTCTTGTAGCCCATTCCAGCCTTGTGTAGGTCTACAATCTTGTCCCTGACATCCTTGGAGAGCTCTTTGGTCTTGGCCATGGTGGAGAGTTTGGAATCTGATTGATTGATTGCTTCTGTGGACAGGTGTCTTTTATACAGGTAACAAACTGAGATTAGGAGCACTCCCTTTAAGAGTGTGCTCCTAATCTGTTTGTTATCTGTATAAAAGACACCTGGGAGCCAGAAATCTTTCTGATTGAGAGGGGGTCAAATACTTATTTCCCTCATTAAAATGCAAATCAATTTATAACAATTTTGACATGCATTTTTCAGGATTTTTTTGTTGTTATTCTGTCTCTCACTGTTCAAATAAACCTACCATTAAAATTATAGACTGATCATTTGTTTGTCAGTGGGCAAACGTACAAAATCAGCAGGGGATCAAATACTTTTTTCCCTCACTGTATGTATTATTATGGATTTATAATCAGCTATAATGGGGCGGTCATTTTGGACCGGGAACACAGAATTAATTAACATGAAACGAACTCAACAGGAGGATTAAACACTTGTGATTTCTTGTGTAGATCTGCTGCAGTGGTTCTTCCTTTAGAAGTTGCGTCGTACTGCAGCACAGCTTGCGGTCTGACGCAGAATTCTATGGCATGTTATTTAAGTGTCAGCCATTGTTGCCATTAATGCTAGTTAGTGCTAGTTTGACCACCAGAGGGCATCTTTGAGAAGATATTGGCTGAACTAGAGAATTTAAAACCTTTTTTTGTAAGAACATAGTATATGGGATAGATTTTTTGAAATGTAGCTTAATTAATTTGATTAATATTATGGTGTTTCTATTCCAATAAAAACAGAAAACCAAACACTCTGGGTTTCTGTTAGGAAAATATGGCGCTGTACAACGTGATTGGTCGGGAGTAGGCTACTAAGTGACTGCGAGTGAAAAGCAAAAATAATCCTAACATTTCCACACCCTAATTGTAAAGTATGTTAACCAATAACCAAACGGAGATTCAGTGAAAATGAAAAGAGCTGCGCGAAACGGTGCTGAAATAGTTGACCACGCCTGGGTGCTTCAAATCCTATTATAACAAATAGATGACTTTGGGTGTTCCAGTAAGCAACACTTTGTTGACTTTATTCCGCTCTTTCTGTCATGATATTTATTCCTGCAGTAATTCGTTATGGATCCATCCAGATGTGGTTAGAAAACAAGGCATTTGGTGGACTCCGTAAGATTCAATTGTCCTGCTGATAGCCCATCAAAGGTGGATGGCTTCTTTTGTATTCTTAAAATAACTCCAGCACAGAGAAGACAAAGGATTCTTGAATAATTAAACATGTTGGTAAAATACTGTTAGACTTGGGGATTATGGTCACAGACAGTGCTATTCGCAAACACTAATAATAATAATTGTTGGACAGCAGATCGGCTCTTGGAACTCATTAAGAGGCGGCTTCTGTCTTCAAAGAAATCTGCAGAGCTGGGAAGGTTGCATCCCCATAAATATAACATTCTGTTGGTTGCAAGAATTTTGTATAATAATTTAAATAGAAAAATTCTGAGTTTTGAATCCGGTGTCGTTTGCGTGTTAATTCATAAACTATGTGCCATGGAATAGGTTCATCAAAAATCTCTTCCCAACTATTTTGCAATTTATATGGCATAGCTGTCAATTTTTTGGTCCTTAAATGAAACTGGTATATATTTTTATTTATCATAATTCTCTTTAACTAATTTTGGTCTTTAATGCAGGGCCGACAGACAAGTTCCTTACTTTTTCCCCCTTCCACTTGCCTCTTCCATTTTTGTGGTAATGCTGCAATTAGTTGGTTGTAATGTTGGGCAGAGCAGACATTTCCATAAATCTGTGTTTGCTGCCTGTCTGACACAACTCCACCAGTCCTATTTATGATGTAATTTACAAAGATTATACCTTTTTAAAACATTTTTATCAATTAGTATTTTTTTGTTTAACCACACTATTTGTTGTATTATTATTTTTTCTAGTGGATTAAACTGAAATTGCAACCAACGTTCTATGGCTTTAAATGGTTTAAAAAACAATATTTTAGAGATGATTTCAAGTTGGGGGGCTTTGTTTTCACAACTAGCCGAGCTATTAGACTATCCTTTTGTAAAAGTATGAAGAGTCTATTGTCCTGCTAATAGCCCATCATGGAAACGTTGTTTACAGAATTCACAGCCTACAAAATGCCTCCAGCTGTCCATCACTACTGTAAATAAAAACACAGCATCTACAGTGGTACAAATATATTATTGAATTTGATTTTTAAAAAACGCACATAATTTTCAATGTTATACTAACAAGTGGTTGCCATGGTGAATAATCCAATAATATATTGGTATGACACGGCTCTCAGAATTCATTACATTTGAAATAATTTTAAATACATTTAATTAATAAATTCTAAATAAAAATACTTGCAGATCAATAAAATGTCCCTGTTGATTTAATAGCAGGATTCTAAATGAATATCTAAGGGGCATTTTTCATACATCTGCTCTGTTATATTGAGTTATAAATGTAAAACCTTACAGAGAATATCTAAAGGGCATTTATATAATTATAATGCAGAGTTAAAAATAATTGTTGGATAACAGATCGGCTCTCGGAACTCATTAAGAGGCTGTCTTCAATATAATCATTAATTACAAAAAGGTTAAACTGATGGGTTTTAGGCCTGCAGTAGGTTATAACAATCCAGGCCTTCTGGGAATGCTAAGACATTCCAAAAGTTATGAGTGGAGTTACAATTTTGCCTGTCAGTAGTATTAAAATCAACCAATGTCAGCCTTTAAATGCTTTATTATCCCAAATGTTTAAAGTACGTGTGGGCGATGGAAAGAAACAAAATGGTGCAGTTTGAGGCCATGAGGCGGAGTGATGTGAGCGCTGGAGATAAAATAAATGAATACAAAAAAATAAGGCTTGCAACACGCACCTGATTATACATTATGAATAGGATTTATTTTGTTTACATTCTTCATTGTAACCACAATGTCACAAATAATTTAACACACACCACATGTGCAGATTAACTTGCTCAAAACAGTCAAAACATTTATTTATTAAAAAGACTATCAGAAAGAAAATTGCCACTTATTTATTTATGATCCAAAGCTTTACGCTGACATATCCTCGCTGGACTCTTTCATTCCGTTTCTTCTTCACATCAGCAAAGAAGGACTCTGTGTTTCAAAAACTCACTTTCTATAGAGGGGCTGTCACTTTCACACAGCGGTAAATAAAGCCAGTTTGTTATTTAGAATTAGTTCTTTCTGGTTTAAAGGAAGAGAAACCAAAAGCCCGCCGTGCCTATTTTTCAAAAATGGTCAGTCCACATGTCAAGTGTAATTCCCCCATTGTATTTACCAAAGTTTTCTCTAAACTCCAGGACCACCGACAGTTTTTGTTGTTGTTGCCTGATGCAGGACTCTAGTGAGAGACTCTCAGACTGAAAACACCTCCATTAATTTATGAAAAGATAGTCCATTAATTGCCACAGTTCAGACAACCGATAGATCAGCGTTCTAACTCCCCCTTGTGATAGTGTGGTGCAATGACAGAATGCCACCATCTACCACTAACGGCCGCGGCATAAGCTCAAAACTTTTAAAGAACCACTGTGTGTCGTTAGATGCTTTTCTTATTCTTTTATTGTTTTACCCTTTTTTTCTCCCCAATTTCGTGGTATCCAATTGGTCGTTAGTCTTGTCTCATCACTGCAACTCCTGTACAGACTCGGGAGAGGCGAAGGTCGAGAGCCGTGCGTCCTCCGAAACACAACCCAACCAATCCGCACTGCTTCTTGACACAACGCCCACTTTACCCGGAAGCCAGTCGCACCAATGTGTCGGAGGAAACACCGTACACCTGGCAACCTGGTCAGCCTCCGTTGTGCTCGGCCCGCCATAGGAGTCGCTACTGCGCGATGAGACAAGAACATCCCTGCCAGCCAAACCCTCCCCTAAACCCGGACGACGCCTGGCCAATTGTGCGTCACTATATACACAGATCTCTGCTAAACAGAAAATCAAGATGTTTATCGGTCTCTCTGTGACCACCGATAACTTCAGAACCAAGTTACAAATACAAAGTTACAATATTTTAAATTTTTTATTGTTATAATAAACAAAAGGACAAAAGATGCATCAAATGAAAACCCAGATGACTGCATTTAAAGATAAATAACCTACACTGGCCTGTACATTTTAATCATATGGAAATCAATTGAGTGCTATTTTGCCAAGCTACGGTCTAATTTATCCCTCAATATATTGGATGATGTGTATCAATATGAGCCCAATAATGTGTCAAACCTGATTTAGTGCATTATTGTTGGGTTAAGTATTCGAATAAGCAACCTCAAAATGCAGCCACAGGTGATCATGTGTCTCTAGGAGCTGATCTGTCGTCAGTATTGTGGAGTAATTCTAATGTTAATATCAGATTTGAATGGAGAAATCTGATCTGAGAACAGCGATGCCTCTCCATCCTTTTCAGTATCGACACATGTTCCAAAGTGAAGCACTTCAGCGAAACGCACGCCCTGCGTTGGCGTTTAAGGAAACGCACGCATTTTGCATCTTCGGTTGCCGTAGGAAGGGTGTTGATCATCGGTTTAACACATTAGCAGGTTTTAGGGCAGCTTTACCCTGCAAAAAAACCCTCCAACGTCATTGAAGTCCATTTCTATCTGAATTTCAACAAGTCGTTAATTTTCACATTACTGTATATATTGCCCATGAGTTGGAGGCAGGACGGGTCAAGGGATCGGATGCTGCCTGTTTTTCGGGAGGCTGTCTTAGTTACCGTGCCTTCTATCCTAAGTGTACTATCCTACTGTCCTAGGATTTGAACTTGTCTTACATGGCTGACAGGAAAATTAAAATAGCTGTTATTTTGCAAAAATAATATGAAAACCCCTTTTTTCTAAAAGGCTTCAGTCAGTGTTGGTTCAGTTCCTCCCTCTAGATTCTCCCCAGCCTGTCTGTGTGTTTCCATAAAGACACAGAAATTATCTTCTCACAGGGAGAGGGAACGTCTTTATTAAAACCATAAATGGTAAATCAGTAGTGACACGAACAGAGACAGCATTATGACTAATATACTGGAACGTCAAGGCTGTGGCTAGATGGGGGCCCGGGTTTGGTTCTCTGTTGGAGCCAAACAGAACCAAGGAGAGCCCCGGGGGGAAGAGCCAGAGGAGGGGCCTGGGCTGGTCAGTTGCCTTCTCTGATAGGGTGGGGGCCTTGAGGGCCAGTGTAGCTGTGGAGACCTGGTTGCCAGGAGGGGAATAGGTTGGTTGATTTCTCTGTAAAGCCACACCAGAACCAGTGTAGAAGAGCCTGGGGAGGGGTCAGTGACTGTCATTTAGTGGGGCAAAGTCAGTGGGGGGCTGGGTAGGTTGGTTTCTTTGATGGGCCCTAGCCGAGCCAGGGTGGGGGCCTGGAGGGCCTGAATAGCTGTGGAACCCCAGAGAGGCAGAGAGCCAGGGTGGGGGAGGGCCTGAATAGCTGTGGAACCCCAGAGAGGCAGAGAGCCAGGGTGGGGGAGGGCCTGAATAGCTGTGGAACCCAAGAGAGGCAGAGAGCCAGGGTGGGGGAGGGCCTGAATAGCTGTGGAACCCAAGAGAGGCAGAGAGCCAGGGTGGGGGAGGGCCTGAATAGCTGTGGAACCCCAGAGAGGCAGAGAGCCAGGGTGGGGGAGGGCCTGAATAGCTGTGGAACCCCAGAGAGGCAGAGAGCCGGGGTGGGGGAGGGCCTGAATAGCTGTGGAACCCCAGAGAGGCAGAGAGCCAGGGTGGGGGAGGGCCTGAATAGCTGTGGAACCCAAGAGAGGCAGAGAGCCGGGGTGGGGGAGGGCCTGAATAGCTGTGGAACCCCAGAGAGGCAGAGAGCCAGGGTGGGGGAGGGCCTGATTAGCTGTGGAACCCCAGAGAGGCAGAGAGCCGGGGTGGGGGAGGGCCTGAATAGCTGTGGAACCCCAGAGAGGCAGAGAGCCAGGGTGGGGGAGGGCCTGAATAGCTGTGGAACCTCAGAGAGGCAGAGAGCCGGGGTGGGGGAGGGCCTGAATAGCTGTGGAACCCCAGAGAGGCAGAGAGCCAGGGTGGGGGCCTGGAGGGCCTGAATAGCTGTGGAGCCCCAGAGATCCAGGGGGAAGTGGGTTGACTGGTTTCCCAGGAATCTATCTGGCCGTGGGGCTATGGAGATGGACTGGTCTGGCCCAACCCTGGCCCCTGCCCTCTGGCAACACCAAGAACCCCTCTGGCTACACCTCTATTATCCCCACATGCAAAACATAGTTAAAATACAGTTGAATTGTTGAATAGATACCAATACATATTGAAAACAGTTTGATATTGAGTAGTACAAAGGGCTTCTAAGAGATAAGCCTGACACTCCGTGGTACTGTAACCTGTGTGAATATAGTACATAACAGTATTTACTGTACATGCAAAACCTTTCAGAATGAGAGAGTGTCTGACAGACCAACCAATCTACACATGTCTTCTATGCAATTATATGGTTATTTTTACCCTTGATTATTGTTGTTATTGACAATATTGATTATTATGTTTACATTGTGTGTCGAGAGAGAGAGAGAGAGAGAGAGAGAGAGAGAGAGAGAGAGAGAGAGAGAGAGAGAGAGAGAGAGAGAGAGAGAGAGAGAGAGAGAGAGAGAGAGAGAGAGAGAGAGAGAGATATCATAGCTAGGGCTTAGAGCAGAGGATACTGGAGGGTTCAGATGCCTAGGAGTCAGTCAGAGGATACTGGAGGGTTCAGATGCCTAGGAGCCAGTCAGAGGATACAGGAGGGTTCAGATGCCTAGGAGCCAGTCAGAGGATACTGGAGGGTTCAGATGCCTAGGAGTCAGTCAGAGGATACTGGAGGGTTCAGATGCCTAGGAGTCAGTCAGAGGATACTGGAGGGTTCAGATGCCTAGGAGTCAGTCAGAGGATACTGGAAGGTTCAGATGCCTAGGAGTCAGTCAGAGGATACTGGAAGGTTCAGATGCCTAGGAGTCAGTCAGAGGATACTGGAAGGTTCAGATGCCTAGGAGTCAGTCAGAGGATACTGGAAGGTTCAGATGCCTAGGAGTCAGTCAGAGGATACTGGAAGGTTCAGATGCCTAGGAGTCAGTCAGAGGATACTGGAAGGTTCAGATGCCTAGGAGTCAGTCAGACATCAAGTCCCAAAGGGAACCCTATTTCCACATGTGCAATACAGCAGTGCTCTATATAGGGAATAGGGTGCCATAGGGCTCTGGTCTAAAGTAGTGCACTATATAGGGAATAGGGTGCCATTTGGGACACAGACCGTGACATCCCACTACTGCAGTAGGTCTCCTGCCTGTCTCAACAGTTCTTTAACCTTTAACGCAAAACCAAATCTAAACTTCAATGAAATGTTTTTCTGGTTTTTGACTTAAGTCTTTTTCTGACCACGTCTTCTGCTTTAAGGGTGGAGAGAGAGGGCCACGTTGGTCTGCTTTAAGGGTGGAGAGAGGGCCACGTTGGTCTGGTTTAAGGGTGGAGAGAGGGCCACGTTGGTCTGCTTTAAGGGTGGAGAGAGAGTCACGTTGGTCTGCTTTAAGGGTGGAGAGAGAGGGCCACGTTGGTCTGCTTTAAGGGTGGAGAGAGGGCCACGTTGGTCTGGTTTAAGGGTGGAGAGAGAGGGCCACGTTGGTCTGGTTTAAGGGTGGAGAGAGAGGGCCACGTTGGTCTGCTTTAAGGGTGGAGAGAGAGGGCCACATTGGTCTGCTTTAAGGGCGGAGAGAGAGGGCCACGTTGGTCTGCTTTAAGGGCGGAGAGAGAGGGCCACGTTGGTCTGCTTTAAGGGTGGAGAGAGAGGGCCACGTTGGTCTGCTTTAAGGGTGGAGAGAGAGGGCCACGTTGGTCTGCTTTAAGGGTGGAGAGAGAGGGCCACGTTGGTCTGCTTTAAGGGTGGAGAGAGAGGGTCACGTTGGTCTGCTTTAAGGGCGGAGAGAGAGGGCCACTTTGGTCTGCTTTAAGGGTGGAGAGAGAGGGCCACTTTGGTCTGCTTTAAGGGTGGAGGGAGAGGGCCACGTTGGTCTGCTTTAAGGGTGGAGAGTGGGCCACGTTGGTCTGCTTTAAGGGTGGAGAGAGAGAGGGCCACGTTGCATCCATGTCAACTATTTGACAATCCAAAACACATCTGCCATGTTCTGTTAAGCAATTGATGTTTGAGTATAAGTGTTTGTATACAACTGTCCGTGTGTCTGTGAGAGAGAGGGGAATTGTTTTGTGTATTGGAATGGGTACTGTCCGTGTGCCAACTCGTGTGTGTGTGTGTGTGTGTGTGTGGGTAAACACACATCTGCCACAATACCATCTCTATCCCTGGCATCAGGCATCTTTACTGTACCCTCAAGCTCTCCCCCTCCCCAGTCTCTCCTCTCTCCGTCTCTCTCCTCCTCAGTCTCACCCTCTTTACTTCTTCAGCCGTCGTAATCTGGATGGTCTGGTCACATTCTCCCTCTCTTCCTCTCCCACTTCCCTCTCTTCTCCTCTCCTACTCTCCTTCCCTCCATTATATTCCCTCTCTACTCCTCTCTTCCCCTCCATAATCTTTCCCCTCTTCTCCTCTCCTCTCCTCCTCCTCCCTCCATTCTCCCTCCCCTCCTCTCCCTCCCCTATGACGCCGGTGTGTGTGGAAGCAATAGACAGGGCTGAGGAGACTACATCCTTGACAGATCGGCCTCTCAGACCTGCGGCAGGACTGTTCTGGTTCGTCTGCTCTGTGTTATTGCTGCTTGTGAGAGGAAGGAGACTCTGGGACTGTTTCCCTGGAGTAAGCAGCTCCACTTCCACTGCGGTTTGAGAGGTTTGGGACTGGGTCCGTTCTGGGGTTGGCACTGGGGAAAGAGCAGGGGCTGGGAGAGAGGAGAGAGTGGCTGTGGACTGGTCCTTCTCTGGGGCTGGGGAAGAGGCTGGGTATGGGAGAAAGGAGAGAGAGGATGGGGCTGTGGACTGGTCCTTCTCTGGGGCTGGGGAAGAGGCTGGAGTATAGAGCATTGGGGCTGGGAACAAGGCTGCAGCTGGGGCCGGGGATGGGAAAGCCTTGGACTCTGTCTTGGCGCTGGATTTGACCAGAGGTGGACGAGGAGACGACAGAGAAGGAGGAGGGAGAGGGTTGGAGGATACAGCTGAGTGTGTTGGTATTATGAGCTCATTGGAGGAACAAGCTACTAGAGGTGGCCCAAGGCACACCCTCTTGGCCCCGGGAGGGTCTTCCCCTGGGACCCTGCTGGGTTTGTCTTCACCACCCTGAAACTGGGACTGACTCAGCACTGTCTCTCTGGGGTCAGTGTTCCCTGGGAGCCCAACACTCTCTCTTTGCTGCCCCTCTGTGAGTCCCACCCCTCCCACAGCCCCGGCCTGTACTGTGGGGTCAGTGGATGTTGTGGGATGGCCGTGGGGCAGCACTGCCTCTGCGGTAAGGCTGGGCTGGCCTGTCGGTGGCTGGGGCTCCGCACCCTGTTCTCCTGGGACTCTGTTCTGCTCAGAGTGCAGTTTCTTCCCCAGGATTGATCCGTAGGGCAGAAGTTGGGTTTCTGGTTGGGGCCTGGCGTTCGCGTGCCTGGCTCTGAAACAGGGAACAGACATGGAAGATGATCGTGTATCTTATTTTCCCAACGTTGTGGGAACGTGGAACATTAAATCATTAGTAACTTACATCTTCTGGAGGGAACTTCTCTTTGTTATTGTGGAGGAGTTCAGTTCATCTCTGGTTTCTGCTGCTGGTCTGGAAAAATACTGGGACTCTGTACTCTGACTCTTGAGAGAGGGAGGGAGACGGAGGGAGGGAGAGAGAATTAGTGGGAGAGGGAGAGAGAAGACAAACAGGGAATCAGTGTCAACAGAAAATATTATGTGTGGCTTCCTATGGAAGGCCTGGCTCTGTAACAAACTGCTGTCATCGTCACAGACACCGTGTAAAGAGCATTTTACAGCTTTCCCTCGCTTTCTCTCTCTCTCTCTCTCGCCCATCTTCACAGACACCATGTAAAATGCATTTTACAGTCATTCGAGTTCAGGAGATAAAGATTGGAGCTTGTTGGAGGAGAGGACTGCTTTTAAAAAATATACTGAAACCAAGGAGGTCGGAAGCACAACTTATAATAGTTTGATTACAAGTATCTAACCACATAGTATCAGGAGCCAACTTCTGTGTATTGGTGAGTCTACATGTTACATCCTTCATTAAATGCTTAGTGCTTCACTGTGGTAAATCTGATTGCTATTCTCTAACAGTGACATAGCACATTAAATATGAGTGTTATAAACCCTCTGTGACATAGCACATTAAATATGGGTGTTATTACCCCTCTAACAGTGACATAGCACATTAAATGTGTGTTATTAACCCCCTGTGACATAGCACATTAAATATGGGTGTTATTAACCCTCTGTGACATAGCACATTAAATATGGGTGTTATTAACCCTCTGTGACATAGCACATTAAATATGGGTGTTATTAACCCTCTGTGATATAGCACATTAAATATGGGTGTTATTAACCCTCTGTGACATAGCACATTAAATATGAGTGTTATTAACCCTCTGTGACATAGCACATTAAATATGTGTTATTAACCCTCTGTGACATAGCACATTAAATATGGGTGTTATTAACCCTCTGTGACATAGCACATTAAATAAGTGTTATTAACCCTCTGACATAGCACATTAAATAAGTGTTATTACCCCTCTAAAAGTGATATAGCACATTAAATATGGGTGTTATTATCCCTCTGTGACATAGCACATTAAATATATGTGTTATTAACCCTCTGACATAGCACATTAAATGTGTTATTAACCCTCTGTGACATAGCACATTAAATATGTGTTATTAACCCTCTGACATAGCACATTAAATATGTGTTATTAACCCTCTGACATATTTAATGTGCTATGTGTTATTACCCCTCTAAAAGTGACATAGCACATTAAATATGGGAGTTATTAACCCTCTGTGACATAGCACATTAAACATGTGTTATTAACCCTCTAACAGTGACATAGCACATTAAACATGTATTAACCCTCTAACAGTGACATAGCACATTAAATATATGTCACTCGAACAGTGACATAGCACATTAAATATATGTTATTACCCCTCAGGAGACACTTGGTAACATCCCAGCTGGCAACTATGTTTAATCCCTCACTTTACTACACTTCTCCAGCAGACAGAACGGGACTTCAACGATCAAAGCCTTGTGATTATAATCACCAGGCCAACAAGGAGAGAGAGTGTGTGTGTGTGCACGCTCCATCTTATGTTTTCCTCCTCACTGGGGCACACCATAGCAAAAAAAATGCTTTACGGAAAATTAACATTTCAAATTTTTCCCTCCCTGTTTCAGTCAGTTTTCTTCTGTTTAGTGTCTGGTGTGGTCTGCAGTACTGAGGGCAGAGAGAGAGAGAGACATGGATGGAAAGGCAGGAACTCAGGAAGTAATGAACATTCCAGCCCACACAGAACTTTGAAGTTCAATCTAGCTGCTGGCAGAACGGAGAGAGAGAACGGAGAGAGAGAACAGAGAGAGAGAGGTAAAGAGGTAAAAGATGGTTGAATCTCACTTATGAAGACCAATCAGAGCCCACCTTCCATGGCTGAGCAGGAACAGAACAGGGGCTTATGATGAGGGGAGGAGGGAAGGTGAGGAGAGAGGAGGAAAGGTAGGGGGAGAGGAGGGGAAGGTGAGGAGAGAGGAGGGAAGGTGAGGAGGGAAGGTGAGGAGAGAGGAGGGAGGAGAGAGGGGGAGGAGGGGGGAGGGAAGTTGAGGAGAGAGGAGGGAGGGAAGGTGAGGAGAGAGGGAAGAGGAGGGAGGAGAGAGGGTGAGGAGAGAGGAGGAGGGAGGGTGGAGAGAGGAGGGAGGAGAGAGGGTGAGGAGGGTGGAGAGAGGAGGAGGGAGGCTAGATAAAAACGAGAATGGAAACTAGAATAGACTCAGGGTTATCAGGAATGGAGACTAGAATAGACTCAGGGTTATCAGGAATGGAGACTAGAATAGACTCAGGGTTATCAGGAATGGAGACTAGAATAGACACAGGGTTATCAGGAATGGAAACTAGAATAGACTCAGGGTTATCAGTAATGGAAACTAGAATAGACTCAGGGTTATCAGTAATGGAAACTAGAATAGACTCAGGGTTATCAGTAATGGAAACTAGAATAGACTCAGGGTTATCAGTAATGGAAACTAGAATAGACTCAGGGTTATCAGTAATGGAAACTAGAATAGACTCAGGGTTATCAGTAATGGAAACTAGAATAGACTCAGGGTTATCAGTAATGGAAACTAGAATAGACTCAGGGTTATCAGTAATGGAAACTAGAATAGACTCAGGGTTAGGGATATCACTCTGAATGACCAACCCATGACTAACTCACTGCTGGTGTTTAGTATTATAAAGTCCTGAGAAAAGAGACCATCCCTAAAAGAGAGGGGAGTTTCAGGCTGAAGATTGCTCACTTTTGGTTCCCATGGAAGCATGCCTGGCCTGGTCAAAATAATAACAATAATTTAAACTCAAGGAACCCAGGAGAAATACTGCTGAGCTGTTATGATGTAACATAGAATCTCATTATTACTGAAGGATTAGGACATCATCATATACGATGTACCAATGACAGCACACAAGAGAGACGAGGCAGTAGTGGAGGACAAAGGATGGAGGTGGTCCAAGTCTGGAGTGGCTCTTGTTGTTTGGAGGAAGGGAGAAAGAGAGAAAGAGAGAGAAGGGAGTCTGTCAGAGGGATAGGGAGAAAGAGAGAGGGAGAAGGGAGTCTGTCAGAGGGACAGGGAGAAAGAGGGAGAGAAAGAAAACAAGAGAGAGAGACAGCACGCGCACACACATACACAGACGGTCGCTCTCTGTAGCCCTCAAACCCTCTCATGCCCTCACAGGAAGTTAGTTCTTCACAGAGTGGTGTTTCTGTTAGAGAGAGAGTCATGACAGGAAGTTAGTTCTTCACAGAATGGTCTTTGCATTAGAGTCATGACAGGAAGTTAGTTCTTCACGGAGTAGTCTTTGCATTAGAGAGAGTCATGACAGGAAGTTAGTTCTTCACAGAGTTGTCTTTGTATTAGAGAGTTTCATATCAGGGCTAAAGATCTGTCTGCTTTCCATATGAAAGTCCTTTAAAATGGCACCCTATTCCCTTTATAGTGCACTACAGGACCTGGTCAAAATGTGTGCACTATATAGGGAATAGGGTTCCATTTGGGATGCACCGTTGTCTCACTGCTTCCCCACTACTCTAAACCATGTCTGCGTGGGTTTTAGGGGATATCCACATATGCTGAATCCCTGACACACACACAGAGAGAGACAAGAAAACAACAATTGTTTGAGGAAGATGTGGGAGAGGTCATTTGCATTGCAATGCCTTGATGTGTATTTCTACACTGTTTAATATGTATAAACACTTTTTGAAAATCAACTTGAAAGAAAAAGAAAAAAGGACCCATTGGGTTATTCCCTGGGAACCTCTGGTTCTACCACTGTCTCAACACCATCAAAACAATGTGTGTGAGAGAGAATTGCCCTCTAGGTTACAGAGAGCTGGTAGTCCCATCCACCAAACTACCAGGTGTGAAACAGGGAAGGGACTCAGGGGGTATGCTAATTTGGTATAGAGCAGACATAACTCACTCTATTAAATTAATCAAAACAGGAACATTTTACATCTGGCTAGAAATTCAAAAGGAAATGATCTTAAAAGAGAAAAATGTCCTCATGTGTGCTACCTATATCCCCCACTAGAATCCCCATACTTTAATGAAGACAGCTTCTCCATCCTGGAGGGGGAAATCAATCATTTCTAGGCCCAGGGACATGTACTGGTCTGTGGCGACCTAAATACCAAAACTGGACAAGAACCTGACACCCTCAGCACACAGGGGGACAAACACCTACCTGGAGGTGACAGCATTCCCTCCCCCATACGCCCCCCCCCTAGGCACAACTACGACAACATAACCAACAAAAACGTGTCTCAACTTCTGCAGCTCTGTTGCACGCTGGGTATGTACGTAGTCAATGGTAGGCTTGGAGGGGACTCCTACGGTAGGTACACCTATAGCTCATCTCTTGGCAGTAGTACTGTAGACTACTTCATCACTGACCTCAACCCAGAGTCTCAGAGCGTTCAGTCAGCCCACTGACACCCCTATCAGACCACAGCAAAATCACAGTCTACTTGAACAGAGCAATACTCAATCACGAGGCATCATTAACAGCAGACTCGTACATTTCCTCAGTGAAAACAATGTACTGAGAAAATGTCAAATTGGCTTTTTACCAAATTATTGTACGACAGACCACGTATTCACCCTGCACACCCTAATTGACAAACAAACAAACCAAAACAAAGGCAAAGTCTTCTCATGCTTTGTTGACTCAATTTGGCACAAGGGTCTGCTATACAAATTGATGAAAGTTGTGTTGGGGGGAAAAAACATACATTTTTAAAATCTATATACACAAACAACAAGTGGGGTGAGACAGGGATGCAGCTTAACCCCCATCCTCTTCAACTGTATATCAACAAAATTGGCGATTTTCCAGTACGTGTGTTATGTATTTTAAGAGCAGTAAAGCAGAATTAATATAGGCTTGACCATTATGTGTGAGCCTAGGTCATTAGGCTAAGGAAAGCCATTACCTGGTCCCGTGAGGGTCATTAGACTTGCACTCTGATGCTATTAAATCAACCCTATAGACATCCACGTGCATTAGGAGTGCACGTGTCTTTTTATTTTTGTATCATTGCTATGGTTATGCCACCAATAGAATATATGACCTCATGTCTGTGCCAATAAGAAAATGGAAACTGAAATGAGTGAAAGGCAAAAAAGATAATGGTGGCTAATACCAAAGGGGATGAATCATTAACATAAAGAGGAGTTACTATGTGTGTGACGTAAGGATGAAAACTGTATAAAAAGGTGTGTGCCGAGGCTGGGAAGACAGTTGAGCCATGGACCAGCTCAGCTTGTTACTTTGTAATAAAGTCTATTTGAATTCACAAGTTATATTACTGGACTAATATTTCTACGACACAAATTGGCACTAGAACATTCTGCAGCACCTGGCCTCACCCTACTAGAACCTGAAATCAAATGTCTACTGTTGGTTGATGATCTGGTGCTTCTGTCCCAAACCAAGGATGGTCTACAGCAGCACCTAGTTCTTCTACACAGATTCTGTCAGACCTGGGCCCTGACAGTAAATCTCAGTAAGACAAAAATAATGGTGTTCCAAAATAGGTCCAGTTGCCAGGACCACGAATAAAAATTATCTATCTATCTAGACACCGTTGCCCTAGAGCACACAAAAAAATTATACATACCTCAGCCTAAACATCAGCGCCACAGGTAACTTCCACAAAACTGTGAACGATCTGAGAGACAAGTCAAGAAGGGCCTTCTGTGCCATCAAAAGGAACATAAAATTTGACATACCAATTAGGATCTGGCAAAAAATACTTGAATCACTTATAAACTCAGCAAAAAAAGAAATGTCCTCTCACTGTTAACTGAGTTTATTTTCAGAAAACTTAACATGTGTAAATATTTGTATGAACATAAGATTCAACAACAGACATAAACTGAACAAGTTCCACAGACATGTGACTAACAGAAATTGAATAATGTGTCCCTAAACAAAGGGGGGGGGGGGGGGGGGGGGGTCAAAATCAAAAGTAACAGTCAGTATTTTGTGTGGCCACCAGCTGCATTAAGTACTGCAGTGCATCTCCTCCTCATGGACTGCACCAGATTTGCCAGTTCTTGCTGTGAGATGTTACCCCACTCTTCCACCTGCAAGTTCCCGGATATTTCTGGGGGGAATGGCCCCAGCCCTCACCCTCAAATCCAACAGGTCCCAGACGTGCTCAGTGGGATTGAGATCTGGGCTCTTTGCTGGCCATGGCAGAACACGGACATTCCCGTCTTGCAGGAAATCATGCACAGAATGAGCAGTATGGCTGTTGGCATTGTCATGCTGGAGGGTCATGTCAGGATGAGCCTGCAGGAAGGGTACCACATGCGGGAAGAGGATGTCTTCCCTGTAACGCACAGCGTTGAGATTGCCTGCAACGACAACAAGCTCAGTCTGATGATGCTGTGACACACCGCCCCAGACCATGACGGACTCTCCACCTCCAAATCGATACCGCTCCAGAGTACAGGCCTCGGTGTAACGCTCATTCCTTCGACGATAAACGCGAATCCGACAATCACCCCTGGTGAGACAAAACCGCGACTCGTCAGTGAAGAGCACTTTTTGCCAGGCTTGTCTGGTCCAGCGACGGTGGGTTTGTGCCCATAGGCGACGTTGTTGCCGGTGATGTCTGGTGAGGACCTGCCTTAAAACAGGCCTACAAGCCCTCAGTCCAGCCTCTCTGAGCCTATTGCGGACAGTCTGTGCACTGATGGAGGGATTGTGCTTTCCTGGTGTAACTCGGGCAGTTGTTGTTGCCATCCTGTACCTGTCCCACAGGTGTGATGTTCGGATGATCCTGTGCAGGTGTTGTTACATGTCTGCCACTGCGAGGATGATCAGCTGTCTGTCCTGTCTCCCTGTAGCGCTGTCTTAGGCGTCTCACAGTACGGACATTGCAATTTATTGCCCTGGCCACATCTGTAGTCCTCATGCCTCCTTGCAGCATGCCTAAGGCACGTTCACCAGATGAGCAAGGACCCTAAGCATCTTTCTTTTTGTGTTTTTCAGAGTCAGCAGAAAGGCCTCTTTAGTGTCCTAAGTTTTCATAACCGTGACCTTAATTGCCTACCGTCTGTAAGCTGTTAGTGTCTTAACAACCGTTCCACAGGTACATGTTCATTAATTGTTTATGGTTCATTGAACAAGCATGGGAAACAGTGTTTAAACCCTTTACAATGAAGATCTGTGAAGTTATTTGGACTTTTACGTTTTTTTCTCTTTGAAAGACAGGGTCCTGAAAAAGGGACGTTTTTTTTGTTGTTGCTGAGTTTAGAACCCATTGCCCTTTATGGTTGTGAGGTCTGGGGTCTGCTCACCAACCAAGAATTCACAAAATGTGACAAACAGCAAATTGAGACTCTGCATGCAGAATTCTTCAAAAACATTCAGTGTAAAACACCAAATAA
Organism: Salmo salar; assembly: GCF_965601325.2. NCBI lineage: Eukaryota > Metazoa > Chordata > Actinopteri > Salmoniformes > Salmonidae > Salmo > Salmo salar. The sequence continues at coordinate 38,895,055 of NC_138309.1, read as the reverse complement.
TGCATGTAGAACAGAATTAGGCCAATACCCGCTAATTATCAAAATCCAGAAAATAGCTCTTAAATTCTACGACCACCTAAAAGGAAGCGATTCCAAAACCTTCCATAACAAAGCCATCACCTGCAGAGAAATTAACCTGGAGAAGAGTCCCCTAAGCAAGCTGGTCCTGGGGCTCTGTTCACAAACACACCCCACAGAGCCCCAGGACAGCAGCACAATTAGACCCAACTAAATCATGAGAAAACAAAAAGATAATTACTTGACACATCGGAACGAATTGACAAAAAACAGAGCAAACTAGAATGCTATTTGGCCCTAAACAGAGAGTACACAGTGGCAGAATACCTGACCACTGTGACTCACCCAACATTAAGAAAAGCTTTGACTATGAACAGACTCAGTGAGCGTAGCCTTGCTATTGAGAAAGGCCGCCATAGGCAGACCTGGCTCTCAAAAGAAGACAGGCTATGTGCAACACTGCCCACAAAATGAGGTGGTAACTAAGCTGCACTTCCTAACCTCCTGCCAAATGTATGACCATATTAGAGACACATATTTCCCTCAGATGACACAGACCCACAAAGAATTTAAAAACCAACCCAATTTTGATAAACTCTCATATCTACTGGGTGAAATAGCACAGTGTGTCATCACAGCAGCAAGATGTGTGACCTGTTGCCACAAGAAAAGGGCAACCAGTGAAGAACAAACACCATTGTAAATACAACCCATATTTATGTTTATTTATTTTCCCTTTTGTACCCTCTTGATCTATTTGTGCATAATGACATTTTAAAATGACTTTATTCTTTTGGAACTTTTGTGAGTGTAATGTTTAATGTACATTTTTATTGTTTATTTCACTGTTTCATATGTTTCCCATGCCAATAAAGCCTGTTGAGTTGACATTTAATTGAAAGAGAGAGAGAGGGTGGGTGGTGAGAGAAGAGAGAGAAACAGGGTGCACCAGAGAGAGAGAGAGAGAGAGAGAGAGAGAAACAGGGTGCACCAGAGAGAGAGAGAGAGAGAGAAACAGGATGCGCCAGAGAGAGAGAGAAACAGGGTGCACCAGAGAGAGAGAGAGAGAGAGAGAGAGAGAGAAGCAGGGTGCACCAGAGAAACAGTGTGCGCCAGAGAGAGAGAGAGAGAGAGAGAGAAACAGGATGCGCCAGAGAGAGAGAGAGAAACAGGGTGCGCCAGAGAGAGAGAGAGAGAAACAGGGTGCACCAGAGAGAGAGAGAAACAGGGTGCACCAGAGAGAGAAACAGGGTGCACCAGAGAGAGAGAAACAGGGTTCACCAGAGAGAGAGAAACAGGGTGCACCAGAGAGAGAGAGAGAAGCAGGGTGCACCAGAGAAACAGTGTGCGCCAGAGAGAGAGAGAGAAACAGGGTGCACCAGAGAGAGAAGCAGGGTGCACCAGAGAGAGAGAGAGAGAAACAGGGTGCGCGAGAGAGAGAGAGAGAGAGAGAGAGAGAGAGAGAGAGAGAGAGAGAGACAGGGTGAACCAGAGAGAGAAACAGGGTGAACCAGAGAGAGAGAGAGAGAATGTTGGTAAATGTAATAATTATCGCACTCTTTGTGGCTGGGGCAGTAAGTAGCGAGTGGGAACTGCAGAGCTCTAATCTGGTGAGGAATGATGCAAACTCCCTATAGCCACTAAGCAGTGGTGGATAAAGTACCCAATACTAGTAAAAGTATTAAGTAAAGGGAAAAGTAGTGTGGAGATTATAAAAATAAATCTATAGAAAATTGCTCATGTAAATGTGAAAGTCACCCAGTAAAATACTACCTGAGTAAATGTCTAAAAGTATTTGGTTTTAAATAAACTTTAGAATCAATAATTTCACATTCCTTATATTAAGCAAGCCAAATCTTATTTTTATATGTATTTTTACAGATTATCAGGGGAACACTCAGACATCATTAACAGATAGCCAGGAGGACACTCCAACATCATTTACAGATAGCCAGGGGAACACTCCAACATCATTTACAGATAGCCAGGGGAACATTCCAACACTCAGACATCATTTACAAAGGAAGCATGCGTGTTTAGTGAGTCCTCCAGATCAGTAGAGATGACCAGGGATGTTCTCTGTTTAGTGAGTCCTCCAGATCAGTAGAGATGACCAGGGACGTTCTCTGTTTAGTGAGTCCTCCAGATCAGTAGAGATGACCAGGGATGTTCTCTGTTTAGTGAGTCCTCCAGATCAGTAGAGATGACCAGGGATGTTCTCTGTTTAGTGAGTCCTCCAGATCAGTAGAGATGACCAGGGGTGTTCTCTGTTTAGTGAGTCCTCCAGATCAGTAGAGATGACCAGGGATGTTCTCTGTTTAGTGAGTCCTTCAGATCAGTAAAGATGACCAGGGATGTTTAGTGAGTCCGCCAGATCAGTAGGGATGACCAGGGATGTTCTCTGTTTAGTGAGTCCGCCAGATCAGAGGCAGTAGGGATGACCAGGGATGTTCTCTGTTTAGTGAGTCCTCCAGATCAGAGGCAGTAGGGATGACCAGGGATGTTCTCTGTTTAGTGAGTCCTCCAGATCAGAGGCAGTAGGGATGACCAGGGATGTTCTCTTGATAAGTGTGTGAATTGGACCATTTTCCTGTCCTGCTAAGTATTCAAAATGTAACTTTTGAGTACTTTTGGGTGTCAGGGGAAAATGTCTGGAGTAAAACGTATTTTCATTAAGAATGAAGAGGATTAAAAGTAAAAAAAAGTTGTAAAAAATATAAATAGTAAAGTACAGATACCCCCAAAAAACATTAAGTACTTTACGCCACTGCTACTAAGTTAGGGAGGGGCCATAGAGAGAGATAGGGAGAAAAAGGAGGCGAGACAGAAGGAGAAAGAGAAAAGCAGAGAGAAACAAAGAGAGGATAGGATAGTAAATAACATCCACCCTGCAGATTTTAAACCCCAGAACCAGTCGGTCTGCTCGCCCCCCCAGACCATACACACAACCCAGCAACACAGAGCTCCCCATGAGACAACACGTACACTAGCATTACCCCATCTACCCTTGAAAGTCAACAACATATTCCCAACGGAAAAGCTCAAACACGTCAGGCTGTCAGGAAATGTACTGATAATGTACTGCAATATACTGATAATGTACAAACAATGTATTTATTATGGATCCCCATTCTTCCCCTGGGTTCCGACAAAAAAATATATATATAATAATTAAAATAATTAAGGCAGTTAAATCATTAAAAAAAAACATTACAATACATTCACAACACATTAAGTATGTGCCCTCAGGCCCCTACTCCACTACCACAAATCTACAACACAAAATCCATGTGTACGTGTATGTGTGTGTATTCATGTGGCTCTATGTTTGTGTCTCTTCACAGTCCCTGCTGTTCTATAAGGTGTATTTTTATCTGTTTTTTAAATCTGATTCTACTGCTGATGTGGAATATGTAGTCATATTCAATGTAGCCATGGCTCTGGGGACTGTGAAGTGATCTCTGGTGGCATGTCTTGTGGGGTATGCATGGGTGTCTGAGCTGTGTGCTAGTAGTTTAAACAGACAGCTCGGTTCATTCAACATGTCATTACCTCTCACACATACCAGTAGTGATGAAGTCAATCTCTTCTCTACTTTCAGCCAGGAGAGATTGTCATGCATATTATTAATATTAGCTCTCTGTGTACATTTAAAGGCCAGCCGTGCTGCCCTGTTCTGAGCCAATTGTAATTTTCCGAGGTCCTTCTTTATGGCACCTGATCCCACTACTGAACAGTTTGGAGCGAGCAGTCGCACTACGCTTCGCTCCACAGGTAATATTACACTTCACTACATTACAACGGCTTGATTTGTTTGATCTGAGCAATTCTTCTTAGCTAGCTACATAGCCGTCTTTGTATCAAAGATAATTGTGTAGTTTAGAGTAATTAGAGTAAATATTGAGGCTAGCTATCTTCGTCATCCTAACGTAGTCAACACTGCTAGCTGCTAGCTAGCTAGTCATCACTGCTAGCTAGCCAACTTCTACCGACTAGCAGCACTGCAGAAACTATTACATTACAACGTAACGACTTGATTAGTGTGGTGTTAGTTAGCCAGCTACATAGTTGTCTTTGCTGTCTCTGTATCTAAGATAATTGTGTAGTTTGAGTAATTATCGAGGTGAGCTAGCCAGCCGCGACGCGGCGCCAGACTTAGTCAACACACCTAGTCATCATTAACCCACTGCTAGCTAGCCAACCGTTACCGACTAGCAGCGCTGTAGATACTAATACTTTACAACGGAATGATTTGACTAGTGCAGTGTTAGCTAGCTAGCTACTTAGTTGTCTTTGTCATAGCTTGATAATTGTGTAGTTTAGTAATTACCGAGGTTAGCTAGCCAGCCATCGAGGTCAGCTAGCCAGCTATTTCCGTCCCTCGCGACGCCATTTTTCCTAACCCAGCCAACTATTACCGACGAGCAGCATTGTAGAAACTAAATACATTACAAGGAACGTCTTGATTAGTGTTATGTTAGCTAGCTAGCTACAAAGTTGCTTTATCATGACAAGGGGTAGTACTGAAACTATCGAGGTTACCTAGCCAGCTACACGTTCAAAGTCAACAACGCAGCCACTGCTAGCTAGCCTACTCCACCAGCTAGCAGTACTGTATCATTTTCGTCATTTTAGTCAATAAGATTTTTGCAACGTAAGCTTAACTTTCTGAACATTCGAGACGTGTAGTCCACTTGTCATTCCAATCTCCTTTGCATTAGCGTAGCCTCTTCTGTAGCTTGTCTACTATGTGTCTGTCTATCCCTGTTCTCTCCCCTCTGCACAGGCCATACAAACGCTCCACACCGCGTGGCCGCTGCCACTCTAACCTGGTGGTCCCAGCGCGCACGACCCACGTGGAGTTCCAGGTCTCCGGCAGCCTCTGGAACTGCCGGTCTGCGGCCAACAAGGCTGAGTTCATCTCAGCCTATGCTACCCTCCAGTCCCTAGACTTCCTGGCGCTGACGGAAACATGGATTACCACAGAGAACACTGCTACTCCTACTGCTCTCTCCTCGTCTGCCTACGTGTTCTCGCATACCCCTAGAGCATCGAGCCAGCGGGGTGGTGGCACTGGAATCCTCATCTCTCCCAAGTGGACATTCTCTCTTTCTCCCCTGACCCATCTGTCTATCTCCTCATTTGAATTCCATGCTGTCACAGTTACCAGCCCTTTCAAGCTTAACATCCTTATCATTTATCGCCCTCCAGGTTCCCTTGGAGAGTTCATCAATGAGCTTGACAAGTTCCTTTCCTGAGGATGGCTCACCTCTCACAGTTCTGGGTGACTTTAACCTCCCCACGTCTACCTTTGACTCATTCCTCTCTGCCTCCTTCTTTCCACTCCTCTCCTCTTTTGACCTCACCCTCTCACCTTCCCCCCCTACTCACAAGGCAGGCAATACGCTTGACCTCATCTTTACTAGATGCTGTTCTTCCACTAATCTCATTGCAACTCCCCTCCAAGTCTCCGACCACTACCTTGTATCCTTTTCCCTCTCGCTCTCATCCAACACTTCTCACTCTGCCCCTACTCGGATGGTATTGCGCCGTCCCAACCTTCGCTCTCTCTCTCCCGCTACTCTCTCCTCTTCCATCCTATCATCTCTTCCCTCTGCTCAAACCTTCTCCAACCTATCTCCTGATTCTGCCTCCTCAACCCTCCTCTCCTCCCTCTCTGCATCCTTTGATTTCCTCTGTCCCCTATCCTCCAGGCCGGCTCGGTCCTCCCCTCCTGCTCCGTGGCTCGACGACTCACTGCGAGCTCACAGAACAGGGCTCCGGGCAGCCGAGCGGAAATGGAGGAAAACTCGCCTCCCTGCGGACCTGGCATCCTTTCACTCCCTCCTCTCTACATTTTCCTCTTCTGTCTCTGCTGCTAAAGCCACTTTCTACCACTCTAAACTCCAAGCATCTGCCTCTAACCCTAGGAAGCTCTTTGCTACCTTCTCCTCCCCTCTGAATCCTCCTCCCCCTTCCCCCCCCTCCTCCCTCTCTGCGGATGACTTCGTCAACCATTTTGAAAAGAAGGTTGACGACATCCGATCCTCGTTTGCTAAGTCAAACGACACCGCTGGTCCTGCTCACACTGCCCTACCCTGTGCTTTGACCTCTTTCTCCCCTCTCTCTCCAGATGAAATCTCGCGTCTTGTGACGGCCGGCCGCCCAACAACCTGCCCACTTGACCCTATTCCCTCCTCTCTTCTCCAGACCATTTCCGGAGACCTTCTCCCCTACATCACCTCGCTCATCAACTCATCCTTGACCGCTGGCTACGTCCCTTCCGTCTTCAAGAGAGCGAGAGTTGCACCCCTTCTGAAAAAACCTACACTCGATCCCTCCGATGTCAACAACTACAGACCAGTATCCCTTCTTTCCTTTCTCTCCAAATCTCTTGAACGTGCCGTCCTTGGCCAGCTCTCTTGCTATCTCTCTCAGAATGACCTTCTTGATCCTAATCAGTCAGGTTTCAAGACTGGGCATTCAACTGAGACTGCTCTTCTCTGTGTCACGGAGGCTCTCCGCACTGCTAAAGCTAACTTTCTCTCCTCTGCTCTCATCCTTCTAGACCTATCTGCTGCCTTTGATACTGTGAACCATCAGATCCTCCTCTCCACCCTCTCCGACCTGGGCATCTCCGGCGCGGCCCACGCTTCGATTGCGTCCTACCTGACAGGTCGCTCCTACCAGGTGGCGTGGCGAGAATCTGTCTCCGCACCACGTGCTCTCACCATTGGTGTCCCCCAGGGCTCTGTTCTAGGCCCTCTCCTATTCTCGCTATACACCAAGTCACTTGGCTCTGTCATATCCTCACATGGTCTCTCATATCATTGCTATGCAGATGACACACAATTAATCTTCTCCTTTCCCCCTTCTGACAACCAGGTGGCGAATCGCATCTCTGCATGTCTGGCAGACATATCAGTGTGGATGACGGATCACCACCTCAAGCTGAACCTCGGCAAGACGGAGCTGCTCTTCCTCCCGGGGAAGGACTGCCCGTTCCATGATCTCGCCATCACGGTTGACAACTCCCTTGTGTCCTCCTCCCAGAGTGCTAAGAGCCTCGGCGTGACCCTGGACAACACCCTGTCGTTCTCCACTAACATCAAGGCGGTGACCCGATCCTGTAGGTTCATGCTCTACAACATTCGCAGAGTACGACCCTGCCTCACACAGGAAGCGGCGCAGGTCCTAATCCAGGCACTTGTCATCTCCCGTCTGGATTACTGCAACTCGTTGTTGGCTGGGCTCCCTGCTTGTGCCATTAAACCCCTACAACTCATCCAGAACGCCGCAGCCCGTCTGGTGTTCAACCTTCCCAAGTTCTCTCACGTCACCCCGCTCCTCTGCTCCCTCCACTGGCTTCCAGTCGAAGCTCGCATCCGCTACAAGACCATGGTGCTTGCCTATGGAGCTGTGAGGGGAACGGCACCTCCGTACCTTCAGGCTCTGATCAGGCCCTACACCCAAACAAGGGCACTGCGTTCATCCACCTCTGGCCTGCTCGCCTCCCTACCTCTGAGGAAGCACACTTCCCGCTCAGCCCAGTCAAAACTGTTCGCTGCTCTGGCACCCCAATGGTGGAACAAGCTCCCTCACGACGCCAGGACAGCGGAGTCAATCACCACCTTCCGGAGACACCTGAAACCCCACCTCTTTAAGGAATACCTGGGATAGGATAAAGTAATCCTTCTAACCCCCCCTTAAAAGATTTAGATGCACTATTGTAAAGTGGTTGTTCCACTGGATATTATAAGGTGAATGCACCAATTTGTAAGTCGCTCTGGATAAGAGCGTCTGCTAAATGACTTAAATGTAAATGTAGTCCAGGTGGGATAAAACTAGGGCCTGTAGGACCTGCCTTGTTGATAGTGTTGTTAAGAAGGCAGAGCGGGGCTTTATTATGGACAGACTTCTCCCCATTTTAGCTACTGTTACATCAATATGTTTTGACCATGACAGTTTACAATCCAGGGTTACTCCAAGCAGTTTAGTCACCTCAACTTGCTCAATTTCCACATTATTTATTACAACATTTAGTTGAGGTTTAGGGTTTAGTGAATGATTTGTCCTAAACACAATTCTTTTAGTTTTTTAAATATTTAGGACTAACTTATTCCTTGCCACCCATTCTGAAACTAACTGCAGCTCTTTATTAAGTGTTGCAGTCATTTCAGTCACTGTAGTAGCTGACATGTACAGTGTTGAGTCATCCGAATACATAGGCTTTAATCAAAGCCAGTGGCATGTCGTTAGTAAAGATTGAAAAAAGTAAGGGGCCGAGACAGCTGCCCTGGGAATTCCTGATTATACCTGGATTGTATTGGAGAGGCTTCCATTAAAGAATAACCTCTGTGTTCTGTTGTACAGGTAACTATTTATCCATAATAAAGCCATAACACATACGTTGTTCCAGCAACAGACTATGATCGATAATGTCAAAATCTGCACTGAAGTCTAACAAGACAGCCCCCAAAATCTTTTATCATCAATTTATCTCAGCCAATCATCAGTCATTTGTCTAAGTGCTGTGATTTTTGAATGTCCTTACCTATAAGCGTGCTGAAAGTTTGTTGTCAATTTGTTTACTGAAAAATAGCATTGTATCTGGTCAAACACAATTTTTTCCAGAAGTTTAGTAAGGGTTGGCAAAAGGCTGATTGGTTGGCTATTTGAGCCAGTAAAGGGGGCTTTGCTATTCTTGGGTAGCGGAATGACTTTTGCTTTCCTCCAGGCCTGAAGATACACACTTTCTAGTAGGCTTAAATTGAAGATATGGCAAATAGAAGTGGAAATATCATCCGCTATTATCCTCAGTAATTTTCCCTCCAAGTTGTCAGACCATGGTGGCTTGTCAATGCTGATAGACATCAATAATTGTTTCCCTCTCTACACTCACTTTACGGAATTCAAAATTACTTGCCTTTCATAATTTGGTCAGATATACTTGAATGTGTAGTGTCAGTGTTTGCTAATCTTGCCAATGAAAAAAAATAATTAAAGTAGTTGGCAATATCAGTGGGTTGTGTGATGAATGAGCCATCTGATTCAATGAATGAAGGAGCTGAGTTTGACTTTTTCCCCCCCAAAAATGTAATTGAAGTTGTTTCAAAGCCTTTAGTATCATTCTTAATGTCATTTATCTTTGTTTCATAGTGTAGTTTCTTCTTCTTTTTATTCAGTTTAGTCTCATGATTTCTCAATTTGCAGTATGTTTGCCAATCGGTTGCGCAGCCAGACTTATTTGCCTATCCTTTTGCCTCATCCCAACCATATCATTTTTCAATTCCTCATCAATCCACATTAACCGTTTTTACAGTCATTGTCTTAATAGTGCATGCATATATATATATATATAATTGCTTTATAAGCAATTTCATAAATGTGTCAAGTGCAACATCTGTTTGCTCTTCAGCGGCCGTAGACACAGTTAGCCGCTGTGACGAACATGTAGGAAGATCAGGCTCCAGGGCGGAGAAACAGTTTGTTGTTTGTATCCGCTCTGGGCCTCTCGTTGGGAGTGTTGGCTGTTTTGCGTCAGGCCGCTGTCTTCGGCTTCCACGGCTCGTGAAATGCGACCATCATTAATTGCCATGCTCCTTCGACTCCGCTATCAGATGGGAGAGGAGAGGCAGGAGATGGCTCCCCTTGGTGAACAAACTCCGGGCAACAACAGTAAGTCGGATAACGATAAACGACAAGATGGAGATGCATCTACCACGTGAACGCCGTCCAGCCAACGTCGTAGAAAAGGTAAACATTCCACTTGACGTTTTCCCCAGTTTCTTATGTAGGCTGCCTACCTGCGTGATTTCCATGTCAATGGACAATAAAACTAAACACAGTGGCCAGTTTATTAGGTACAGTACCCCGTTCACGAAAATGGATCGCTCCTACAGACAGTGAGTCGTGTGGCCGTGGCTTGCGATATAAAGCAGCAGACAGAGGCATTCAGTTACTGTTCATTTGACAGTTAGAATGGACAAAACAAGTGACTTGCGCGACTCTGAGCGTGGTACGATCGTCGGTGCCATGTGCGCTGGTTCCAATATCTCAGAAACGGCCAGCCTCCTGGGCTTTTCCCGTACCGCAGTGTCTTGGGATTACCGGAATAGTGCAACAAACAAAAAACATCCAGTCAGCGGAAGTTCTGTGGGGGAAAACAGCTCGTTGATGAGAGCGGTCGAAAGAGAATGGGAAGAATCATGCTTATAGGCGGAACACAAACAGACAAATAACGACACATTACAACAGTGGCATGCAGAACGGCATCTCTGAGCGCACAACTCATCGGTCTTTATCACGGACGGACTATTACAGTCAACGACCACACTGGTTTCCACTCCTGCTAAAAACAAGAAGCAGCAGCTCCAGTGGGCGCCCGATCACCAACACTGAACAATGAGGAGTGGAAAAACATTGCCTGGTCTGACGAATCCTGGTTCCTTTTGCGTCATGCTGATGGTAGAGTCAGGATTTGGCGTAAACAGCATGAGGCCATGGCCCCATCCTGCCTGGTGTCAACGGTACAGCCTGGTGGCTGTGGTGTAATGGTGTGAGGAATGTTTTCCTGCTATAGAGAACAGACACTACATTAACCTTGTCACATATCCGGATTCAGACCAGCTCTTCTTTCAACTGCTCAAACACATCACATCAAGTAGAGGGGCACCAAAGTGTTTTACGGTACTGGATTTGGTAGTTGGTACTACCAATCGGTACTAGTTCATCTATTTTTCTCTCTGCAGTTTTTCTACTGGTGTCCCCCAGGGCTCGGTACTAGGTTATTTATTTTTTCTATGAGTCATTGAAGCCCAGAGCACATTCTCTGTATGAATGTTAACAGCCATCTGCTATACAAGTCTTCTCTATCTCTACCACACTGAACTGCAATCAACCATCAAGTAATTCATCCTTCATTCATCTGATCATGTCCCCTTGTGAGACGGTTTGTTTGGTTTGGCGTTTCCTTGGTGTCATGGTATTTTCCTCTATGATGATAGACACACCAGACTAAATCACATTATGTTGTCCAGGCCATTTTGTTTTTGATACGCTTCTGATCATCATTAAAAGTATTAAAATCTCAATAAAAGGAAATGTCTTATTTCCATTGGAACATCTTTAGAGCTGGATTATATGATGTTATTCTAATAATCAGCACCAACAAGAAACGATGCAAAGACAACAACTCTGTTGACCAGTGTCAGTGTAGCATAGGATATTGCCTACCGCCCTGTGAGATGCTACTGAGACTATGGCTGAGTACTAAATGCCACCATTTGCCCTATATAGTGCCTTGTGGACCCTGGTCAGAAGTACTGCACAACATAGGGAATAGGGTGCCATTTGGGATGCAATCTACATCCTCCACAACCTCCTCCACTGTCTCCACTCGTCCACAACCTCCTCCACTGTCTCCACTCGTCCACAACCTCCTCCACTCGTCACCAACCTCCTCCACTCGTCCACAACCTCCTCCACTCGTCCACAACCTCCTCCACAACCTCGTCCACAACCTCCTCCACAACCTCCTCCACTCGTCCACAACCTCCTCCACTCGTCCACAACCTCCTCCACTCGTCCACAACCTCCTCCACTGTCTCCACTCGTCCACAACCTCCTCCACTGTCTCCACTCGCCTCAGACTCCAACACACCTCTGGATTCACTAAGAAACAGACAGGGCCTGTTTGTTTGTTTTACCTCACCCCATCTTCCAAGTTACAAAGACAACAAACATGCATAGACCAATACCTGTTTCTTCCCTCCCACATACTGTAGCTAGGTCACAAGGAGTAACTCACAGTAAACCAACCAACACAGTTCAGGCTTGGCAGGCAGGCAGATAGGGACTATGAAACAGTTTGGGTGGGGGTTGGTAGGCAGGCAGGCAGATAGGGACTATGAAACAGTTTGGGTGGGGGTTGGTAGGCAGGCAGATAGGGACTATGAAAGTTTGGGTGGGGCTTGGCAGGCAGGCAGATAGGGACTATGAAACAGTTTGGGTGGGGCTTGGCAGGCAGGCAGATAGGGACTATGAAACGGTTTGGGTGGGGGTTGGTAGGCAGGCAGGTAGGGACTATAAAATAGTTTGTGTGGGGGTTGGCAGGCAGGCAGATAGGGACTATGAAACAGTTTGGGTGGGGGTTGGTAGGCAGGCAGATAGGGACTATGAAACAGTTTGGGTGGGGGTTGGTAGGCAGGCAGATAGGGACTATGAAACAGTTTGGGTGGGGCTTGGCAGGCAGGCAGATAGGGACTATGAAACAGTTTGGGTGGGGGTTGGTAGGCAGGCAGGCAGATGGGGACTATGAAAAGTTTTGGGTGGGGGTTGGCAGGCAGGCAGATAGGGACTATGAAACAGTTTGGGTGGGGGTTGGTAGGCAGGCAGGTAGGGACTATAAAACAGTTTGTGTGGGGGTTGGCAGGCAGGCAGGTAGGTAGGGACTACGAAACCCTCCCACATACTTTACTGGTAGAAACTTCTAGGTTTCTACCAGTAATGCTGGTAAACCTTATTTACACCAGCGTGTCACATGTACACCTAGAGGCTAAACAACTCTAGAACACCTTTACTCCACACAAAGAGAAGCATACAAAGCTCTCGCTCGCCTTCCATTTGGCAAATTTGACCATAACTCTATCCTTCTGATTCCTGTTTACAAGCAAAAACTCAAAACAGGAAGTACCAGTGACCCGCTCAATACAGAAGTGTTCCGATGAAGAGGATGCTAAGCTACAGGACTGTTTCGTTAGCACAGACGGGAATGTTTCCGGATTCATACGATGGCATTGAGGAGTTTGCCAAATAAATCAACGCTTTCAAGGAGCGGGACACTAATCCAAGCGCTTACAAGAAATCCTGCTACGCCCTCCGACAAACCATCAAACAGGCAAAGCATCAATACAGGACCAAGATCGAATCCTACTACACCGGCTCTGACGCTCGTCGGATGTGGCAGGACTTGCAAACGATCAAGGATTAAAAAGGGAAACCCAGCCGCGAGCTGTCCATGTGATTAAGACCTTTAAACAAGTTTACATTCACAAGGCCACAAGACCAGACAGATAACCAGGACGCGTACTTGGAGCATGCGCTGACTAGCAGGCAAGTGTCTTCACTGGCATTTTCAACCTCTCCCTGACCCAGTCTAATACCTACATGTTTCAAGCAGATCACCATAGTCCATGTGCCCAAGAAAGCCAAGGTAACCTGTCTAAATCACTATTGCCCCGTAGCACTCACATATGTAGCCATGAATTGCTTTGAAAGGCTAGTCATGGCTCACATCAACTCCATCATCCCAGACACCCTGGACCCACTCGGATTTGCATACCGCCCCAACAGATCCACAGATTACGCAATCTCTATTGCACTCAACACTGCCCTTTCATACATGAAGGGAACATGTTGGCTTTGCTGTATGATTGATGAGAAACTCCATATTGCAAATGTACGGTCTCTCACTAGACGTCCGCGAATTTGCGGCGGGCCGTGCACCGGATCTTCCGGGAAGTCATCGAACGAAGTCTCTCGGACATTCGGTTTCCGTTTGATTAAATTTTAAAATTTGGGTAATTTCTCCGCTGTCCCGGAAAATACCACCAGAGGGCGAATGTAATCATATTGCAAATGTACAAAACACCACCAATCACGACGTGGCCTTTTCTCCTAAACGGAAAAGACTTCGAAGACGAAACTTGGTGAGCATAGGTTTGGCATAATGGGCAGTTGGCCCCGAACAAGATGGAGTTGAGGCCTCAATGCTTTTTGATTTAAGGCCATTTTTCTGGGATTAAAGGTCAAAAACTAAAATAGAGTGCTAGTTTGACCGCTTCACGTCAAAGTACATGAACCTACGGTGTCAGGAAAAAAAGAACCAGACATTTATCTATCGTAATTTAAGAGAAATCGTAAAATGTACAATTGGTGATGTTCAAAGAAATGTGTTTCTTTTCCAAAAAAGTTAGAGCCAGTTGCAGCGTGTTCAGATGAATCCGTTAAGGCGCGTTTCGGAGCTCTGTGAGATTTCTGTGATTTTCTGAAATAACACTCACTCATTCAACCCTCTGTAAATAAGTCAGTTCTTCTTGGGGCTAGGGGGCAGTATTGAGAATTTTGAAAAAAATATGTGCCCATTTTTAACTGCCTCCTACACCAACTCAGAAGCTAGGATATGCATATAACAGATTTGGATAGAAAACACTCTGAATTTTCTAAAACTGTTTGAATGGTGTCTGTCAGTATAACAGAACTCATATGGCAGTCAAAACCCTGAGACAAATTCTAACAGGAAGTGGATATCTGATGTGTTGAATTACTTTTAAGCCTATGCCATTGAAACACACAGGGACTTATTAATCATTGAGCACTTCCTACGCCATCCACTAGATGTCACCAGTCTTTACAAAGTGTTTTTTTGTCTTCTACTGTGAAAACTGACCGAACGAGAGGCTTGGAAAGTTGGTCATAAGCGGATGGCCTATACTACTCTGGCGCGCGAGTGCATGTTTGGGTACTCTCGTTCCAATACGTTTTAAAAGAGAATGCAATCGTCCGCCTTGAATATTATTGAAGTTCTGATTGAAAAAGGCCCTAATGATTTATGCTATACAACGTTTGACATGTTTGAACGAACGTAAATATTTTTCCCCCACTCTTTGGTGAAGACAAGTCCGGCGGGCGTCGTTCATGTTTTTGAGTAGCCTACAGGACGCGCTAACAACACGGAGCTTTTTGGAGATAAATTATGAGCTTTTTCGAACAAAACTACATTTGTTATGGAACTGGGATTCCTGGAAGTGCCTTCTGATGAAGATAATCAAAGGTAAGGGAATATTTACATAGTATTTTTGATTTTAGATCTCTCCAACATGGCGCCTAGTCTGTATCGCCAAGCCTATTTTTCTGAGCGCAGTACTCAGATTATTGCAAAGTGTGATTTCCCAGTAAAGTTATTTTTGGCAATGCGGTTGCGTTCACGAGATGTTCATCTATAATTCTTTGAACGACAATATAATATTTTACCAATGGTTTCGAATAGTAATTATTTAATTTGTTGTGCTGATTGACTGGCGGTATTGGAGGGAAAATATTTTCTCAACATCAACGCCATTGTAAAATGCTGTTTTTGGATATAAATATGAACTTGATAGAACAAAAAAATGCATGTATTGTCTAACATAATGTCCTAGGAGTGTCATCTGATGAAGATTGTCAAAGGTTAGTGCATAATTTTAGCTGGTTTTCTGCTTTTGGTGACACCTGTCTTTGCATTGACAAAACATTACACACAGCTATTTTCAATGTACTGTCCTAACATAATCTAACTTTATGCTTTCACCGTAAAGCCTTTTTGAAATCGGACAACGTGGTTAGATTAAGGAGATGTTTATCTTTCAAAGGGTGTAAGATAGTTGTATGTTTGAGAAATTTGAATTATGACATTTAATTGTTTTCAAATTTGGCGCCCTTGATAATTCACCTTCTGTTGATAGGGTGTACCAGGGGTGGGCCGCACCTAGCCCATAGAAGCTAACGTAAAGACTTAAAACTCAATATTCTATAAGAGCCTAACCCAAGGAGGATGTGTTCACTTTCAGCTTCCTGTGTCAACCAGAAGTGCCTTAAAATGGTGTCATAGGGGCTGTTTCGAAGGTTTAAAAAGGTCAGATCTTTCCACAACTTCATGTGTGAGATTAGGCAACCCTCATGAACTGTAAATCAGTCATCTCTCCAAACAGATGTCAAAGAAAAGCTCTCACACACACACACACACACACACACACACACACACACACACACACACACACACACACACACCACACACACACACACACACACACACACACACACACACACACACACACACACACAGCAAGGATGGAGTGACACAGTGCGGGGCTTAAAGACACACAGAGCCTGCAATGGCATTCCCATTATCTCTAGGCCGTGCCGAGTCCAACGAGACACCCCGCTTGACCGTAGCTCGCTCGGTCTGAGCATAGCGACCTTGAATAAAAGTAGGCCCAAAATGAAGCCTGGCCCTAAATTTCAGGTGCTTTTGGGTGACAGCGGGAGAACCGTTAGGGTTAAAAGGACAATTCAACCACAGGAACTTTCCTGAGGTCCTCCCGATCTGTGCAAGCCTAACCTTGACCGTGTGGCATTAACCCTTAACTGTAAAAACAGGGTTTTTTCATATCACAGATTACAATGACATCTCTCCCCATAGAAATACATTGCCTATTCCCCAAAATTCAACCTGAAGCCTATGTGGGTTATGAATGCCTTATGAACCTGTCTTCGATGACAATCCATCAGGCCACTGTGAGGTCTACCTGTGTTGATTCTAAGCTTCCTAGAGCAACCGGAAGTGGTTAAATTCACCCTAAAGTTGTTTTGATGTACCAAACCTGCAGTTTGTCAAACTCACTGCATTCAACCCTGTGTAGATCAGTCAATTCTTAACCTCTCTGGGCTAGGTGGGACGTCCCACCTACTCAACAGCCAGTGTAATCCCGTGGCGCGATATTCAAATACCTCAAAAATGCTAAAACGTCAATTTTTCAAACATATGACTATTTTACACCATTTTAAAGACAAGACTCTCGTTAATCTAACAACACTGTCCGATTTCAAAAAGGCTTTACAACGAAAGCAAAACATTAGATTATGTCAGCAGAGTACCCAGCCAGAAATAATCAGACACCTATTTTTCAAGCTAGCATATAATGTCACATAAACCCAAACCACAGCTAAATGCAGCACTAACCTTTGATGATCTTCATCAGATGACAATCTTAGGACATTATGTTATACAATACATGCATGTTTTGTTCAATGAAGTTCATATTTATATCAAAAACCAGCTTTTTACATTAGCATGTGACTAGCATTCCCACCGAACACTGCCGGTGAATTTACTAAATTACTCACGATAAACATTCACAAAAAACATAATTATTTTAAGAATTATAGATACAGAACTCCTCTATGCACTCGCTATGTCCGATTTTAAAATAGCTTTTCGGTGAAAGCACATTTTGCAATATTCTCAGTAGATAGCCCGGCATCACAGGGCTAGCTATTTAGACACCCAGCAAGTTTAGCACTCACCAAAGTCAGATTTACTATAAGAAAAATGTTATTACCTTTGCTGTTCTTCGTCAGAATGCACTCCCAGGACTTCTACTTCAATAACAAATGTTGGTTTGGTCCCAAATAATCCATTGTTATATCCAAATAGCGGCGTTTTGTTTGTGCGTTCCAGACACTATCCGAATGGTAAAGAAGGGTGACGAGCACGGCGCATTTCGTGACAAAAAAATTCTAAATATTCCATTATTTGCTTTCGTTGTAAGCAAGCGTCCCACCTAGCCCAGAGAGGTTAAAATCAATTTTTATGCCATTTTTCTCGTAAAAAAGTGATAATATTCCGACCAGGAGTGGTGGTTTTCGTTCAAAGAGAGGGAAAATAAAAACATCTTGTGCCCTCGTGCACGAGCCCCAGTCTAATGCTCCTCTGACAGGCCACTATCCAAACGCGCTAATGTGTTTCAGCCTGGGGCTGCCTCGATATCATTCAGCTTTTTCCCGGGCTCTGAGAGCCTATGGGAGCCATAGGAAGTGTCACGTTACAGCAAAGATCCTCAGTCTTCAATAAAAAGAGCCAGTATTTTCACGGCTGGATAAAAAACGTACCGATTTAATCTGGTTACTACTCCTGCCCAGTAACTAGAATATGCATATAATTATTGGCTTTGGATAGAAAACACTCCAAAGTTTCTAAAACTGTTTGAATGGTGTCTGTGAGTATAACAGAACTCAAATGGCAGGTCAAAACCTGAGAGATTCCTTTACAGGAAGTGGCCTGTCTGACCATTTCTTGAACTTCTTTGCCATCTCTATCTTTTACAAAGGATCTCTGCTCTAACGTGACACTTCCTACGTCTTCCATGGGCGCTCAGAGCCTGGGAAAAACCTGAATGTCGTCATCCCAGCCCCAGGCTGAAACACATTATCGCCTTTCTCAAGTGGCCGATCAAGGGACTGTGGGCTTTGGCGCGTGACCTGGCCGCCCCCGTCTTTGTGATTTTTCCTCTGTTTGCCGAAAAGGAGATTCCCGGTCGGAATATTATCGCTTTTTTACGAGATAAATTGCATAAAAATTTATTTTAAACAGCGGTTGACATGCTTCGAAGTACGGTAATGGAATATCTAGAATTTTTTTGTCACGAATTGAGCAATGCGCACGACCCTGATTTACCATTTCGGATAGTGTCTGGGACGCACTAACAAAACGCCGCTATTCGGATATAACGATGGATTATTTTGGACCAAACCAACATTTGTTATTGAAGTAGCAGTCCTGGGAGTGCATTCTGACGAAGACAACAAAAGGTAATCAAACTTTTATAATAGTAAATCTGATTTTGGTGAAGGATAAACTTGCCGGTTGTCTAAATAGCTAGCCTGTGATGGCTGGGCTATGTACTTAGAATATTGCAAAATGTGCTTTCACCAAAAAGCTATTTTAAAAATCCTACATATCGAGTGCATAGAGGAGTTCTGTATCTATAATTCTTAAAATAATTGTTATGCTTTTTGTGAACGTTTATCGTGAGTAATTTAGTAAATTGTTAGCAAATTCCCCGGAAGTTTGCGGGGGGTATGCTAGTTCTGAACGTCACATGCTAATGTAAAAAGCTGTTTTTTGATATAAATATGAACTTGATTGAACAAAACATGCATGTATTGTATAACATAATGTCCTAGGTGTGTCATCTGATGAAGATCATCAAAGGTTAGTGCTGCATTTAGCTGTCTTCTGGGTTTTTGTGACATTATATGCTAGCTTGAAAAATGGGTGTCTGATTATTTCTGGCTTGGTACTCTGCTGACATAATCTAATGTTTTGCTGTAAAGCCTATTTGAAATCGGACAGTGTGGTTAGATAAAGGAGAGTCTTGTCTTTAAAATGTTGTGAAATAGTCATATGTTTGCAAAATTGAAGTTTTTGTATTTTTGAGGAATTTGTAATTCGCGCCACGCCTATCATTGGATATTGGAGCAGGTGTTCCGCTAGATGTAAGAGGTTAAGGGGGTGATAAGTTTTAAAAACATTTTTCATATTTTCAAAATTTTCCTCTTGGGTCTTGACTTGTGTTACATTTGCAATAAGAAAAAGTTACGGTGGAGCGGCTCGCCCTCTATTGGATTTTTGCTGTGTGACACTTGGCATTTGCCATATGACATTTGCAATATGTTTTGAATGAAACAACATCCAAATGAGTGGTATTGTACATCGTGTATATGTTTCGTACGGTGCAAATATGTTCCCATTCATTTTTGTCCATTTCATGGGGGTCTTCCCTTACATCACTTAGCTTATGGCCCTGAACCCCTCCCTCTGCAACTGGATCCTGGACTTCCTGACAGGCCACCCCCAGGATGTCAGGTCTATGTTCCACCAGCCATCAGTGGTCAAGTCTACGTTCCACCAGCCATCAGGTCTATGTTCCACCAGCCATCAGTGGTCAGGTCTATGTTCCACCAGCCATCAGTGGTCAGGTCTTTGTTCCACCAGCCATCAGAGGTCAGGTCTATATTTCACCAGCCATCAGAGGTCAGGTCTATGTTCCACCAGCCATCAGTGGTCAAGTCTACGTTCCACCAGCCATCAGGTCTATGTTCCACCAGCCATCAGTGGTCAGGTCTATGTTCCACCAGCCATCAGTGGTCAGGTCTTTGTTCCACCAGCCATCAGAGGTCAGGTCTATATTTCACCAGCCATCAGAGGTCAGGTCTATGTTCCACCAGCCATCAGTGGTCAAGTCTACGTTCCACCAGCCATCAGGTCTATGTTCCACCAGCCATCAGTGGTCAGGTCTATGTTCCACCAGCCATCAGTGGTCAGGTCTTTGTTCCACCAGCCATCAGAGGTCAGGTCTATATTTCACCAGCCATCAGAGGTCAGGTCTATGTTCCACCAGCCATCAGTGGTCAAGTCTACGTTCCACCTGCCATCAGGTCTATGTTCCACCAGCCATCAGTGGTCAGGTCTATGTTCCACCAGCCATCAGGTCTATGTTCCACCAGCCATCAGTGGGCAGGTCTATGTTCCATCAGCCATCAGGTCTACGTTCCATCAGCCATCAGTGATCAGGTCTACGTTCCATCAGCCATCAGTGATCAGGTCTACTTTCCACCAACCAAGTGGGCAGGTCTTTGTTCCACCAGCAATCAGGTCTATGTTCCACCAGTCATCATTGGTCAGGTCTATGTTCCACCAGCCATCATTGGTCAGGTCTACGTTCCACCAGCCATCAGAGGTCAGGTCTACGTTCCACCAGCCATCAGTGGTCAGGTCTATGTTCCACCAGCCATCAGCGGTCAGGTCTACGTTCCACCAGCCATCAGTGGTCAGGTCTATGTTCCTCAAACCATGAGTGGTCAGGTCTATGTTCCACCAGCCATCAGTGGGCAGGTCTATGTTCCATCAACCATCAGTGGGCAGGTCTATGTTCCATCAGCCATCAGGTCTATGTTCCACCAACCATGAGTGGGCAGGTCTTTGTTCCACCAGCCATCAGGTCTATGTTCCACCAGCCATCAGTGGTCAGGTCTACGTTCCACCAGCCATCAGAGGTCAGGTCTACGTTCCACCAGCCATCAGAGGTCAGGTCTACGTTCCACCAGCCATCAGAGGTCAGGTCTATGTTCCACCAGCCATCAGAGGTCAGGTCTATGTTCCACCAGCCATCAGAGGTCAGGTCTATGTTCCACCAGCCATCAGAGGTCAGGTCTATGTCTATGTTCCACCAGCCATCATTGGTCAGGTCTATGTTCCACCAGCCATCAGAGGTCAGGTCTATGTTCCACCAGCCATCAGAGGTCAGGTCTATGTTCCACCAGCCATCAGTGGTCAAGTCTACGTTCCACCTGCCATCAGGTCTATGTTCCACCAGCCATCAGTGGTCAGGTCTATGTTCCACCAGCCATCAGGTCTATGTTCCACCAGCCATCAGTGGGCAGGTCTATGTTCCATCAGCCATCAGGTCTACGATCCATCAGCCATCAGATCTATGTTCCATCAGCCATCAGGTCTACTTTCCACCAACCAAGTGGGCGGGTCTTTGTTCCACCAGCCATCAGGTCTATGTTCCACCAGTCATCATTGGTCAGGTCTATGTTCCACCAGCCATCATTGGTCAGGTCTACGTTCCACCAGCCATCAGAGGTCAGGTCTACGTTCCACCAGCCATCAGATGTCAGGTCTACATTCCACCAGCCATCAGAGGTCAGGTCTACGTTCCACCAGCCATCAGTGGTCAGGTCTATGTTCCACCAGCCATCAGCGGTCAGGTCTACATTCCACCAGCCATCAGTGGTCAGGTCTATGTTCCTCAAACCATGAGTGGGCAGGTCTTTGTTCCACCAGCCATCAGGTCCATGTTCCACCAGCCATCAGTGGTCAGGTCTATGTTCCACCAGCCATCAGTGGGCAGGTCTATGTTCCATCAACCATCAGTGGGCAGGTCTATGTTCCACCAACCATGAGTGGGCAGGTCTTTGATCCACCAGCCATCAGGTCTATGTTCCACCAGCCATCAGTGGTCAGGTCTACGTTCCACCAGCCATCAGAGGTCAGGTCTATGTTCCACCAGCCATCAGAGGTCAGGTCTATGTTCCACCAGCCATCAGAGGTCAGGTCTATGTTCCACCAGCCATCAGAGGTCAGGTCTATGTCTATGTTCCACCAGCCATCATTGGTCAGGTCTATGTGTATTATGATGATGACAAAACTAATTATCCCATGAAGTTGGTTCATTCAATCACGTAGCATTTGCTTCCATTTGTGCGTTTCTTTGCCATTACCCCATTCCATCTACCCACAGAGCCCGAGTCCAGTCCCCTCTCCTCTTCACTCCATAGTGGAACTGACAGAACCCTACTGACCGGAACGCTGGCGGGACTGACCGGAACCCTGGCGGAACTGACCGGAGCCCTGGCGGAACTGACCGGAGCCCTGGCGGAACTGACCGGAGCCCTGGCGGAACTGACCGGAGCCCTGGCGGAACTGACCGGAGCCCTGGCGGAACTGACCGGAACCCTAGTGGAACTGACCGGAACCCTAGTGGAACTGACTGGAACCGACTGGAACCTAGTGGAACTGACTGGAACCCTAGTGGAACTGACTGCAACCCTAGCGGAACCCTGGCGGAACTGACTGGAACCCTAGCGGAACCCTGGCGGAACTGACTGGAACCCTAGCGGAACTGACTGGAACCCTGGCGGAACTGACTGGAACCCTGGCGGAACTGACTGGAATCCTGGCGGAACTGACTGGAACCCTAGTGGAACTGACTGGAACCCTAGTGGAACTGACTGGAACCCTAGTGGAACTGACTGGAACCCTAGTGGAACTGACTGGAACCCTAGTGGAACTGACTGGAACCCTAGTGGAACCTAGTGGAACCCTGGTGGAACTGACTGGAACCCTAGTGGAACTGACTGGAACCCTAGTGGAACTGACTGGAACCGACTGGAACCTAGTGGAACCCTGGCGGAACTGACTGGAACCCTAGTGGAACCTAGTGCAACCCTGGCGGAACCAAGTGGAACCCTGGCGGAACCAAGTGGAACCCTGGCGGAACCAAGTGGAACCCTGGCGGAACCAAGTGGAACCCTGGCGGAACCAAGTGGAACCCTGGCGGAACTGACTGGAACCCTGGTGGAACTGACTGGAACCCTGGTGGAACTGACTGAACCTCTTTTTCAGACCAATTTAGGATATGACTCATGTAGTATATCACACACACAGTGCTCAGTGAAAGAAAGGCATTTGTTTCCACAGAGAAATCAGATCACATGTCAAATATAAAAACAAAGACCTCAGGCTGAATTCCCCTTAAAAAGACCTCAGGCTGAATTCCCCTTAAAAAGACCTCAGGCTGAATTCCCCTTAAAAAGACCTCAGGCTGAATTCCCCTTAAAAAGACCTCAGGCTGAATTCCCCTTAAAAAGACCTCAGGCTGAATTCCCCTTAAAAAGACCTCAGGCTGAATTCCCCTTAAAAAGACCTCAGGCTGAATTCCCCTTAAAAAGACCTCAGGCTGAATTCCCCTTAAAAAGACCTCAGGCTGAATTCCCCTTAAAAAGACCTGGCTGGCTGGCTGGCTGGCTGACACACACACACACACACACACACACACACACACACACACACACACACACACACACACACACACACACACACACACACACACACACACACACACCCACACACACACACAGAAAGACCTCTGACAACAGATGACGACATTTGATCTATGGAATATGCCAGAGAATCCCTTATCATTTTACCACAGCAACAACGTGAGTTCAGTAATTTCAGGTTCAAAACCATTTTCTCAAAAAAAAACGGTACATGTATAAAACTTTCCTGGCTGCATTATTCAGAGAACAGGAAAGAGAACACTCCCACGTACAAAATATAACAGAGGGAACGATGTAAACAAGTCGTTGTTTTGTTGTGAAGAAGTGGATTTGTGCCCACTCGTCTTGAACGTGCGCCCTGTCTAAATCTGCCATAAGGCCCAATACTAAAATATATTTTCTTTAGAAGCATTGTACTGCAAATGACTAAATAGGGCTCTTGAGTGGCGCAGTGGTTTAAGGCACTGCAAGAGGTGTCACTACAGTCCATGGTTCGCTTCCAGGCTGTATCACATCCGGCAGCGATTGGGAGTTCCATAGGGCGGCACACAATTGGCCCAGCGTCATCCAGGTTTGGCCGGGATAAAAATAAACATTATTAATTTGCTCCCTTGTTAGCAGTTAGCTACAGTTTAGTCATTTGTTAGAAGTTAGCTACAGTATAGTCATTTCTTAGCAGTTAGCGACAGTTAAGATTTCTTTGTTAGCAGTAAGCTAGTGAAACGTTGTCATTATAAACACTAACGAGCTAGAAACGGTTTCATTCTGTTAATGCTTTGGTTTGTTCCTCACTTTGTGTCGGAGCTCCGTGTTCCGTCTTGCCTGCGTCATTTGGGTTGAGCAGCAGGAGCGTGTTTGCCTTTTCGCACAACGCTATATGTTACCAGGTTGCCGCCATTCGCCGGTTCCATTCACATAACAATTCATTATTAACCTCTTGACGGTCGCCTAGGATAGGGGGCGCTACAGCGATTTTTGACGGCCTCCTACTCAAACTCAGAAGCTAGGATATGCATATAATTAATACTTGTGGATAGAAAACACCCTAAAGTTTCTAAAACTGTTTGAATGGTGTCTGTGAGTATAACAGAACTCATATGGCAGTCAAAACCCCGAGACAGATCGTAACAGGATGTGGAATTCTGAATTGCGGACTCAACTTCATCACTTTGCCTATTAATCACACCGTGAGCAATGGTTCATTGAGCACTTCCTATTGCTTCCACTAGATGTCCCCAGTCTTTACAAAGTGGTTTGAGTCTCCTACTGTGAAAACTGACTGAATGAGAGACTGTGGAAAGTGGTCACATGAGGAGGGCCATCACCATTATGACACCGGCGCCCCTGGCTACCCTCCCCTTTTGAAACGTTTTGAAAGACAATGCAATCGTCCCCCTTGAATCTTATTGGAGCTCTGGTTGAAAAAGGCCCTAAAGATTTATGTTATACAACGTTTGACATGTTTGAACGAACCTAAATTAAAAAAAAAATGCATTTTATTGAAAGAGTAGTCCCGCAGCCGACGGAAGTTTTGGAGCAGCCTTCAGAACGCGCTAACAAGAACAAGCTATTGGGACGTAAAGGATTAACTTTTTCGAACGAAAATATATTTGTTGTGGACCTGGGATTCCTGGAAGTGCTTTCTGAGGAAGATAATCAAAGGTAAGGGATTATTGACAATAGTATACAAGAGTAGATTTGATATGCGATTGTTCCAAGATGGCGCTGACCTGTAACGGTAGCCTATTTTTCTGAGTATCGCATCCCCTTTTATCGCAAAGTGTGATTACCCAGTAAAGTTATTTTTAAATCTGGCATTACAGGTGCTTTCAAGAAATATTCCTATAAATCTTAGAATGACAATATTACATTTTAAAAATGTTTTCGAATAGTAATTTAGTAAATTGTAGCGCTGTTTTACCGGATGCATTTGAGGGAAAATAGTTAGTCAACGTCACGCGCCGATGTAAATTGCTGTTTTTATATATAAATATGAACTTTATCGAACAAAAGAATGCATGTATTGTGTAACATGATGTCCTAGGAGTGTCATCTGCTGAAGATTGTCAAAGGTTAGTGCTGCATTTAGCTGTTTTTTGGTTATTTGTGATGCATGTGGTTGGTCGGAAAATGGCTATGTGGCTACTTTTACGATATACTCCTCTAACATAATCTAATGTTTTGCTTTTGCTGTAAAGCCTTTTTGAAATCGGACAACGTGGTTCGATTCAGGAGAGGTGTATCTATAAAACGATATAACATAGTCCTATATTTGGAAAAAATATATATATTAAATTTTGTTATGCTAATGGCGATAGGATTTTTCGCTGGATGTCGCCCGACCAGGGGTTAATGTTATTTAACGTGTTCTAATTTCAAGTGTACATGGAAGTGGTCATGCCTGTTTAAGACAGAATATTTGTAATGAGGTAATTGTGAGGAAGCCCGTTACATTTGTATAAGCCATCAGACCAGAGAACCTTGTTTCCCATAGACTCCTTTAGGTGCCTTTTGGCAAACTCCAAGCGGGCTGTCATGTGCCTTTTACTGAGGAGTGGCTTCCGTCTGGCCACTCTACCATAAAGGCCTGATTGGTAGAGTGCTGCAGAGATGGTTTTCCTGCTGGAAGGTTCTCCCATCTCCACAGAGGAACTCTGGAGCTCTGTCAGAGTGACCATCGGGATCTTGGTCACCTGCCTGACCAAGTCCCTTCTTCCCCGATTGCTCAGTTTGGCTGGGCGGCCAGCTCTAGGAAGACTCTCGGTGGTTCCAAACTTCTTCCATTTAAGAATGATGGAGGCCACTGTGTTCTTGGGGACCTTCAATGCTGCAGAAATGTTTTGGTACCCTTCCCCAGATCTGTGCCTTGACACAATCCTGTTTTGGAGCTCTACGACCTCATGGCTTGGTTTTTGCTCTGACATGCACTGTCAACTGTGGGACCTTATATAGACAGATGTGTTCCTTTCCAAATCATGTCCAATCAATTGAATTTACCACAGGTGGACTCCAATCAAGTTGTAAAAACATCAAGGATGATCAATGGAAACAGGATGCACCTGAGCTCAATTTGGAGTCTCATTGCAAAGGGTCTGAATACTTAAGGTATCGATTTTTTAATACATTTGCAAACATTTCTATGATATGTCATTATGGGGTGTAGTGTGTAGTTTGATGAGGATTTTTGTTATTTTTTATCCATTTTAGAATAAGGCTGTAAGGTAACAAAATGTGGAAAAAGTGAAGGGGTCTGAATACTTTGCGAATGTACTCTATGTGCACACTGCCCACAAAATGAGGTGGAAACTGAGCTGCACTTTCTAACCTCCTGTCAAATGTATGACCATAGAGACACATATTTCCCTCAGATTACACAGACCCACAAAGAATTTGAAAACAAATCCAATCTTGATAAATAAATACCACATTGTGCCATCACAGCAGCAATATTTGTGACCTGTTGCCACATGAAAATGGAAACCAGTGAACAAACATTGTAAATACAACCTATACTTATGTTTATTTATTTTACTTTCATACTTCAACTACTTGCACATTGTATAATTTTTCAATGTCAATGTTCCATTTTGAAACATTTGTGAAAGTATGTTTATTGTTAATTTCTAATTGTTTATTTCAGTTTTGTTTATTATCTATTTCACTTACTTTGGCAATGTAGACATATTTCTCCCATGCTACTAAAGCCCGTTAAACAGAATTTAATTGGAACCGAGAGCTCCACCACAAGAGTCCCCTCCACTCCTCTCCAGTCTGCCTGTCTGAACCAGATCCTGAGGGGAACTAGAGAAGTGCATCCTCTCCCTCTCTCCCTCCCTGTCTCCCTCCCTGTCTCCCTCTCTTTCAGCTGGAAAAGGTTGGGGCCTTACACAATCTGAACTCTTCACTGACGTCTCAACTTTCTCGCTCCACTGAAAATATTACAAGTGTTGCTTTCATTCAACGCCAGAGTAGTGGGAGAGACTGGGAGACTCACAGAGCAGTGGGAGAGACTGGGAGACTCACAGAGCAGTGGGAGAGAATGGGAGACTCACAGAGCAGTGGGAGAGACTGGGAGACTCACAGAGCAGTGGGAGAGACTGGGAGACTGACAGAGTAGTGGGAGAGACTGGGAGACTCAGAGTAAAGAGAAACAATAGCAAAATCCCTGATAGAATAACAGCGAGGGAGACACCCCGATCATGGGGTAGATAGATGGAACACAGAGTCCAAAGGGAACTTTATTCCATTTATAGTGCACTGTATCACCATAGGGAACCAGTAAAAAGTAGTGCACTATATAGGGAATAGAGTGCCATTTGGGAGGTAGACAGAGAGAGAGACATCCTCCGTGGTCTCTGATGTCAGCGCCAAGGTGAGAATGAGGCTCCTCGTTGATTTCCCACAGTCCTCTCTGGGGAGGGCAGATCGGGTTCAAATGAGAACTAGTTTCTGGAAGACGCTATGTCTGTCTCGGTCATGACTGGACACAAAATAACTAAAGAGAAAGGTCATATGACGTGGGAGAGAGCGTGTGTGTCACACAGCATGGGCTCTGAACGGTAGGGCTACGGTTGGCCACAGCTGTTCCTACACTGGCTACAGCTGTTCCTACACTGGCTACAGCTGTTCCTACACTAGCTACAGCTGTTCCTACACTAGCAACAGCTGTTCCTACACTAGCAACAGCTGTTCCTACACTAGCAACAGCTGTTCCTACACTGACTACAGCTGTTCCTACACTGACTACAGCTGTTCCTACACTGACTACAGCTGTTCCTACACTGACTAGCCTTCACGGCTACATCTTTCCCCCAAACTTCTGAATGTGAATCAAATCAATGAAGGTACATGACTTCTGAATAGGAAACTACCTTCATGTGAATCTCCCTCAGACCAGACAAAGTGTTGAGTTTGTGTGAGAGAAAATATATGTGTTGAAAGGAATGGTGGTCTCTCACATTACCAACTATAGTCAGATAAATATTCAGAGCCTAGCCTAGGCCTACATGTTCTTAGAAGGTACTACATGTTCTTAGAAGGCACTACACGTACTTAGAAGGTACCATTTCCCTCAGTGTTGGATACATGTCAGTGGTCCAGTGTGGCTCAGTTGGTAAGAGCCAGGCACTAACAACTACGGGGTCATTGGTTCCTTTCCCAATGGACCCACATATTCTTACATATGCACTCACTGTGCTAGCCTATACATCACCCTGCACTCACTGTGCTAGCCTATACATCACCCTGCACTCACTGTGCTAGCCTATAGATCACCCTGCACTCACTGTGCTAGCCTATAGATCACCCTGCACTGACTGTACTAGCCTATAGATCACCCTGCACTCACTATACTAGCCTATAGATCACCCTGCACTCAATGTACTAACCTATAGATCACCCTGCACTCACTATACTAGCCTAGTGATCACCCTGTACTCAATGTACTAGCCTATAGATCACCCTGCACTGACTGTACTAGCCTAGTGATCACCCTGCACTCAATGTACTAGCCTATAGATCACCCTGCACTCACTGTGCTAGCCTATAGATCACCCTGCACTCAATGTACTAGCCTATAGATCACCCTGCACTCACTATACTAGCCTATAGATCACCCTGCACTCACTATACTAGCCTATAGATCACCCTGCACTCACTGTGCTAGCCTATAGATCACCCTGCACTCAATGTACTAACCTATAGATCACCCTGCACTCACTATACTAGGCTAGTGATCACCCTGCACTCAATGTACTAGCCTATAGATCACCTGGCACTGACTGTACTAGCCTAGTGATCACCCTGCACTCACTGTACTAACATATAGATCACCCTGCACTCACTGTACTAGCCTATACATCACCCTGCACTGACTGTACTAGCCTAGTGATCACCCTGCACTCACTGTACTAGCCTATAGATCACCCTGCACTCACTATACTAGCCTATAGATCACCCTGCACTGACTGTGCTAGCCTATAGATCACCCTGCACTCAATGTACTAACCTATAGATCACCCTGCACTCACTATACTAGCCTAGTGATCACCCTGCACTCAATGTACTAGCCTATAGATCACCTGGCACTGACTGTACTAGCCTAGTGATCACCCTGCACTCACTGTACTAACCTATAGATCACCCTGCACTCACTATACATCACCCTGCACTGACTGTACTAGCCTATACATCACCCTGCACTGACTGTACACTGACTGTACTATCCTATGCATCACCCTGCACTCACTGTACTAGCCTATACATCACCCTGCACTGACAGTACTAGCCTATTGATCCCCCTGCACTCACTAGACATCACCCTGCACTGATTGTGCTAGCCTACAGATCACCCTGCACTGACTGTGCTAGCCTATACATCAGCACTCTTACTCTGAGACACTTTATGAATACGGCCTGAAACAGAATGCTCCCAGGGTTTAATGTAGCCAAGCTCTTTTCAGCCTGGTCTCAGTGAATGGCCTAGTCTGGTCCCAGGTCAGTTTCTGCTGTCTTGCCAACCCCTATGGTCATTGTCGTGACAAGATTGCACAAACAGATGTCGTTCTCTCCCTGGACCCCAGATCCAGTGGTGTGTGACCCCTGTAAACTCCGGAACCCTTCACCCCACAACCCCTTGAACCCACAACCTCAGACACTCTGTCCCAATCTTGTCCCCATCCCTGGGAGTAGGGGTCGGGGGCCTGGAAATAACCCTGGCAGGTCCAGGGGCCACACTACATAAACAAAGCCAGCATATACATACTGCATCCAAAATGGCACCCTATTCCCTATAAAGTGCCCTACCTTGACCAGGGTCCATAGGGAACAGGGTGCCATTTGGGACACATCCAGTGGGACCCAGGCGCACAATTTGGCAGCGCATCCAGGGGCCAATCTAAGTTAACAACTTCCAGCACATACAGTGGGAAGTGGGAGCAGTATTTGGCAACGAAGCCCTATAATAACAGACAGACAGAGCCCCGTGCTGGTGATGTTGCCAAGCGACTGGAAGGAAGAGGAAGTAGTGGAGTATAAACAGCCACTCACCACGGTTACGGTTACCGCCGGGGTCGGGTTAGCTGAGACATCCTCCAGTCGGCTCACACACACCACATAACGCTCAGGAAACACACGCAGCTCTGGGGAGAAAACACACACATACATTATACACACACACACCCACACACACCCACCCCTCTGGGGAGAAAACACACATGATATATACACAAACATTATGGTAGTGAATATAATAAATGGAAGTCTTGGCCAGATATCCAGCTGATTCAGGGTGAGGTTAGCAAGGCCAGATATCCAGCTGAATCAGGGTGAGTTAAGGGTTAGGTTAGCAAGGCCAGATCTGAATCAGGGTGAGTTAAGGGTTAGGTTAGCAAGGCCAGATCTGAATCAGGGTGAGTTAAGGGTTAGGTTAGCAAGGCCAGATCTGAATCAGGGTGAGTTAAGGGTTAGGTTAGCAAGGCCAGATCTGAATCAGGGTGAGTTAAGGGTTAGGTTAGCAAGGCCAGATCTGAATCAGGGTGAGTTAAGGGTTAGGTTAGCAAGGCCAGATCTGAATCAGGGTGAGTTAAGGGTTAGGTTAGCAAGGCCAGATATCCAGCTGATTCAGGGTGAGTTAAGGGTTAGGTTAGCAAGGCCAGATCTGAATCAGGGTGAGTTAAGGGTGAGGTTAGCAAGGACAGATATCCAGCTGATTCAGGGTGAGGTTAGCAAGGCCAGATATCCAGCTGATTCAGGGTGAAGTTAGCAAGGCCAGATATCCAGCTGAATCAGGGTGAGTTAAGGGTGAGGTTAGCAAGGCCAGATATCCAGCTGAATCAGGGTGAGTTAAGGGTGAGGTTAGCAAGGCCAGATATCCAGCTGAATCAGGGTTAGGTTAGCAAGGCCAGATATCCAGCTGAATCAGGGTTAGGTTAGCAAGGCCAGATATCCAGCTGAATCAGGGTTAGATTAGCAAGGCCTGATATCCAGCTGAATCAGGGTTAGGTTAGCAAGGCCAGATATCCAGCTGAATCAGGGTTAGGTTAGCAAGGCCAGATATCCAGCTGATTCAGGGTGAGGTTAGCAAGGCCAGATATCCAGCTGAATCAGGGTGAGTTAAGGGTTAGGTTAGCAAGGCCAGATCTGAATCAGGGTGAGTTAAGGGTTAGGTTAGCAAGGACAGATATTTACAAAACCCTCAAACCACAGAAAGTTTACAGATGCTCCCCGTGTGTGTGTGTGTGTGTGTGCTCAGAACCACGTGAACAACAACATATAATATGGAGCAACTTAGTTTAAAATTACAAATCACATCTGTGTCCAAAACGGCACCCTATTCCCTATATAGTACACTACTGTAGACCAGGGCCCTATTCCCTATACAGTACACTACTGTAGACCAGGGCCCTATTCCCTATATAGTACACTACTGTAGACCAGGGCCCTATTCCCTATATAGTACACTACTGTAGACCAGGGCCCTATTCCCTATATAGTACACTACTGTTGACCAGGGCCCATCCATCAGGAAGTAGTACACCAGGGCCCATCCATCAGGAAGTAGTACACTAGGGCCCATCCATCAGGAAGTAGTGCACTAGGGCCCATCCATCAGGAAGTAGTACACCAGGGCCCATCCATCAGGAAGTAGTACACTAGGGCCCATCCATCAGGAAGTAGTGCACTAGGGCCCATCCATCAGGAAGTAGTACACTAGGGCCCATCCATCAGGAAGTAGTGCACCAGGGCCCATCCATCAGGAAGTAGTGCACCAGGGCCCATCCATCAGGAAGTAGTGCACCAGGGCCCGTCCATCAGGAAGTAGTACACTAGGACCCATCCATCAGGAAGTAGTGCACCAAGGGCCCATCCATCAGGAAGTAGAACACTAGGGCCCATCCATCAAGAAGTAGTGCACCAAGGGCCCATCCATCAGGAAGTAGAACACTAGGGCCCATCCATCAGGAAGTAGTGCACCAGGGCCCATACATCAGGAAGTAGTGCACCGGGGCCCATCCATCAGGAAGTAGTACACCAGGGCCCATCCATCAGGAAGTAGTACACCAGGGCCCATCCATCAGGAAGTAAAGTACACCAGGGCCCAAAAAAAGCCAAACTGCTGGGCTGCTTCTTGTCTCTCAAGACTGTACACATTAACAGTAGAGTCAGATAAATATTCTCCAGTCTACCTGGACTTTAATTACAATAACCACATTGCTTAACAGAACAATACACAGTCATCATGTTGACCATGTCTGATATATACAGTGCATTCGGAAGGTATTCAGACCACTTTCCGTTTTCCACATTTTGATACAGCCTTATTCTAAAATGGATTTAAAAAAAAAATCTTCCCCTAATCAATCTACACACAATACCCAATAATAACAGAGCGAAAACAGGTTTAGACATTTTTGCAAATGTATTAAATATATAAAACTTGAGGCTGTAATCGCTGCCAAAGGTGATTCAACAAAGTACTGAGTAAAGGGTCTGAATACTTCTGTAAATGTGATATTTCTCTTTATTAATTTATTTTATAAAATTGCTACAAACCTGTATTTGCTTTGTCATTATTGGGTAGTGTGTGTAGATTGATGAGGGAACAAAAAACTTCAGTCCATTTTAGAATAAGGCTGTAAAGTAACAAAATGTGGAAAAGGGGTATAAATACTTTCGAATGCACTGTACCCATTGGATTGCCATTCTGTTGTTTTTCAAATGAAGGAGTGGGACTTCAATAGTGTGAGTTGTTGAGTGAATCTGTCAACTCAGCCTTTCACATGTCAGTGCTCAGTCCTCAGGGGGAAGATATGAACTTTACTGACAGGTCTGGGGGCAGTCCTCAGGGGGAAGATATGAACTTTACTGACAGGTCTGGGGGCAGTCCTCAGGGGGAAGATATGCACTTTACTGACAGGTCTGGGGACAGTCCTCAGGGGGCATATATGAACTTTACTGACAGGTTTGGGGGCAGTCCTCAGGGGGCAGATATGAACTTTACTGACAGGTCTGGGGTCAGCTTAGGACAGTGTTCGTCTTCAGGGAAACAATATTAAGGGTTACAAGAGGAAGAATTCCATTTGGGAGGAATAGGATCATGAAAGTGTTCCAAGAGGAAGAATTCCATTTGGGAGGAAGAGGACCATAAAAGTGTTCCAAGAGGAATAGGACCATGAAAGTGTTCCAAGAGGAAGAATTCCATTTGGGAGGAAGAGGACCATGAAAGTGTCCCAACAGGAAGGGGACATGTAGGTGCCATGAATAAGGTCAGGGGCAGGAGATGGGCCATGGAGATGTAACATTCTCAGTCTCACAGCCCTCCTATAGAAGGAAAGGGTCTCCCAGCTCTTTACGGGCTCAGTAAGGAGGCCCTTCAGGGACAACCTTAACACCAGACTAAGACAGCCCACCAGGGACAAATGTAATGTCAGACTAAGGAGGCCCTCCAGGGACAAACAACGCCAGACTAAGGAGACCCTGCAGGGACAAACTTAACGGCAGATGAAGGGGAGCCTCCAGGGACAAACTTAACGGCAGATTAAGGAGGCCCTCCAGGGACACACTTAACAGCAGGATGTTCTCAAGCACGCCCATGGCAATAGCAGGTAGGGTCAGGATGTTAAAATAAGTGAAGGAGAGACCTTTCAAAAGGGAGATTGTGTGCACTCACTGCTTTGCATATACAAATACAGCACCAGTCAAAAGTTTGGACACACCTACTCATTCAAGGGATTTTGTAGTGAAGACATCAAAACTATGAAATAACACATATCAAAACATGTAGTAACCAAGAAAGTAATAAACAAAACAAAATAAATGTTATATTTGAGATTCTTCAAAGTAGCCACCCTTTACCTTGACAGCTTTGCACACTCTTGGCATTCTCTCAACCAGCTTCATGAGGTAGTCACCTGGAATGCATTTCAATTTGTATACTATTTGATTAATTTAAATGTTTATTTAACTAGGCAAGTCAGTTAGGAACACATTCTTATTTACAATGAAGGCCAACTCCGGCCAAGCCATAACCCGGACAACGCTGGGCCAATTGTGCGCCGCCCTATGGGACTCCCAATCACGGCCATTTGTCATACAGCCTGGAATCAAACCAGGTATGTAGTGACGGTTCTAGCACTGAGATGCAGTGCTTAGACTGCTGCGCCACTCGGGAGCCCCCCAATTAAATCGGTGTGTCTTGTTAAAAGTACATTTGGGGAATTTCTTTCCTTCTTAATGTGTTTGAGCCAATAACAACATAGGGTTGGTATACAGAAGATGGTCTTTTACCAAATAGGGCTAAGTCCATATTATGGCAAGAACAGCTCAAATAAGCAAAGAGAAACGACAGTCCATCATTACTTTAAGACATGAAGGCCAGTCAATCCAGAAAATGTTAAGAACTTTGAAAGTTTCTTCAAGTGCATTCGCAAAAACCATCAAGAGCTATGATGAAACTGGCTCTCAATGAGGACCGCCACAGGAATGGAAGACCCAGAGTTACCTCTGCTGCAAAGCATTAGAATTTCCAGCCTCAGAAATTGCAGCCCAAATAAATACTTCAGAGTTCAAGTAGCAGACACATCTCAACATCAACTGTTCAGAGGAGACTGCGTGAATCAGGCCTTCATGGTCGAAAAGGTGCAAAGAAACCACTACTAAAGCACACCAATAAGAAGAAGAGACTTGCTTGGGCCAAGAAACACGAGCAATGGACATTAGACCGGTGGAAATATGTCCTTTGGTCTGGAGTCCAAATTTTCGATTCTTGGTTCCAACCGCTGTGTCTTTGTGAGACGCAGAGTAGGTGAACGAATGATCTCCGCATGTATGGTTCCCACCGTGAAGCATGGAGGAGGAGGTGTTATGGTGCTTTGCTGGTGACACTGTGATTTATTTAGAATCCAAGGCACACTTAACCAGCATGATTAACACAGCATTCTGTAGTGATACACCATCCCATCTGGATTGCGCTTAGTGGGACTATCATTTGTTTTTCAACAGGACAATGACCCAAAACACACCTCCAGGCTATTTAAGGGCTATTTGACCAAGAAGGAGAGTGATGGAGTGCTGCGTCAGATGACCTGGCCTCCACAATCACCCGACCTCAACCCAATTGAGATGGTTTGGGATGAATTGGACTGCAGAGTGAAGGAAAAGCAGCCAACAAGTGTTCAACATATGTGGGAACTCCTTCCTATCATCAAGGCAAAGGGTCTAAAATATATTTTGATTTGTTTATCACTTTTTTGGTTACTACATGATTCCATATGTGTTATTTCATAGTTTTGATGTCTTCACTATTATTCTACAATGTAGAAAACAGTAAAAAATAAAACCCTGAGTAGGTGTGTTCAAACTTTTTACTGGTACAGTACATAAAGATGATTTATGAGTTCAAGGGTCTTTAAGGGCACGTACAAGCATCGCCTCCTGAAGTCTTTCAATATACACACGGTATACTTTCAAGTCAGCACTGAAGCAATGCAAATGACGGGTTTGCTTGAACTGAACTAGAGTCCTGTCCAGGGGGGTGTACTATGGGCCGCTCTGGTTCAGACAAGGCTTACTACTTACATGAACTGCAGTGTTGAGATGGTAACAGAAGTGAGATGGACACAACAGAAGAGGCGACCCTCGAACATGATTTAATATACCTTCCAGAGTTAGGGTCAAAACCATTTTCAATTCCAGTCAATTCAAAAAGTAAACCAAATCCCATTTCAATTCCAAATGGTCCTCATTGAAAAACCATTGAAGAGAACAGGAATTTCAGTGTGCTTCCTGAATTGAAATTTGACACCCAACCCTGATACCTACCAGTGTCCCCGTACTGCTTACTAAGAGGACCATCCTGGGTATAACATACGTGAATACCTACCATACTGCTGCTTGACAATACACTGCAGGTATAAACTAGGTGATTACCAACCTCCATACTGCTGCTTGACAATACACCGCAGGTTGAAATGTCTCTTCACAAAGTTGGCCACCAGGCTAACTCTTCTCCCTGTGAAAGAAAACAAGCAGGTATAAGATTAAAAACAAAAAAACATGTTTTAAGTGAGAACAGTCATTGGTCTAGAGCTGAAAAAGAAAGGAAACTCACATGAGCACCACAATGCCTATTCGACCCATGCTATACCAAGGTTTTCCAGCACACAGCTTTGACTTGCTACAGAAGCTATGTGTAGGCAGGTTGCTTAGGATTCAAACCTTTTCAAACAGCCTAATTCATACTCTTACAGGAGGTGCTTCCACAATAATGTGGTTTGTACCGCTTGCAAGGTAAAGTATTGGATTCTTCAAACAACACAGTAAGACATATCCCGTTACATTACCTTTTCATGCTTTAAATTTTTTTTCATGAAAGCAAGCTTTGCTTGTATGCTTGATTGAGCTGTTTTGTCTTGTAGTAATGTTGTGCATGCCTGTATTTCCTTAAACCTTTATTTTAGCAAAACATGTAATTGGAAAAAAAACAACATAATAACATCCTTTATTGATCAGTAGGTTCCCAACATAACAGGTGGCGTGTTGAACACAGTAGCTCAGATAGAGCCTGTCTGCATTCCTGATTTCTCTGATTGTTAGCTTATCTGTCTAACATTGACATATGCTCAGAACCACACGTGTTTCAAACATGGTCCTGTTTAATCAATTGCTGTGCTGATCAATGGACAATACATTACCTATGTCACAATCATTTTTAGCTTAAAGTTATGTTTGTACTTGTCAAAACTATAAACGAAAGAATGGTGAAAAAATATCTCCTCCGGGAGGCGAACCCGCAAATTTCTGATCCACAAGCGGCAACTTTAACCATTACACCAGCCAAACTCAACTGGTGGACCGCGGTCCAGGCCTGGACCCAGAGAAGGGTCAATCCGGACATGGCAACATAGCATTTTTTTTTTTAAATACAAAAGTCAATACATTATTTTTTACACAGCTTTAAAAAAAAAAAAAAAAAAAA
This sequence comes from Salmo salar, assembly GCF_965601325.2. Lineage (NCBI taxonomy): Eukaryota > Metazoa > Chordata > Actinopteri > Salmoniformes > Salmonidae > Salmo > Salmo salar. The sequence continues at coordinate 38,857,836 of NC_138309.1, read as the reverse complement.
AGATCAACCGGGTGCAGTGGCCTCTAACTCACCAATCTTTCTCGCTCTCTCTCAAAGCAACGCCCACCTCTACTATTGCCATGTCTAATCCAATCGTGTGGTTATATGCAAATACAAAAGGCCACGTCTTACCCAATCACATTAATCCAAATATCTTCCGCTGAACCTTGGGACAAGCAGGCAGAAAGAAACAGAAAGATTTGACCGCTGTTCAACTGTTAATATCACAGATAGGAGTGTAGTTATCAGCATCTTTGTTAATATGGCTTGTTAAAAAAAAAAAGAAAAAAAAAGTTGCCTCTGTATATTCAAAGACGAGTGGACGGAACAGTATTTATTCATTCTCCCCGCAACAAGCACAAAACCAATGTGCCTGATGCAGTGAGTCCCGTAGCTCTCGTGAAAAGTGCCAATGTTAAGCGCCATTATGACACCAGGCATAGTAAATTGGACCAGACGTATCCCCTGAACACGGAGGTGAGAACAAACGAGGTCCAAACAATATGAGTGGTCCACCAAAGTCCTCGTCAATTCCCTGACAGCCCAACAACGTGCAATGAAGTGTTCACTGAGGAAAGCTTGGGTTTTGGGTATACACAAAAAAATATATTTTTAGAAGCTGAGATGGTAAAATACTGCATGTGTGAAGTGGCTGACACCTTGCTTGAAGGTAAACACAAAATATGAGCTGAAGGAAAATATCAAACAGATTCCAGTCAGATTCACAGCAATGAGAACTGAAATACTAGCTGAAGATTTAACTTCACAACTTGACGAGGCCATTCCGAATGCACCACGCATTTCATTCGCTGTGGATGAATCAAAAGCTACCAATGGTAATGCCCAGCTTCTGGTGTTTGTCAGGTTTTAATAACGAAAAACAAAGAAGGAATTCTGTGAGGAGCTGTTGGCCTTAATGGCCTTAACAAATCTAGAAGCACACACAGGGAGAGGATATCCATGAGACCATCAAAGGAATGCTGACAAAAAGGGGGCTAGATCTGAAGTCTGTCACCACAGATGGAGCTCCAGCCACGATAGGAAGATGGAGGGGACTGGTCGCACATTTGAAAAGAGGACCACCCGGACCTGACATCTTACCACTGCGTCATCCACCAATCTGTCCTGTGTGCCAGTCTGGGAAACGAGTATTCCCGAGGTCATGACAATGATGATGAAACGGATCAACTTATTGAGAGCAACATCATCCCGACAACACCGCCTGCTACGAGAACACCGCCCGCTATCATCCCTACAACACCGCCTGCTACGAGAACACCGTCCGCTATCATCCCTTCAACACCACCCGCTACGAGAAGTTCTGACAGATGCCGATGCCAGTTGATGACCTACTAATGCACAACAGTGTCAGATGGCTCAGCAAAGGCAGGGTTTTGGAATGCTTTTGGGCCATTCAGGAAGAAATCAAAGCTTTCTCAGCAGGGCAAAAGAGTGACAAGGCAACTCAGTTTTCAAAGTTGTTGGAATATGAGAAGTTGGAAACAGTTGCATTTTTGGCAGACATTACATCACACCTTAATCAACTGAATGTTAAGCTGCAGGGACGAGACAACACAGTGTGTGATATAACAGCAGTCCGGGCTTTCCAGAAGAAAATGGGCCTTTTCAAGAATGATCTCCAGGGAGAACTTCTCCACTTCCCCAAACTTTTGGAGCAAACGCAGGGAGACAAAGATGTTCCCAACCATGTTGATTTCATCCAGAATCTGATGGATAACGTCAAGGCTTTGATGACTTCACTGTTGGAAGACAACTGCTGCTGCCCAGCTACAACCCCTTCATGGTCACAAATGTGACAAAGTTGTCAGAAGAAGCAAAACAGATCTTCAGATGGGTAGATGCTACATCACAGCAGATGGAGTCGATTGAGCTGCAATAAAATGTGTCTTTGAAGGAGCAGGATGGTGACTGTGACCATGTCACCGTTCTGGGGAAAGATGGTGCCTGCAGCTGACGTCCCTGTTCTCAAGAAACTGGGCACTATACATCCTGACCATGTTTTGGCTCCACATACAGCTGTGAATCAGCCTTCTCCACAATGAACTTTATTAAAGACAAACAGCGTACCAGGCTCACCAATGAACACCTGCATCAGTCTCTCAGAGTGGCTCTCAAACCATAAGGGGCCAAAGTTCAAAGCATTTGTAGGAGACAGAAAATGTCATTTCTCTCATTATGGCAGGGCAATGCCCAGAGTGACTTACTCATGAATATTGCACGGCCCAGGGTGACTTACTCATGAATATTGCACGGCCCAGGGTGACTTACTCATGAATATTGCACGGCCCATGGTGACGTTCTGTGAATATTGCACGGCCAAGAGTGACGTTCTGTCAATATTGCACGGCCAAGAGTGACGTTCTGTCAATATTGCACGGCCCAGAGTGAGGTTCTGTCAATATTGCACGGCCCAGAGTGACGTTCTGTCAATATTGCACGGCCCAGAGTGACGTTCTGTCAATATTGCACGGCGCAGAGTGACGTTCTGTCAATATTGCACGGCGCAGAGTGACGTTCTGTCAATATTGCACGGCCCAGAGTGACGTTCTGTCAATATTGCACGGCCCAGAGTGAGGTTCTGTCAATATTGCACGGCCCAGAGTGAGGTTCTGTCAATATTGCACGGCCCAGAGTGAGGTTCTGTCAATATTGCCCGGCCCAGAGTGACGTTCTGTGAATATTTCACGGCCCACCGTGACGTTCTGTGAATATTTCACGGCCCACAGTGACGTTCTGTGAATATTTCACGGCGCACAGTGACCTTCTGTGAATATTTCACGGCGCACAGTGACCTTCTGTGCCTTCAGATTATTATTTTGGTTCAACTCTCCTTCGTTCTCCAGAAACTGTATTTCATTAAAAAAAAAACATGTTTTTAATTCAAGGCTCATGTACAGTGGTTCACAGCGCACTTTTTGCATAGAGAATTATGCAACCACTTTTGTTCTTCAGCTATGTTGCACATGATTACATTCGAAAGAAGTTGTAATTAATTCAAAATCTTAGTCTCATTTAATGTATTTAATGTACACGTAGCACATTTCCTAAGTCGTAGATGACTATGCTAGTTACTACGCTGTACCACAGGGCAGATAAAGCACGATATCCATCCAGACCTTGAAATGTTACATTTCGTATGGTATGTATTAATTTGTGTATGTCTATCATCTAATTAGCATGATATGGTACGAATTACAATTCATACAATATGCTATGAATTTGCAATATGTATGATATGTTATGAATTTCAATTTCTTGTGGCTAACATTAGCTAGGTGGCTAACATTAGCTAGGCTAGGGGCATTCGGTTAAAGGGTTAAGGTTAAGAGTTATGCTTAAGGTTAGGGGAAGGATTAGCTAACATGCTAAGTAGTTGAAAAGTAGCAAGTACTAAGTAAGTAGCAAAGTTGGTAATTATCTAAAAATGCTAAAGTTGTCCATGATGAAATTCGAACTCTCGACCTTTGGGTTGCTAAGGTCCCCCAGTCGCGATTCACTTCTTCATTGTTCGTTATACAGCAAAATACATGAACAAAGCTCAAAAAACACCCAAATACATGATCTCAGTATAGTGATGTAGGTCTTTAGATGTAGTACATACAAATGTAATTTTGTGCAACTCAAGATGTTTCTTCTACCAGCGTGTGTTGTGGTACTAGAGGGACATGCTCGGCACCGTGGGGGAAACAGCGCGACACGACCGGAATGGATATATAACGTTGAGGATACATTTAGGAATTTCATGTGTTGTCTGTAAAGCTCAGAGACAGGATTGTAAATCAAGGCACAGATCTGGGGAAGTGTAACAAAAAATGTCTTTAGAATTGAAGGTCCCCAACGACACAGTGGCCTCCATCATTCTTAAATGGAAGAAGTTTGAAACACCAAGACTCTTCCTAGAGCTGGCCTCCCGGCCAAACTGAGCCATCGGGAAGAAAAGCCTTGGTCAGGGAGGTGAACAAGAACCCAATGGTCACTCTGACAGAGCTCCAGAGTTCCTCTGTAGAGATGGAAGATCCTTCCAGAAGGGTAACCATCTCTGCAGCACCATAATCAGGCCTTTATGGTAGAGTGGCCAGACGGAAGCCACTCCTCACAAAAAGGTACATGACAGCCCGCTTGGAGTTTGCCAAAAGGCACCTAAAAGACAATCAGACCATGAGAGTAAAATATTATCTGGTCTAATGAAACCAAGATTGAACCCTTTGGCCTGAATGCCAAGCGTCACATCTGGAGGTAACCAGCACTGCTCATCACCTGGCCAATTCCATCCCTATGGTGAAGCATGGTGGTGGCAGCATCATGCTGTGGGGGATGTTTTTCAGCGGCAGGGACTAGGAGACTAGTCAGGATCGAGGGAAATATGAACAGAGCACTCAGGACCTCAGACTGGGGCAAAGGTTCACCTTCCAACAGGACAACAACCCTAAGCACACAGCCAAGACAACACAGGACTGGCTTCGGGAGGAGTCTCTGAATATCCTTGTGTGGCCCAGCCAGAGCCCTGACTTGAACATCTCTGGAGAGAACAGAAAATAGCTTTGCAGCAACGCTTCCTGACAGAGCTTGAGAGGATCTGCAGAGAAGAATGGGAGAAACTCCCAAAATACGGGTGTGCCAAGCTTGTAGTGTCATACCCATAAAGACTCGAGGTTGTAATCGCTGCAAAAGGTGCTTCAACAAAGTAATGAGTAAAGGGTCTGAATACTTATGTAATTAAGCAAACATTTCTAAAAACCTGTGTTTTTGCTTTGTCATTATGGGGTATTGTGTGTAGATTGATGAGGGGGAAAAACGATTTAATCCATTTTAGAATAAGGCTGTAAAAAGTCAAGGGGTCTGAATACTTTCTGAATGCACTGTATGGTCACTATGCAGGACAAGCAAATAGAAAGACAAGCAACTTACAAGAATCTGGGTTTCCCGATAGATGAGTGTCAGACCTTTAAACCTACATGGAAGTTAAACAAAAAGTTTAAAAAAAGAAAAAAAAGCTTAGGCTCAAGTTGGTTATTCTTTTCGTAATATTTTTCTTTTGAAGCGAGGAGCCTTTTGGTGAACTCCAAGCGGGCTGTCATGTGCCTTTTACTGAGAAGTGGCTTCCGTCTGGCCACTCCACAATAAAAGGCCTGATTTGTGGAGTGCTGTTTCGATGGTTGAACTTCTGGAAGGTTCTCCCATCTCCACAGAGGAACTCTGGAGCGCTGTCAGAGTGACCATGAACGTGGCCCTTCTCCCCCGATTGCTCAGTTTGGCCGGGCAGCCAGCTCTAAGAAGAGTCTTGGTGGTTCCAAACATCTTCCATGTAATAATAATCTATTTAAGAATGATGGAGGCCACTGTATTCTTGGGGACCTTCAAAGTTGCAGAAATGTTTTGGTACCCTTCCCCATTCTAGTTCAGTTAAATAGTTAACACACACACACACGGCACTGCATCTCAGTGCAAGAGGCGTCACTACAGTCCCTGGTTCGAATCCAGGCTGTATCACATCTGGCCGTGATTGGGAGTCCCATAGGGTGGCACACAATTAGCCAGCGTCGTCCGTGCCGTCATTGTAAATAATAATTTAATTTGTTCTTAACTGACTTGCCTAGTTAAATAAAGGTTACACACACACACACACACACACACACACCAAAAGGTTATTTTGTTGGCATTTACGTATGTCCCCATTACCGGTAAAACATAATCAAAACCTATTTCCTTCACTTACTTGCTGTGCTGTTTCATTGTTCATTTGTTCAGTCGTTTCATTCTCAACCAGGATTTCTATGGAACGACGTTTGGGTCTTTGTGTGTCAAACAACATGACATCTGTTTCAGTAGCTTTAGTTAGCTAGCTATCTATACAGCTAGGTGTCATCATCTAAAATAACCCTAATTTAAAAGACAGTTCTTATTTGATTAATGGCGGTTGGACCCATCTATGTGAAGCTAGCCACAATAAGGATTAGCCACAATAGTGGACTTTGCAGGTTAGCCTTCAAAATAAAAGTATGGCATAGTTCTACTATTTGTATTAATTTGCATCACTGTCAATTACATATTTTTATTTTGAAGGCAAACCGCAAATTCCACTATTGTGCCTAATCCTTATTGTGGCTAGCTTCACAACACATAACCCGGTGCGGTCGAGCCTCACTAGCCAGATTAAGCTAGCTGGCTGCTTATAACGTTAGCTTTGGGCAACAGGGATAAGTAGCTGGCTAGCGATTTATTTTCATGAACTGCAGTTCAATTTCAATAGGCAAACAACAAGTGTCAACCTAGCTAATACTTACTCACAAGGATTCCTAAATCATTATTAAGAATAATGACTGCAGGTTGTACTGGTCATTGTTTTCAGGCGGGTTTATTGGTGCTAGCTAGGTACCAAGTTAAAGCTAGCTACCCCAGAAGTTGCGGTCGAACAAATGATGCTTTATTACCAACGCGGTATTGTAAACACATCGTTCGTGGCCGGTGTTTGCAGACTTTTTTGTACAGCTTTGACAGTGCTACTGTATCTTTTTTGACACGCAAAGACCCAAAAGGCGTTCCACAGTATGTATGTCGTGAAGCTAATAGCAGTGACGCTATTACTGTGTAACTCCGGTAGGGCAACATCTGAAAAATAGAGCACTTGGTAGTGTGTACCGGTGCTCGACCAGTCGACGAAAGCCAACATCACCCACGACAGAGGACGGTTGATTGTCAAGGGGAATGAATTCCATTATCTTGGTTTTAATGGATTTCGCCTTTGAAATGTTCTTACTCTTTGAAATGAATGCTCGACTTCTTTACTGCTCGATCCACACAGCAGACATTGTGGGCTAGGTTAGGAACGCTGTGTTGCATGTGTAGCGCAAAAATTTACGTGGCGTCATTACGTCATGTACCTACGTTATATAGGTATGCACGGTAGCTTTGACATCTGTTTTTAACATCGGCGTTAAACTAGACAGACATTGGCCGATACCGATGTTGGCATTTTTAGCTAGTATCGACCGATTCCGATATGTTCACCGATATATTGTGCGTCCCTAGGGTATTGTGTGTAGATTGATGAGGAAAAAATGTATTTAATCCATTTCAGAATAAGGCAGTAACATAACAAAATATGGAAAAGGGAAGGGGTCTGTAAACTTTCCGAATGTACTGTATGTGCAAAAGTCTGAGGTTTTAATTTTACATTTAGTGAAAACCAACAACTGTATTGCAACTTCAGCTGGAGAGTCTGGACAACAGTAAAGGAAGACTGCAGTTCTTCAACAGCCTTATTCAGTGTTGCTGCACAACAATACATAACTGTCATCAGCATATAAATTAAAACCAGTTTTCCATCAACATTATTAATTCTTTACACTCATACCCATATACAGCTTGAAAACGGCAAATTTGGACACTTATAAACACCTAAATTGGAACACAGTGGCTGTAAAAGTAACATGCTATTAGTGCTGAGCGATTAGAGTTTGAGGTTGGTTCAGTTTCGGTTCGATTATAAAAATAAAAATGATCACGCATAACGCACTATGGATTACGTGGGTTGAATTCTGTAACGGCACAGAATAAAACAATGAATAAAAGTCCCATGATGGTAGTGACTGCTCATTACTGCTGATCACTTATTAACCATCATTTACTCACATTACTTTACTTTATTAAAATATTCCAGTTGTGTTTATTACATTTGTTTCAGGCCTTTTTGATGTCTTTATTATTTCATTCCAAGTCATCATCTCATCTCTATAGAGCTGCTGTCTGACAACAAAAAAAATCACTATTTTAGTTGTTCTTCAAAATATGGCATACTTTTATGACTGCTGAATACCAACTATTAAATCACTTAGATCATGTATTTTCAGATAAAGATAACTTGAGGAAACTGCTCTCGACATCGTGCATTCTTTTGTCCCTCATGTAGCATAAAAGAAACACCGACCGGACGAGCAGCCGCGCAATGGATTATGGTCACTGTAGTTAATTATCACGTTTTCGGCGCTAAAACTATGTAGAACACTGGCTTGTTGGAAAAGTATAACTCCCTACTACATCGTACAGTTTGGGATTGATCTGATTTGCTTTTAGAGGGGAAACTGCCATGTCCACATTGAGCTCACAGAAGAATAAAAAAAAAAAAAAAAAAAATTACCAATGTAGGTCAAACAGTTGTTTAAAAAACGAAAAAGAACAGACATTTGGTTTAATCTCTCAGCACTACATGCTATACATGAGGTCAGAGTTCAGGCTCTGTGCTTCACAGCTCTGTATGGGTTTTGACTGACAGACGTTCTGAACTTGAGCACCTAACGGACAACAAGTCCCCCCCCCCCCCCCCCCATCCCTCCCGGGATTGGTTCTTCTTTCCTTGTGGGTGTAACCGTATAGCTTCCGTCCCTCTCCTCGCCCCAACTCGAACCAGGGACCCTCTGCACACATCGACAACAGCCACCCTCGAAGCATCGTTACCCATCGCGCCACAAAAGCCGCGGCCCTTGCAGAGCAAGGGGAACAACTACTTCAAGGTCTCAGAGCGAGTGATGTCACCGATTGAGACGCTATTAGCGCGCACCACCGCTAACTAGCTAGCCATTTCACATCGGTTACATGTGGACCACAAATCTCCAAAAGTCCCCATAAGTATAATACAATTTTAATTTTTTTTAAAGTCCCCAAAAGTATAGCAAAACAAAGAAAATTATTTGTTTGACTTCACATATCGTCCCCATGAAAATGGCACCGGAGTACTGTACATTTTATCCCCATGAGGACAAAGGCTATTTAAGCTTAGGGTTAGATTCAGGGTTACAGTTAGAATAAGGGTTAGGGGTTAAGTTTAGGGTTAGGGTTAAGGTCAGGGTTAAGGTTATGGTAAGGGTTAGGGGATAAGTTTAAGGTTAAGAATTAGGTTTAGGGTTAAGGTCAGGGTTATGGTAAGGGTTAGGGGTTAAGTTTAGGGTTAAGGTTACAGTTAGAATAAGGGTTAGGGGTTAAGTTTAGGAATTAGGTTTAGGGTTAAGGTCCGGGTTAAGGTTATGGTAAGGATTAGCGGTTACAGTTAGAATAAGGGTTAGGGGTTAAGTTTAGGGTTAAGGTCAGGGTTATGGGTTAAGTTTAGGGTTAAGAATTAGGTTTAAGGTCAGGGTTATGGTAAGGGTTAGGGAAAATAAGATTGTGAATGGAAATGAATTTTAGGCCCCCACAAGGATAGAAGAACAAATGTGTGTGTGTGTGTGTGTGAGAATGGCATGACTGGAGACATCAGCTGTTGCTCCATCTTTACAGTGTCCTGCGTCGAGCAGAGTTGGTTTTGGCTTGCGTCCCAGAGAGTGGGTTGCTTCCCAAATGGCACCCTATTCCCTATATAGGGCACTACGTTTGACCAGAGCTCTATGGCACCCTATTCCCTATATAGAGCACTACGTTTGACCAGAGCCCTATGGCACCCTATAAAGAGCACTACTTTAGACCAGGGCTCTGGTAGTAAAAGTAGTGCATTATATAGGGAATAGGGTGTCATTTTGGACGAGGACTTGATCTCGTGCTAAGCCTACAGTCATGTTTTGGTCTCCCTCCAAACAGTGTGACTCCTTGGGGGAAGAGTGGCCCCTTGGTTTCTAGGGTAGGAATGTAGTCCATAATGGTACCCTGTACCTTATTTATATAGGGAACAGGATGTTATGTACACAGCTGTAGTCCACAATGTTTTACAATCAAATGTTTCCTTTATGAAGGGTTCATTAGTAGAAAACTCTTTCTGTGGCAGGAGGGTAGTCTGTAGTGTTTTACACTGCTCACTGAATATATTTAAAGATACATTTTACAATAAGCTTTACAGTGAGGGTTTCTAAAGGTTTTATAATGATTATATTAACTGTAAATTAAACCCTTTCTGCGGCAGGAGGGTAGTCTGTAGTGTTTTAACCAAGCAGAGTGTAAGCCAGTGGTAGGGAGGTTCTACTAAGCTATATGGAATTGTTTTAAGAAGGTGATACCAAGGATCATTTTGCTACTTGATTTAGTATTTTTAGACCTCTTGGTATGAAAAAAAAATTACACTAAATAATTTGAGGTAGATTTTTGTTTGGCGTTACTGCTATTAGCCCATACATTGAACAACAGATTCACTACATGGAACAACAGATTCACTACATGAAACAACAGATTCACTACATGAAACAACAGATTCACTACATGAAACAACAGATTCACTACATGAAACAACAGATTCACTACATGAAACAACAGATTCACTACATGAAACAACAGATTCACTACATGAAACAACAGATTCACTACATGAAACAACAGATTCACTATATGGAACAACAGATTCACTACATGGAACAGATTCACTACATGAAACAACAGATTCACTACATGAAACAACAGATTCACTACATGGAAGTATATATGGAGACTAAAGAATTAGGGGTTAAAAAATATATATCCTAATGTTTCTCATATCTTTAAGATATAGGACAGACACTTCAGAACAAACTTTATTTAAACTGGTACCGGGGGACCTTCAGACGAGTCTTGAGGCTTGTGGGCGTCCTAGAGAAAAACAAGTGTGCAGCCCAAACCGTTGGGGACGCTACAGACAGAAGAAGTTGGTAGATTGACTGCACCGACTTCAGACGAGTCCCGAGATGCGTCTCGGTTGTAGAGCAAAACGAAAAACACCATCGTGTTCGTAGTTACAGACGACTTTGTGAAAATGGTCTCATGGTCTGACAAACACCTCTCTAGCTCTGTCACTTTTCACCGCGGATGAGGAAGTGCGACATCGGCGGATGAGCTGGATTGAGACGCATCCAATGAAAAAAAACATCTCTACCTTAAAACTGACGGATTTTGATGGGGATTTTTATATTATTATGCTAATTCGATTTCCTCTGAGGCGTGTTCATCGACTCTAGGGGGTTCATTCACTGATCTGAAGACGAACAGAACAGCCACATTCCATCATTTGCGCATCCCCTCAAAAAGTGGTTGACCGACAGCAAGGCAACAGTAAACACGACGTCACCGACAGCAAGGCAACAGTGAACACGACGTCACCGACAGCAAGGCAACAGTGAACGTGACGTCACCGACAGCAAGGCAACAGTAAACATGTCATCCCCCACGAATGATGCAGCGCCCAACAATTTATGTTGTGTGGATTAATAAGAGAAAGAAAAACTATTTTCCCCCCCCTCGCTGGAAATCAAACCTTGATAAACACACAATGGACGGGATGACAGATGAGGGACAGACGGGATGACAGTTACACTGATAGTATCAGAGACCGCCAGAAAACATATAGTGAGACAGCATTTCCCCCCAGTACTTTAACATGTAGTGAGACAGCATTTCCCCTCCAGTACTTTAACATGTAGTGAGACAGCATTTCCCCCCCAGTACTTTAACATGTAGTGAGACAGCATTTCCCCCCAGTACTTTAACATGTAGCGAGAGAGCATTTCCCCCCAGTACTTTTCAACATGTAGTGGCACACCACTCAAAGCAGCAGCACAGAACACGCTTACCAGAAATGAATTAGTTCAGGTCGCAGAAAAACGTGGAAAAACGTTTTGCAACGGAAAATAATGCAGGTGTTTCTTTTTTGGACATCTTACCTCCCACAATTTACATTTACATTTGAGTCATTTAGCAGACGCTCTTATCCAGAGCGACTTACAGTAGTGAATGCATACATTTCATAAATTTTTTCTCCGTACTGGTCTGTTTGCTTCTGTTTTGTCTAGTGAATACAGCCCTGTCCCTGGGATTTCACACGGTTACCCCCACGCTCGCTGTGATAGGTGGATTCACTTGTCAGTCACAGTGGTCTCCTAGCTAAAGCCTACAGAGCCTCATCATCCACGCCTCTCAACAACTATGTTTGGTTGCACCAGCACCTCTTTGTTGGACTCTGCATTTGCTTTCTTTTCTTTGCTCACGCACCTCTCCGGTCTGTGGAATCTGACTCTGTGGCTGTGCTATCTAGAAACCCTCTAGAAGCAGTTAATAAAAGCAGTTTAGTCGTCCTATAAAACTAAATCGGTAATGATCCAATTTAGAGCTAGCTAACAAAACTACTAACGATAGCTTTAGACTAGCTAGCTAGCTAGCTAACAAAACTACTAACGATAGCTTTAGACTAGCCTAGCTAGCTAGCTAACAAAACTACTAACAATAGCTTTAGAGTAGCCTAGCTAGATAGCTAGCTAACAAAACTGCTAACAATAGCTTTAGAGTAGCCTAGCTAGATAGATAGATAGCTAACAAAGCTACAAACGATAGCTTTAGAGTAGCCTAGCTAGATAGCTGGCTGCATGATTGCTTCAATCTATCTAACTTCAATAATTTTGACTCATTTAATAAATGTGTTTGGCACAGGATAAAGAAAATATCTGCTGCTGCTACCCAAGGGATACTGCATTTCCTGAAAAAGTTAGTCAGACAGTTTGTTAGTCCAGTAATGTTGGCATTCTATTTTATTTCCACTGCTGGTGATTATTCACAAATGCTTGTGGCACAAACATCCCTGTCTTAAAAGCAGGGGTCAGAACCGGTTCAGGGAACAGAACAGAAAATCGGAAAATAACCAACATTTTCAAGGAACAGAAATGGAACCTGGAACGAAAGTGATCCATACTGTTCCGGAAGAGAACCGTTATTTTAAAAGCATGGGAACCGGTTAATAATGTTCTTTTAGGTTCCAGGAATTTCTTCCAGTCCCACCACAAAATGCAACAAAGTGTCTATGCAAAGGCCTCACTCCTTCACCCAGTGTCGGCCTGCAAGCTGAAAATCTTTGCCTGTGCGTTCAGGCTCCCTGCCCCTCCGAAGGTTACGGTGCGGATGTTACAAGCTTGATTCAGTAGATAGGGAGACATTTTTAATTAGATAAGAATGGATTAACTTGTTCAATGCTAGTTAAGGAAACTATAGGCCTATATACCAAGTTTCACTTTGGATTTATTAACTACAAAAAGGTAGGTGTTTTTACTTCTGGTGCTGCTCTGCACACACAAGCTTGTTAGCTAGCTAGCTAGCTCAAACTAAGGACATTCAAAGTTCATCCATAGAAGCCACTCCTAGGTATAATTTTGTGGACCTAATTCATATAATGCATGTCATAACAAGATGCCCAGTGCTTCAAGCCTCCCCCTCAACCCTCTTCCACTCTCTCCCCACCTGCAAAATTTCAGTTGCAACTTTCACAATAGGCTACACTTGTCTGTCCATCACGAATGTAAACCAGCTTGCCTGCTCTATCCTCACTGATTGGTGAAGAAATGTAATGAGCTAAATGTGAAGAACTGTTGATTTAACAGGTTAAAAAAGGAACGATATAAACTGTTACTTTTATTTGGTTCAAACCGGTTCAGAACTTTATTTTGCTGGTCAGAACAGTGGAACAGAACACCAAAAAAATAATGGTTCTGTTCAGAAAGAAACGATTGGAAAATTATTTGGTTAAAAAACTACAAATTCCTCCACAGAGAAGTCTACACAGACAATACGAACACATTTATCCAACCGTAAGAGATGGAAGGCCAAAGCAAAAAGAGAGAATTGATGGATTCTAGCACCACCATAACAAATACAGAGACAGGCATCATGGCGTCAGGCTTTTTCGACTAGTGACACCTACTGATATGAACTGGTAATGCAGGTTTGGTTGGAATAGAGTGCAATAGAATAAGTGACATTCAATCAAATCTACTTTATTTAAAAGGACATTATTTTAAATGAAAATGATTTTATATTGATTTTACAGGCAATCAGTTCCTATAGTGAGCAGCAGGGATCCAACCTCCGGGGGGCCAGGACAACACCACAAAATGTGTGGTTTTATGGTTGCAGAAAACAAGCTTTAAAAACCAGCAACATTTTGTCTCTGTGAACAATTGGCCACTCTCACGAAAAATGGTGGTAGAAACGCCTTTATAAGCAAATATTCATATAATAACCACCATATTGAAAATAAACTTGGAGTCATGTGATGATATGTTGTGTCGTCGTCCCGCTACGACTCAGGAAAATATTAGCATATTTTCTTTGTGCAGATGTTTGAATATTTACATGAAAATATGTCGTCAATTGGATGAAAACCTAGTTATAAGGCGAGTAACCATATATTTTGAATGGATTCACTGGCAGTTCCTACTTTGCCACAAGGGGCATTGTGCCAATTTCTAGGGTGCTTTTGGCACCAGCACTGCCTCACAGGCAAAAAAAAGTACGCAAAGCTCTTGCTAGCAAATTAGTCGTTCCCAACTGGTAGCCAGGCTCCTACCAGTAAGCCAGTCTCTTACCGGGTAGCCAGTCTCTTACCGGGTAGCCAGTCACCTACTGGTAGTGAACGGACGATTGCCATAATCTTTCTAGTTTCATCACTCAGTTAATACCAGTTTATCTAACTCTGGGGAAGTCGATAAAGGGTTTCATTGCAAAAATAAATCCCTTTAAAGCCCATGGATCTGACTTCATGAACTCCAGTCCATATCCTGAAGAGATCATGGAGACACTAAACAGGCCTTATGGTAAAAACATACTGTAGAGAACATTGAGACACCAGAATGTTTCTGAACATGAGCTGAACAAGTGGGAGACAGACAGACACCACTGACTGAGAACCCTGGACCTCTGACATCGAGGCATTGATGTTGACCGCCCGCTTGTCTCTCCCGCTCTCATCCATTATTTTCTCTCCCTCTCTCATCCCTTATTTTCTCTCTCTCCCTCCCTCTCTCTCTCTCCCCCTTCCTCCCTCCCTCGCTCTCCCTTCCTCCCTTCCTCTCTCTCCCCTTCCTCCCTCTCTCTCTCCCTTCCTCCCTCTCTCCCTTCCTCCCTCTCCCTTCCTCCCTCCCTCTCTCCCCCTTCCTCCCTCTCTCTCCTCCTTCCTCCCTCTCTCTCCTCCCTCTCTCTCCTCCTTCCTCCCTCTCTCCCTTCCTCCCTCTCTCTCCCTCTCTCTCTCCCTTTCTCTCTCCCCCTTCCTCCCTCTCTCCTTCCTCCCTCTCTCTCTCCCTTCCTCCCTCTCTCCCTTCCTCCCCCTTCCTCCCTCCCTTCCTCCCTCTCTCCCCCCTCCCTTCCTCCCTCTCTCTCTCTCCCTCCCTCTCTCTCTCCCTCCCTCCCTCTCTCTCCCTTCCTTCCTCCCTCTCTCTCTCCCTTCCTCCCTCTCTCTCTCCCTTCCTCCCTCTCTCCCCCTTCCTCCCTCCTCTCTCTCTCTCCCTTCCTCCCTCTCTCTCTCCCCCTTCCTCCCTCCCTTCCTCCCTCTCTCCCCCTTCCTCCCTCCCTTCCTCCCTCTCTCCCCCTTCCTCCCTCCCTCCCTCTCTCCCCCTTCCTTCCTCCCTCCCTCCCTCTCTCCCCCCTCCCTCTCTCCCCCTTCCTCCCTCTCTCCCTTTCTCTCTCCCCCTTCCTCCCTCTCTCCCTTCCTCCCTCTCTCTCTCCCTTCCTCCCTCTCTCCCTTCCTCCCTCTCTCCCCCTTCCTCCCTCCCTTCCTCCCTCTCTCTCTCCCTTCCTCCCTCTCTCCCTTCCTCCCCCTTCCTCCCTCCCTTCCTCCCTCTCTCCCCCCTCCCTTCCTCCCTCTCTCTCTCCCTCCCTCTCACTCTCCCTCCCTCCCTCTCTCTCCCTTCCTTCCTCCCTCTCTCTCTCCCTTCCTCCCTCTCTCCCCCTTCCTCCCTCCCTCTCTCTCTCCCTTCCTCCCTCTCTCTCTCCCCCTTCCTCCCTCCCATCCTCCCTCTCTCCCCCTTCCTCCCTCCCTTCCTCCCTCTCTCCCCCTTCCTCCCTCCCTCCCTCTCTCTCTCCCTTCCTCCCTCTCTCCCTTCCTCCCTCTCCCTTCCTCCCTCCCTCTCTCCCCCTTCCTCCCTCTCTCTCCTCCTTCCTCCCTCTCTCTCATCCCTCTCTCTCCTCCTTCCTCCCTCTCTCCCTTCCTCCCTCTCTCTCCCTCTCTCTCTCCCTTTCTCTCTCCCCCTTCCTCCCTCTCTCCCTTCCTCCCTCTCTCTCTCCCTTCCTCCCTCTCTCCCTTCCTCCCCCTTCCTCCCTCCCTTCCTCCCTCTCTCCCCCCTCCCTTCCTCCCTCTCTCTCTCTCCCTCCCTCTCTCTCTCTCTCCCTCCCTCCCTCTCTCTCCCTTCCTTCCTCCCTCTCTCTCTCCCTTCCTCCCTCTCTCCCCCTTCCTCCCTCCCTCTCTCTCTCCCTTCCTCCCTCTCTCTCTCCCCCTTCCTCCCTCCCTTCCTCCCTCTCTCCCCCTTCCTCCCTCCCTTGCTCCCTCTCTCCCCCTTCCTCCCTCCCTCCCTCTCTCCCCCTTCCTTCCTCCCTCCCTCCCTCTCTCCCCCCTCCCTCTCTCCCCCTTCCTCCCTCTCTCCCTTTCTCTCTCCCCCTTCCTCCCTCTCTCCCTTCCTCCCTCTCTCCCTTCCTCCCTCTCTCCCTTCCTCCCTCTCTCCCCCTTCCTCCCTCCCTTCCTCCCTCTCTCCCCTTCCTCCCTTCCTCTCTCCCCCTCCCTTCCTCCCTCTCTCTCTCTCTCTCCCTCCCTCTCTCTCTCCCTCCCTCCCTTCCTCCCTCCCTCTCTCTCCCTTCCTTCCTCCCTCTCTCTCTCCCTTCCTCCCTCTCTCTCTCCCTTCCTCCCTCTCTCCCCCTTCCTCCCTCCCTTCCTCCCTCTCTCTCTCCCTTCCTCCCTCTCTCCCCCTTCCTCCCTCCCTTCCTCCCTCTCTCCCCCTTCCTCCCTCCCTTCCCCTTCCTCCCTCTCTCCCCCTTCCTTCCTCCCTCCCTCCCTCTCTCCCCCTTCCTCCCTCCCTCTCTCCCTTCCTCCCTCCCCCCCTTCCTCCCTCTCTCCCCCTTCCTCCCTCCCTCTCTCCCTTCCTCCCTCCCTTCCTCCCTCTCTCTCTCTCTCTCTCCCTTCCTCCCTCTCTCTCTCTCCCTCTCTCTCCCTTCCTCCCTCTCTCTTCCTCCCTCTCTCTTCCTCCCTCTCTCTCTCTCCCTTCCTCCCTCCCTCCCTCCCTCTCTTCCTCCCTCCTTCCCTCTCTTCCTACCTCCCTCCCTCTCTCTCCCTTCCTCCCTCTCTAACTCCCCCTTCCTCCCTCCCTCTCTCCCTTCCTCTCTCTCTCCCCCCCTTCCTCCCTCCCTCCCTCTCTCTCTCCCTTCCTCTCTCTCCCTCTCTCTCTCTCTCTCTTCCTCCCTCCTTCCCTTTCTTCCTCCCTCCCTCTCTCTCTCTCCCTCCCTCCCTTCCTCCCTCTCTAACTCCCCCTTCCTCACTCCCTCTCCCTTCCTCACTCCCTCTCCCTTCCTCTCTCTCCCCCCCCTTCCTCCCTCCCTCCCTCTCTCCCTTCCTCTCTCTCTCTCCCTTCCTCCCTCTCTCTCTCCCCCTTCCTCCCTCTCTCTCTCCCTCCCTCCCTCTCTCCCTCCCTCCCTCTCTCTTCCTCCCTCTCTCTCTCCCTTCCTCCCTCTCTCTCTTCCTCCCTCCCTCCCTCTCTTCCTCTCCCTCCCTTCCTCTCCCTCCCTTCCTCCCTCTCTAACTCCCCCTTCCTCCCTCCCTCTCTCCCTTCCTCTCTCTCCCCCCTTCCTCCCTCCCTCTCTCCCTTCCTCTCTCTCTCCCCCCCTTCCTCCCTCTCTCTCTCCCTTCCTCCCTCTCTCTCTCTCTCCCTTCCTCCCTCTCACTCCCCCTCCCTCTCCCTCTTCCTCCCTCTCTCCCCCTCCCTCTCTCTCTCTTCCTCACTCCCTTCCTTCCTCCCTCTCTCTCTCCCTTCCTTCCTCCCTCTCTCTCTCCCTTCCTCCCTCCCTCCCTCCCTCGCTCTCCCTTCCTCCCTCCCTCGCTCTCCCTTCCTCCCTCCCTCCCTCG